>NC_090937.1:458062577-458365108 GCF_040938575.1 Ambystoma mexicanum
ACGCTGACCACCCCTCATATCAACTTTCTCACCCACTTCGATCTCCAAGTGCACCACCTACTCCCCCATCTTTGACCCAGCCCTCAGTCTAGCCCACACGCCCCATGTAGAAACAAGGAACCGAAGACTTAGAACTCGCACCCACCCCCTGTTCCTACTTAGCCACCCTAATCCTATTCTCAATAGAAACCTCTCACTAGGCTACCGCACCAAAGCCCCCCCCCCCCACCCTTCTCCCCTTTTACACGCCCTGTGTAATCCAGCAAGTACATCCTGGACATCACATCAGCGCCTAGTCACCTCACCTCAGCAGTTCCCCGCACCCACCGGCAACAAAAGCTCGTCCACACCCACTCCTACTTCAGCCCACTGCACCACCCACGCCCACTCACCCCCTCCTAACAAGACCAAATCCACTGATGCACTCAAATGTGCACTCATCAATGCCTGCCCCATCTCAGCCCGTGCTCTCGAAATTAATGATCTGATCATCACATTTGATCTAGATCTACTAGTCATTACAGAAACTTGGCTGAATGAGACCTCCGGCCCTGCAATCACACTCACTCACTCACCCTCCCTCAAGGCTACACCATTCTTCACCAGGATAGAAAACACGCCAAAGGAGGAGGCGTTGCACTCATGCACAGAAACGAACTTCCCAACAGGATATGCAACCACACCTGGGAAGTCAATTCTGACCTCCTCTCTGTCAAACTCCCCACATCAGCCAATGACAACTTAAACATACACTTTATCTACAGACCACCTGGTACACCCCCTGACTTCCAAAAACTCCACCAAAACCCTTCTACTCAGCTAACTCAATTTAGGATCTGGGGGGAATGGTGGGAGGGGAGGGGTGAGGGGAAACGTTGGGGGAAAGAGGGTTTTTGAAATCGTTATGTTCTTGTTCAATTAGAATATGTTAATAAAAACATAAAAACATATTGGAAAAAAAAACATCAGTATACAAAAAATCTATTTTCACTGCCAAATCCAATAACATCAACTCTCAGATCCCCAAAGCTAACTCTAAATCCAAGGAAATAGTCTCCATTTTCAAGGACCTTACCTCTTCACAGGCAAGCCCCGATGAAATAACCAAAGACCAAGCCTGGTGCAACAGTATACAAGTAGCACTCCTAAACAAAATGTTACTCCTCCAAGCTAAAATTCTAACCCTGCGCACTCTCTTATCCAATTCAGACCCTTCGGATACACCTACCCCTCCCAATCGAAAGCCCCCCCCTCTTCACATTCAGAGACGTCACTGAAACGAAGTCACTGAACTCATACAACACACCAAACCTTCCACCTGCAAGGGTGATATCTGGCCACCCAACATTATTAAAGACAGCGTTGACTCCCTGGATAATAATGGACACTGGCAAACCAGCCTTCTTACTATTAGACCTATCAGTCGCGTTCGATCTCATAGATCATAAAACTCTCACCTCACTAACTCGGCCCACTTCTCCACCCAGGCCACCTCCTGGATCACCTCTTTCTTAGAAAGAAGAGCAATGAATGTCTCCTCAGACATGACTAACGCCGCTCCCACCACCTTCCACTGCGGTGTGCCACAGGGATCGTGCACTGCCCCTACTCTTAATAACCTGTTTACCAAACCCCTCTTTGAAAAGCTTGACTCCCTCGGCATAGCTTACACAAACTATGCTGATGACACTCAAGTCCTCCTCCCAATTACAGGCTCCTACGACCATGACTCAGCAGCCCTTCTCCAAATCTATTCCACAATCCAAGCTTGGATGGCCTGCAACGGTCTGTCTCAGTGGAGACAAAACTGAGATCATCATCGGCCCAAAAGTAACACTGAACAAACTGAACCCTAAATACGGCAATTTCATTATTGAAAACACCACCATTTCAGTCTGCCCATCTGTCAATACCATAGGCGTATATCTAGACGCCACTTTATCCATGGACAAACATGTCATCGCCATTGCCTCTGCCCACACCACAAAACGTATAAATGCTGTCAAACCTTTCCTCACTAACCAAAACTGCCTCTCAATCGCCAGAGCCACCATCGGTGCTAAGCTCGACTATTGCAACGCTTTACTGTCGGGCACCTCTGCAAAAAATCTAAATCGACTTCAAACAGTACAAAATAACGCGCTCAGTGCGGCCCTCAAAATCCCCAAGAGAGACCACATTTCCCAAGCTAGTAGAGATGCCCATTGGCTTCCGGTTAAGGATAGAATAACTTTCAAAACTCTTACCTTAACCCAGAAATGCCTCAGCCTATCTGCCCCCTCCTACCTCTCTGAAACCATTAACTGAGAGACCACCCCACTCCAACCAACTTAGCATACCTAAAATCAAAAGGGCCAAAGCAGGAGGTATAAGCTTCCCCTACCTAGCCCCCAAACTTTCGAATGCCCTGCCCAACCCCCTGAGAACCGAGACCTCCCTTGCCACATTCGGCAAAGGCCTCAAAACTACTCTGTTCAATTGACCCACCTGATCTCCTATTGCCTTCCTACCCGTTATCCTTTGGTTTTGCCCCTTGATTCTGACATTCGTAACTAAGTATGCTTGAATAAATGCTATTGTACCTGCAATTCCTTACTCATGCCTGTAACAGCCTTGCTCCACTGTAACCTGAAATAACGCCTGTTCTTGTCTCTGGCTGATGTGCGCTTTAAAAATGCTAATAAATAAATCTGCAGTACTACCTGATTAGTCCCAAAAAGGCTCTTAGTTCTTTCTTGGTTTTTGGAGTGGGGGTATCCAGAACAGCTCTCACCTTCTCTTGCTGTGGTTGGACAGTAACATTACCCCCAAAGATTCCCAAATACATTTTTTTTTAATTTATATTTATTTTATTGAGTATACAGTAGTAAGTCATTCCAAAACATAACCATGTAACATGTCATTAATTGTGTATTATGGCATAGCATAAACTTAACTTTGTTTATTGTAAACTTTACTTTAACATTTTAGCATTCCCATATCCAATCCCTTCCCCTCCCTCAACCCTCACACCCTCTGGTCCTGCCTACTGCACTTCTATTTCAGAAGCTCTCCATCTATCAAACAGTCAGAAGCTCCTTACATGCTCATCAAGGTCAATTCACCTCCTTATCTATAACTTCCTTAGTGAACAGGGTTTGTAGCAAGGCATCCCATCCTTTGATCCCCATTGTGTCCTCTTCCTGGTCCCGCCTGCCAACCTTTTCCATGCCGCCGATTCCACTGCCCCCCACCTGTGCAGGTTTTCCACCATTCCTCTACTCCGGGGCCCTTTGGCGATTTCCATGCCATAGCAATCCTCCGTTTGGCCAGGATACACGCCAGATCCTTTAGTTTTGTAACATGTTTCCAGCCCTTGGGGCGTGAAAAACAGCCCAACAGGCAAGCCTAGGGGAAAGCACATCCAATCCCACCCCCACTTTTTGTAGTCTATTTGCCACCTCCCGCCAGTATGAGCCTGCTACTGGGCATGACCAGAACATATGCAGCATCCCTGCATCTGTCACCTTGCACCTGGGGCAGCCCTGTGCCGTTGCACTTGGAAACTGCAAAATCCGTTGCAGCGTCATATATGCCCTATGTGTCACTAACAGTTGTATAGGCTGCAGCCGCGCATTTCGTGACACTTTCTTGTCTGGATGCCCTCCCATTGTGCTTCGGCAAAGACTGCTCCCAGATCTTCTTCCCATTTGTTTCTTACAACTAGAGGGGAGGTGGGCCCATTAGACAGTAGGAGATCATATATTCGCGATATAGCATGTCCGCCCTCTGCAATATCATATAGGACATCCACTATCGAGTGTTTCACCATTAACCCGCTGTATGCGGGCCACCTGCATGTGATCTCTCGCTTAATAATGCTATGCAATATATATTGGCATGAGTGGATACCCGTCTGTTCGGTCCATTCTGAGAAGGGTATATATACAGTATCCTGTAGCAAATCACCTATGGTGGCCAGCCCAGAGGCCTCCCAATATGTGCAAACTCCCACCCTTGCCTGCGGCAAGTGTGATGCTACTGACACCAGTGGAATCTGTGTCGAGATTGGGTCAGTCAGCCCTATCACTGCCATGGCCCTGTCCCACACCTTTACTCCTAAGGACACCAGGTGTGACCATTGTCCACCGCGAGGCTTCCTGAGCCACAGTAACTCTTTCAGATAGTAACTTTGCCCAGTGGGTTGCAACATCATTGTGTGTGGGGTGGGGTCATCTGCAAGCCAATCCACTACAAACTGCAACTGCCCTGCTATATAGTACTGCTCAAAATGCGGGACCCTGATGCCCCCCTCTTTGTATTGCCTGAATAGAGTTGCTAATGCTATCCTATTCTGCCCATACCGCCACAAGATGCTTCTACAGATACTCTCCAAGGTCTTAAAAAAGTATCTAAATTTCTGAGGCTTGTGGAATCTGCTTAGATCACATGCTGTGCATAGGCCGACATCTAGTGGAAGCTGCGGAGTATTACGGTTTGTTTTTCGAAACTCGAAAATGGGGGTGGACACAGGGCGTGCCAGTAATACTATCCCTAGTGTGACGTCCACTGTACCCAAGATCCCTCATGCGTCTAGGATCCTCAGATTGTTTTTTTCTGCCATACTGGTCGGATGCATTTTGCGGAGTCCCCTGGCCTTAGCCATACTTTTGCTAAAATATTGATTAATTTACATCCTTTCCCCATCCCAACGTCGAACTTCGACACTCGACGCCGGCTTGGAGAAGAAATCGACCGTCGGCTGCTGCACGACAGATTTGGGCCTCGGAAGGCCTCTGGCCTCGGCCCGGGCCTTGGAAGGCCTCTGGCCTCGGCCCTGCAAGTAGGGAGAGTGGGGGTTGGACATACTCTACACTCTTGGTATATAGGTACACCTTATTTCCTACACTTACCAGCCCGTTGCCTCAAGATGCGTATGGAGGGTACCCCTTTTCAATTCTGCCCCAAGTGCAATCGCAAATACCCTTGGGTCGACAGGCACGCCACGTGCAATCTCTGCAATCTCTGCTTGCCGAGGGACCACCCCGAAGCGAACTGCAGAGCGTGTAGTAGGTTTAAACCTAAGACACTTAAAGACCGTTCGACGCGTTGGGCCCACCACGCCAGGCAGGCGCCATGGCAGCGGAGGGCGCCTTCAGCGATGGCAGCGACGCCGTGCTTTCGGACGGCGAGGGCATTACGGCGTCGAAAGACAGCCGAGCGCAGGTCCCCGACCTCGGAAGGTCATCCGGCAGGGCAGCTATGGGGAAGACCCCCGGCGACGCAAGCGCTTCACACACCACTCACACTAAACACACGAAGTCCAACCTAGACTCGACGACGTCGAGTTCTCGGAAAGAGGCACAAACAGAACTGTCCGAGATCGCCGCATGACTCCAGGCAATCATCCACTCTTGCCAAGAGTGCCTCGCTCCCTAGGCTAACAGAAGTTCGATCGTCGGATGATGAAGACGACTTCCACCCCCAGGCCGCGCTCTAGGAGTCGGAGCTCGCAGACAAGATCAGCGCGGCCCCACGTTCGAAGGACAGGGACTCTACCCCCGATCCTCGACGCCAGGCGTCGAAAACCTCCGGAGCCACAAAGGGACAGGGAAAACACTTTTCCACTCACGGGGCCGGGGGAAAACAGCAGAACAAGCAGCCTCTGCGCAGTTCCACACCTGTGAAACACTCCACTCCTCCTAAACAGACAGACAAGACCAGGTCTGCTGATATTTCTAAAACCAGCAAATCTACTCAAGATAAATCTCCTAGACTTTCTGAGAGAGTCATTCCCAGTTCCAAAAAATGGTCGAGTGATGACATAGATAGGGTCATGTCAAGGATGTCTTCTTTGGCAGACTTTTACGATAAAAATCCAGACCATTTCCTTTCATATGATCCACAAGGGGCTACACCCTCAGGCTCTAATGATCCTATCCCCCCCGAGTAAGAAGCCCCGGTTTGAGACACTGATGAGGCCTACAGACCCCTTCGAGGTACAACCATACTCACGGCCATACTCACTGTATCAAGGAGAGGCTTCCTTTGGTGAGGACCAAGATTTTGGCATGGTAGAAGAGCAAACCGGGACGGGCTACTATGGGGATGATGAGGACCAAGAAGAGGAAGAGGAAGACCCTGAAACCTACAGAGTAGATTCCCCAGTAGAGAAGGAAGCCCCGGTTACCGACTCCCCTGTCGATAACCAACCCCTCCTGAACGAGGTTATCGCACGGGCAGCAGAACATTTCCATATTGACACCCACGGTGTCCAGGAGGAGAGGGACTTCGCCGAGGAGTTAGTGGGAGAAAGGAGGCCTGTTGCCCAGACCATCCCTATCCTTAAGTCTATATAAGAGGACATCTGAAGCTAGACTCCCTAGTTGTCACTAACACTCGTAAGAGGGCTGGAACACCCTTGTCTTCGTCCGAAGCTCCTCCAGACAAGGAGAGCAAAAAACTAAATGGTTTTGGCAGGAAAGTAGCCTCAACGTCCGCCTATCAGGCAAGGATTGCAAACTCCACCACCCTGTTGGCCAGCTACAACTGCCATCAGTGGGAAGAAGTCGCGGCACTCATAGCCTCTGCACCAGAACCCTTAAAGGGCCAGTTAGGACAAATTTCCGCAGAGGGTAGAGCCATGTCTGGCAACTTTTGACGCCGCGGACAACGCAGGCAGATTGATAGCAGAAGGTACTGTTATCAAGAGACATGCGTGGTTACGGCAGTCTGGTTTTAAGGCAGAAACCCAGGCATCATTGTTGGATAAACCGGTGGAAGCCGTTCTGTTGTTTGGTAAGGCGGTCGAGGACGCACTGAAGAATGCCAAGGACGAATACGAGACACTCAAGTCCCTTGGCCAGTTAACCAATAAACCCCCTAAGCAGAGAGGGAATAGTAATTTTCGTCGCCCACGCGGCCAAAATTCCCAGAGAGGATCTAATTATTCCCAGGGGCAGGGTACACAGTGGAACACCAACAGCCAACAGTCTACCCAGGGTTACGGCAGGGGTAATAGGAGAGGACGTGGTAGAGGCAGAGGCAGCCCCAGTAAAGGAGGCGGCACGCCTCCACCAAAGCAGTGACGCTCAGTTCAGGGTCCCTTCTCACGCAACCCCAGTAGGGGGACGTATTTCCAACTTCACCCAGGTTTGGGAAGGGATCACATCAGACAGATGGGTGCTGTCAACAGTATCCGCAGGGTACTGTATAGAACTACTGCAGCGTCCCTGGAACCATCCTCCATGACAAAGAGTACACTCTTTAGAACATCAGAAGATTCTCCTCGAGGAGATCGCCAAACTGCTAGCAAAGAACGCGATAGAACTCGTCCCGGGACACCAGGTAAACAAGGGTATTTATTCAACTTACTTCCTTGTGCCAAAAAAAGATTTGACAATGCGCCCAGTATTGGATTTACGGCCTGCCAACAAGTATGTCAAGCCCCAAAAGTTTTGCATGTCTACGCTACAAGAGGTAATCCCCCTCCTAAAAAAGGGGGATTACATGGCAACCTTGGATATGAAAGATGCCTATTTTCATATTTCCATGTTCCCAGCGCACAGAAGGTACTTGCGCTTCAAGGTGGACAGTCGGCACTACCAGTTCAAGGTACTGCCCTTCAGGATAGCTTCGGCACCAAGGGTATTCACCAAGGTACTGGCGGTGGCGGCTGCACACCTACGCAGGGAGGCAATCCCGGTGTACCCTTATCTGGACGACTGGCTCATAACGGGGGAAACCCCAGTAATTTGCAGAACAAACATCTAAAGGACTATCGACCTCCTCCACGAATTAGGCTTCTCAATCAACGAGAAAAAGTCAAGCCTGGTGCCAAGCACCTCCAAAACAGTTCCTAGGAGAAAACCTAGATACTCACGAGGGGTTGACATTTCCTTCAGAGGAAAGAATTCGGAATATACTACTGCAAATTCCTCAATATCAGTCCGGTCACCAAATAACGGTACGCAAAGCAATGCGTTTGCTGGGCATGATGGCGTCATGTATTTACCTGGTCCCCCACGCGCGCCTGCGCATGCGTCCCAAGCAAGAATGGTTGGCGAAACAGTGGTCTCAGGCAAGTGGTCAGTGGGACGATCTAGTGGTTGTTTCGCCAAGACTAGTACAAAGCCTTCACTGGTGGACAAAAGAGAATCTTGCACAGGGAAAATCCTTTTACGATCCCGAAGTACAGGCAGTAGTCACTACCGATGCATGTCTGACGGGGTGGGGAGCTCACCATCTCCACCACACAGCTCAGGGTCTCTGGTCTCCCTCAGTGGCCAAGAACCACATCAACCTGCTATAGCTTCTGGCAATATTCAGAGCGCTTCAAGCGTTCGAGCCCCACCTACTAAATCTGTCAGTGCAAATCCGGACGGACAGCACAACAGCCATGTTCTACCTGAACAAGCAAGGAGGGACTCGTTCGCCAAATCTGTCCAAGCTTGCCCAGAAAATCTGGATATGGGCACTCAGACGCAACATCCTCCTGTCATCACAACATGTTCCAGGGGAGCTCAATTCCCTAGCGGATGCTCTGAGCAGAGACTCCCTCCCAGAGGAACACGAATGGGTTCTACACAGAGAGGTCGTAGAAGATATCTTCTCTCAGTGGGGTTTCCCCACTATAGACTTATTCGCCACAAGCGAAAACAGACAATGCCCAGGATTTGCATCCAGGTTCCCCCAACCAGACTCCCAGGGGAACGCCCTGTGGATGAACTGGTCAGGGATGTTTGCGTACGCTTTTCCACCAGCTCCTCATCAGGAAAGTGGTCAACAAGATGAACAGAGAGTCGATGACGCTCGTCCTAGTTGCTCCCATGTGGGCAAGACAACCATGGTTCCCACACCTAAGCAGGATGGCGGTGTGCGAGCCCATCAAACTTCCAGCCTGGTACAACCTAGGTCAAACAGTGCATCAGCAACCCAACTCAATGAACCTGGCAGCATGGCTCCTGAGGTCATAGAGTTTGGACATCTCAATATACCATAGAGTTGTATGGACATCCTAAAGGAATCTAGGAAACCAAACACAGGGCACTGTTACTTCGACAAGCGGAAGAGATTCGTTATCTGGTGCCAGAGTAGACAAATCAACCCAGTTGATTGCACTCCTTCCACTATTGTTACATACATGCTCCGCCTGCTAGATGCAGGATTGGTTTTTAACTCACTGAAATTACACCTGGCAGCCCTGTCGGCATACACCACTTCCCATAACAAGGTCTCATGGTGGAAAGTACCAGTAGTTAAAGCCTTCATGGAAGGAGTAAAGAGACTTCACCCTCCTATTTCAAACCCACCACCAGGGTGGGACCTTAATGTGGTGCTATCTAAGCTCATGGGCCCCCCCTTTCGAGCCCATGCATAAAAGCAGTCTCAAACACCTGACTTGTAAAACGGCCTTCTTAGTAGCTATTACTTCTATAAGAAGGGTAGTGAAATTCAGGCTCTGTCAGTGTAGGATCCCTTCTTTACTGTCCATAAAGACAAACTGGTTTTACGCACACACCCTAGGTTCTCACCTAGGTTTATATCTAAATTCCAAGTAAAACAGTCCATCGAGCTTCCGGCTTTCTTCACACTTTTACACAGCATTACTGCATTGACACCCATTCCAAGGCAGATACACAAGTGGGACGTGGGACAAGCGGTTCTAAGACACTTATTTGCTCATGACCCTTCTCACATCCCACCTCCTTCTTCAGGTACTGCTCGCTAATCTATGTACAGCATGTGATCTAAGCAGATTCCACAAGCCTCAGAAGGTATACATTACTCACCATAATCGTATTTCTGATGCTTGTATCTGCTTAGATTCACATGCGATCCACCCTTCCTCCCCTCTGAGAGAAGGCGCATGGTTGCTTGTAGGCTTACCTTTCTATCTATCTGCTTGGATTATCTGTACTCACGCTACTCCTCATGCTACCTCATGTCAGAAAAAATACAATCTGAGGATCCTAGACGCGTGAGGGATCTTGGGTACAGTGGACGTCACACTAGGGATAGTATTACTGGCACGCCCTGTGTCGACACCCATTTTCAAGTTTCGAAAAACAAACCGTAATACTCCGCAGCTTCCACTAGATGTCGGCCTATGCACAGCATGTGAATGTAAGCAGATACAAGCATCAGAAATACGATTACGGTGAGTAATGTATCCTTTATAAAACGGAGCATTCGCAAAGCAATGCGGCAGCCTAGACAGTAACACCGTCTTCAGTAATGCCACCCTTCCCATCACTGAAAGGGGTAATTTAGCCCAAAACTTCATAGAGCTCTTGAGACCTTCTTGAGCATGTAGTGTTACGCGCGTGCTGTTCCGCAGGGTCATGATACACGTTAATCCCCAGTTACCTGAACGTATGCACTTTCCACTGCAGGGCTAGCACAGGTAGTTCATTTCTATCCCTCTCTCGATGTCCCACTATCGGGAATATCACTGACTTGTCTGTGCTAATCTTAATCTCTGACAATATTGCAAACAGCGCCATAGCTTCTAGTAGCAATTCCAGTTTATCCTCCGGATTCTGAATGTATGAGTGTATCATCAGCATATAAGGATAGCAAATCTCTGGCTCCATCTATTTCAATCCCTGCTTCCATATATTATGTCCTAAGATACTGGGCAATTGGTTCCATAGCTATTAAGTACAGTAACGGTGATAGCGGACATCCCCGTCTTGTTCCCTTTTCCAATTCCCATGCCTCTTATGCATACCCGTCTTGACCCTAGCCATCGGTCTAGTGTACACCAACCGGACCCATTTGATAAGTCTGTACAAAACCAAATCTATGCAGTGTTGCATAAAGCCAGTCCTATTTCACTGAATCGAACGCTATAACCATGTCCAATGTAGCTATGGCACACCGGGTCTCCCAGGAGGCTGTCCTGGCCAACACATGGTGTAATCTCTGCAAGTTCCAGGCTATACTACGGCCTGGGACATAGCCCGTCTGATCTGGCTGCACTAACTTGGGTATCACCGTTTTCATCCTTGTCACCAATATGGACGTTAGTATCTTATCCTGATTAAGCAGTGAAGGGGGCCTATAAGAGCTACATTCCAACAGGGTTTTATGGGGTTTGAGGAGGGCTATAATTATGGATTCCCTTAGGCCAAGTGGAAGGACCCCTACTTCATAAGAATCATTAAATGTATTGAACAAATAGGGGGCCAATTTGTGTGGTAATTCTTTATAAAATTACCTAGATAATCCGTCTGAGCCTGGCGTCTTTCCTGTCAGCAATGCCCTAATCGTGTTTTGTATGTCTTCTAAGGTGATAGGCGCCTCTAGACTGTCCATTTACTCCTAGCTCAGCACCGGGAGCTTAATCTCATGTAGCACTTCCTCTAAGTGAGGGCCTGATGTCGGGGGTCCGTCTTGGTACAAGTGCTGGTAAAATTCACAAAACACTTTAACCCCATTTTGCGTGTGACATACCCCTCTCTGTCCCATGTTTATCTAGTGTATGGGATTCTGGTGTGCCTCGTTCTTGTATAACCATGCCAACATACGTCCAGGCTTATCTCCCTCTATGTGCTGTCTCTCTGTGTACTTAGCAAAACTGTTTGCCCAATCTCTCCCAGCAGTCCATACAGTTCTGTTTTAATTCCCCAATCTTTGTAGTTCTGCTGGGATACTGCTCTTGAGTTTCTTCTAATGTTCTCAATGGTTCCTCAGCAGAGGACAATTCCTTATTTATGGTTGACTGCACACTGCTAAATCCCGCTATGGCTGCCCCTCTGACTACCACCTTCAACACGTCCCAGAAGTTTCCAGCCCTGGGTACACTGCCCATGTTGTGCGATATGTATTCCCTAATACTGTCTTTGATGCTGACTCTATATAAAGGATCTTTCAGCGATTCACCTCTGAGCCTTCCCGTGGGTATCAGGGCCTGGTGGGGGAGGGGGGGTCACTTAATGCTATTGTAAACTAAGTGAAGCATGATTTGGTAAGACCCTTCCTTTATACACAGCGTGCCTGATATGGTGTGTTAACTCCCGCCCTCCCCCGCCCCCACAAAAACATAATCTATCCTTGTATATACTCTGTGTGGTGCTGAAAAGTGTGACTAGTGTCTGGTGTCTGGGTGAAGAACCCTCCAGGCATCCCCCAAAGCAAAATAATCCAGAAGAGTCTGTAATGTTCTCGCGGGCGGTGCTAATTTAGTGGATTTAGTGTCTGATCTATCTAGGATAGGATTCAGTGTACAATTAAAATCTCCACCCCAAATCATATTACTATCTCGATATGGACCAAATCAGGGATATAGTGTCTGGAAAAAATTGGCAGCGCTGTTGTTGGGGGCGTACGTGTTGACCAGACATGTATCTACCTGTTCCATGAGGCCTTGGACAAGCACCATTCTGCCCTTGTTGTCTGACTTTGACCTTGAAGGGTACTGTGGGCGCTATCCATATCAGTACTCCGTGAGCATATGCTGAGTACGTAGAACTGAATAGTTGCCCCCTCCATCTTCCCGCTAATAAGGCCTGTTTTTCAGCTGTGAGGTGCGTTTCCTGAAGCATAGCAATGTCCACCTTACATCTCTTGAGGGACGAGTATACTCTATTCCTCTTTACATAGGCATTCAAACCCCTTACATTCCAGGTAAGCATGTTTACAGTACCCGCCTTTTACATAAGTCTCAGTGTAAGTCGTCAGCTACCCCCGGGACCACTCCCAACTTCCCGTTCCTCACCCCTAGTGGCTCCACCCTGAATGATATGCTGTGCTCTACTCCAACCATGCATGCAGGCAAATCCCCCAACCCCTTGAACTCCCTGAACTTCCCCAACCAAAAACAGCCCAGCCTTGTTGCCCTTGCTCAGGCATGCCGGCTTCTTGCATCTGCCCCAAGCAGTGCTGCCCGGGCCTATGCAAAGTAGATGGGCAAACAAACAATTGCCCCTACTAAATAAACTGTGAAGGGAGTGGCAGTCACAGCCGTAAGCACGGTCTCTTCCTTCATGCTATACAACATTGACTGTTAATGAAACCCACCATATATAAAGAAAACACATATCCAAGCGACTTTGAACTGATCCACAGGGAGATGTCTCTCCTATCTGTAAGCTCTGCAATCACAGTATGTTTTCATAATCACTGTGCCATCGGGGTGGCCCACTGTACAATTTGTGCAGTTCCAAACATCTTAATTATTCCCGGCTTAAGGTCGGGTGGGACTCCCTTTGCATTTTCCCCGTTCGTCGGCTTCATCATTTTGACCGTATTATATCTTCTCCCTATCCATCCATGCCTGCGCTTCTTCCGGGAGGTCAATCAGCATATACTTCAGTCCGACTGCACAGAGCCTACTCTTAGCCGCTGCAAATTGTGCTATGTTCTTCTGTACTTGGAACGTATAGTCTAGGTAGACCGCCAGGTCTGCTGAGGCTCTTTTCAGTTGTCCACCTTGCCTGGAATAGGCTAGTATTTTCTCCCTGTCTTTGTAATTCAGGGCTTTGGCAATAATCGGTCTTGGGGTGTTCCGGATCGGGGGGCGCTGTGTTGACGCTCTATGCACCCTCTCAATCGTAAAGCCCTGTGTGAGGTTCCCGGGCCCAATTTCCTAGAGTAACTTATTTTCTATGTACGTCATCAGGTCCGTTCCTTCTTCCCTTTCTGGCAAACCTACTATTTAGATATTATTTCTCTGTGCACGTTGTCCTTCGGCCTCCTCCACTCTGTTCTCCAGAAGGCTGACTTTCTGTTGCAGTACATGGTACTCTGGTAGCCTGGGCATTTTGCACCTTATATCTCTTTGCACAGCAGGTCTCTGCGCTCCACGTTCCAGTCTGGTGTGCCTGGGATGTTCACACACACAATCCTCCGTTTGTGGGCTGCATATCCAGCATGACACTTGTTTATTAGTCAGATCTTTTAGGATCAGGCAGGCACTTTCTTGGAAGCTGACCTACTCCATAAGCTGCTAGCCACTTCCCCTCCACGATTCCCAAATACTTAACCGCAGATTGGACCAGCTTGCATTTTCTAGGTTAGTGGTCAGCCCTGCTTTTCTTAACATTGTCATGACTGTGTAAAGGTGCTACAAATGATCTTCCCAGGTCCTGCTATGTATCGCAATGTCGTCTATATAGGCCCTGCAAAATTCTGAATATGGATGTATGATTTTATCCATCAATCTCTGAAATGTTGTCCGAGCACCATGAAGACCAAAAGGCAGGACTTTCAAAGGAAACAATCCTATGGGAGTGGCAAATGCAATTTTCTTGAAAGGTAGACCGCATTACCCAGCTAGTCTATCAGATTGTCTATACAGGGCATTGGGTAAGCGTCAAAGGCAGAGATGGGGTTCACCTTCCTAAAGTCTATACAAATCCTCCAACGTCCATCTGGTTTTGCCACCAACACGATAAGGGAGGACCAAGGACTATTAGAAGGGTTTGATGATGTTACCCTCTAACATGTTTTTAACTTCCTAAATGTTGGTATCTTTTCTAGCCTTGGGTAACCAATAAGGTTTCAAGTGTACCACTTTGTCTATGGGAGTGCGGATGTGGTGATGTATATCCTTCACTCTTCCAGGCTCCTCTCGAAACACATCAGTAAACTGTCTTATCAAGTCCTATAGGTCTTGCTTTTGATTGTTACCGAGTTCAGGTGAGATTAAGGCTCTGTTATCTGTGTCTTCTGGTAATAGACAGGATAATATTATAGCCTGGGACTCCAAAGGATTTCCCTTCCATTCCTTCAACAGATTTACATGGTAGACTTGGGTTTTAAGACGGCGGTCTGGTTGAGAGATCTTATAATTACACAGACCCATTTGTTCCAGTACCTCATATGGTCCATGCCATCTGGATACCAGCTTATTTTCAGAAGTAGTCAAACGTACCAGCACCTTTTTAACTATGGAAAAGAACCTTAAAGAAACCTTTTTATCACAGGAGGTCTTTTGTTGTTCCTGTGCTTTAACCATCTGAGTCTGGACTAAAGATGTAATGACTGTCATGTGTTTTTTCAACCTATTTGCAGTTTGGGAGAGTGGAATTGGGGCCTCCTCTCTCTCTTCCCATGTTACTCTCAACATATCCAGGACATCTAGGGTTCTGGTCCATAAAGGAGTTAAAATGGGGAAAATCCTGTTGAGGCCTGAGGGGTTTTCCGGACTGCAAACAAAGCCTGTGTTATCATTTGATCCCAGCTCTTACTATCTTGCTCAATTAACTTAAAGAGTGTAGTTTTGGGAGTTTTATCAAATCTTTCTACAAGGCCATCTGTAGGGTTTGCAAAATCTCCTTGCCCACTCCCATAGTCGAGGCGATATTATCATACTTGCCAACATTCTGGCCAAAAAGACATAGGATTTTTCAAGTTTCAAAAATAATACTTAGCATAACAATGACATCACAAGAAAATACAAAACATACATTGTTGGCACCACTGGGTCATTCTAAAATACGTAACCTTTCAAACAGCACACCATGGAAAGATGCTCAAATGTTAAAAATGTATCATTCTGAATAACACGGAATTCAGTTACCTCATTTCACAGAAGGTAATCACACAGAGCTGGTAGGCAACGTTTGCTACTGCTCTGTAGCAGCAGCCTGTTTAATACATATTTATTTCTGCAGTGCAAGTTGAATAACTGAACGACATGGAGACTGATACCCTCATCAGTCTGAAAGGCAGATGTGTGATAGTGGTACGCTCTGCCACTTCCTTCACCTAAGGCCTATCCCTGCAAGAGTGCAGAGCAGTCACGTAGCTGTCGGGTCAGTGGATTGGTCTGAGACCATCACTCAAAGTAATCACCAGCCCAAAGCACAGAGTAATTAATGTGTTGCGTGCTTTGTCCTGGGCCCTGCCTAAAGCAGCCTGCCTCAGTCACATAAATTACCTGCCACTGTTAAAAGCAGTAGGATCTATCATCCAAATCTGTAGGCGGTAGGGCTGCTTAAAAAGCAGTACTAAATCTGTAGGGTTGGCATGTATGTATTATTAAAGGCGGGTAACATTTCCATGGTACTCATCCTTGTTGGCGAGTAAAGGGATATTTGACGTTTAAATGCAAACACTTTATTTGCATTAAATGGCAAACATCCGTGGCTGGCCACCGGGTGGCAGCACTGCGCCAAAAATGAAGTGCTTATTGTGACATGCCTATGCAAGAAGTTTAGAAATGAGTCTTTCGGTAACGGAAGTTTGTGCGATGTTTACTTGCAGCAGAACCGCTGTCACAACGCAGGGGCCCGTCAGGGGCCGTTAAAATTACTACATTGCCAACAGGTCAGGCACATTCATTGGATCGTGTATGTCACCTAGAACATGTTTATTGGGATACGGCAATTTTCTTTTTCGGGTAGGGGTTATGCTCCAAGTCGAAAATAATACCGGCTCCCTCTCGTGACCCCTGACCCCCAAGTATTCACCCAGTACAATACATTTTAACTGTGAGCTTACTTTGGCCTGCATTTATAGTAATGTATTGCATTTGGCTCATTGCAGCATAGCTATTATTAGGGGGCATGCTCCGGGTCACCAGGCAGCCCCATGCTCGTGTCGGGGTCACCCGATGGGCCTTCTCAGTACAGCGTTCATGCCGTGGATGCATGGTTGGGGGTCACCCCACCCGCTCCGGATCACTGGAGCTACCCACGTGGCTTGGGGCACACAGCGGTCCGGCTCTGGGGGCACCCAGGCCGGGATCGCCCCGGCAGTAGCCATGGTCACATGGCCAGGGCAGTTTCTAGTCCATTTGGTGCCCAGGGCGAAACACAAAAAATGCGCCCCCCCACGACATGCGCCACTCCCTAACTACACTCTATGGTTAAGTAACTCCTACCCAACGTCAATTAATCATTGATATACAAATAAAACAGGTGTCGGATTATGGAAACCATCATAAAGGATTTTGGTGCAACACTACAACAAAATGGTGGCCTGTGTTTAGAGAGCCTCGCGTAACGTTAGGTGGGCCAGAGAGGCAGAGGCAGCACCTTCTGCCCTCTACTCACCCACGGGCAATCACCTCCAACAGTGCCATTTCGCCTCCCAGGGCAACTGCGCCCCTGGAGCTGCCCGCTTAATTCTCCCGGGCCAAGAAACGGCCTGCTGACAACCTTCCATCACCTAGACACTGTGCTGTTTGTGTACACTTTTCTCTTTGGTAGGCGTGGCTCATGCGTTCCTGTTGTGTGTGTGGCAGCATGCTCAAGGATTTTGTGGGAACACACCACTTGCATCCGTTTTTCATTGGTGTAGGAGCTTCTTTACCGTTTTACGTCACTTCCTCTTAATTCTCATTGGGGTTATTCAAGAATGTTCACCCACTGTGCATGCCAGTTTAGCAAATGTGAGTGCCATGCTTCTCAACTCATTTGCGGGTGTACACGTGCATATGCCCAATACAGGTTTAATGGAATCGGGACCAATGCGAGCTTTTTCAATTAGCTCGTTTCATCAATATGTGTCTAATAATGCCCAGTGTCGCTGCCGTTACCACAGATTACTGGATTGTTTCTCCCCGCAGATTTTTTGTATTTGTTTTTCTTCAGAAATATGAAAACGCCTTTCTGCAGGTCTGCACCTATATTTCAGAGGTGGACTGCCCCTACTGTGAAAGCAACTCTGAATAGCTCTGTGGGTCACGAGGTACACTCCAGGACGTGCAGGGTGCAGCAGTGCAGAATCTGTGAGTCGGGGTGGCGCATGGCCAACATGTAGCCAGTGTTAAAAAAAAAAAAAAAATTAGATGTGGCAAGATTGCATTTTATTTTGTTTAACCCAGCAGAAATATGCGGCAGGCCGCTTTAAAGTCACAATTTCAACAAATACCAGAACTGAATAAAAGCATTTAATTTATGAGCTCACTAATTGGGATGCAGCCTGGGTACAGAGCAGTTTCTAGTCCATAGGCTGCGGCGCCGAGCCAATGAAACTTTGCAGCAGTGCTCAGCGCTACCGATTACACGCGGGGAAGTTAACTCCCTGTGGCTTGTTGTTTCTAAGCTTCACCCGCTGTGGCGCCGAGTCTGATAGTGGCCCCTGCTGCTAATGAAATTTAGCATCAGGGGTCCTGGCGCCGCAGCGGGAATTCAAAGGAAGAAGGCTGACGGGCCGGGGGTGTCAATTAGGGGGCGTTTGTGTGCGATTGCTCGATAGCTTTTGTGCTCGTTGGGTGCTGGGGTAGGCACCTAACGTGAGCACATCAGAGGCAGCGCCAGCACCTGCTGCCTCTACTCGAGCAATCGTTCACAGCCCAGGACAATTGAGCTCGCCCCACGGCGAATGCGCCCCCAGGGCAAGTCGAGCCCTCACCGGTGTGGGCTATTGCTCCCCACGGGCAGTTGTACCCTGGGCAGTCGCCCGGGCCAAGAAACGGGCATGCACATGGCCTGGGGATCACCCTGGAACGGCGTTGCCCCGCAGGGGCGCCCCTCCTCGGGCCCAGCGCATGCGGTGTGGCACTGCTGAAACAAACATGCACGGAGTCCAGTTGGTCTGACTGCCGAGCTCGGAAACGCCTCGTTCTTTTTATTAACTTGGTCACGTGGTTCTCCACGTGACCAAGACCACACACTTGGGAGATACCATGTCTCCCAACAGGGGATACAAGCAACAGCTATGGTGTTGGTCCTCTGGGAAGGGTAACTTGGTAGAGATTTCCCTAGGCGTTTGGGTAGAGAATATGGTTGTATGTGCAGTTTATGGGGATCCACCAGGGATCAAAAGGGTAGCAGACTGCAACTACGTGGCGGGTAGGCCGCGACTCCACCCGAATGGTCCCATTCAGGACCATGATGCAGCAGGTGGGGTCGCCCCATTTGCTTCCTCAGATCAAATACTCTGTGGCTATTTAAAGCGACAACAGCTATGCATGTCTACTGGCGACGGCTGTTTCCAGGTGGCGTAGAGAGGAATCGCAACTGTCTATTGAAAGCTGACTCTTCAGGCTCAATTTAAGAAGTTTCACAAATTTCGCACCTAACAAACGTGCGCGGAAAAAAGCTGCTGGGCCTGTTGCTCGCTTGATTGTGAAATAACTTGGATTGGGCAACATTCATGCCTCGCCCATCACTGGTGCATGCTTTAATGCACGTGTGATATGGCCCCTCGGGCACACGTGGTCTTCCTCCCGCGCTATATACATATCTGCATAGGTAAACATTTCCTGGCAGCATTCCGGGAGATAAGCTAATAATAATAATTTACCCGTCTTGGTGGTTGGGACCCCTGTTCCCACTGGTAACTGGGTAGCCACCGGGGCCGGCATTGCTGCTGGCGGTACAAGGGCGACTCCACTTATGACTGTACCTGTCGTGCTGCTCTCGGCACCTGCCCTGCCTCCAGACTGCTGGCCTAGCTCTGGTCCAGGGGCACCCACACTTTTTCCGGCTAGGACTTGTAACCCTGTGCCCCCAAAAACAGTCTGGTTCTGCAAAGCCAGTGGACTAGGTTGAGGGAGTCCAACCGATGTCCCGCTGGTCCCAATGACTGCTGGCGGCTGTGGTGGTGTTCCCCACACTTCCCCCAATACTGTGCTGGGTGTAGTTGGCGCAGGTAAAACCGATGCCCTTAGCAATTTTAACATTTCCCCTTAAATCTCATTCATTTTTTCACTCATTCCTGCCATAACACCCGGAAGTGAACGCAATAAATCATTGCTGGATGGGGCCAGGGGAGATAAAGTACCTGCAGGGTGAGACAGGGGGGCATGTATGTTCTGTGGTAGGTTAACCCCCACAACGGTTGCCTGTGGTGTAACATTCCCCACAACGGTTGCCTGGGGCGTAACATTCCCTCGTGGGCTGGCCACTGGCTGTTTAGCCCTGCTCATTTTAGCTGGCTGTTTCTTTGGTGTTGGTGCCCTCTGAACCAGCACCCCCGGTTGCATTTGCAATACATCCTCAAGAGGCAATCTTGTCACAGCCTTACCTTTTGCACCCCGTGTCGGCCTCTTAGTCTCCAGAGTCACCGCTGCAGGTACCTCGGTAAGCGGTGGTGTGTCAGGAACCACACACACCTGTGCCTGGACAATCTGCTGGTGAGGGAGCAAACCTAGCCCCCCTTCCAACATTTTCTCTGCCCAGTCCTTCCCCCTCTGTCGCATCTGCTCCTGAAACTGCGCAATCAATCTGGCCGCCTCCTCGAATTCGTCGCCTGAGGTGTTCAGAACTATTTCAATACCTGAAACCATGTCTGGTGACCCTAGTTGAGACATGTATAAACCTGTAGTTGGGTGAAAAAGGGAAACCGTCAGTCACCTATTCTTATCCCCACTTCCTGCCCCTTAACTGGTTCCGGGCTGGCCCTCAATCCTTGACACCAGCAGGCCTCTTTGTTAGTTACCTAAAATGCCCTCCAGTTACCTATGCACCCTGCCCGCCTTTTCTGGTTATTTTCAGGGGAGTGCAAAGCTGTTGACAAGACAAGCGGCAACCTTACCACCGAGTAGGCTCTCCTCTCTGTACCTTGCTCCTTTCAATAAAGAAATCTTTCCAGCTGGACTAACCTGTTTTGATAGAAAACAACATATGTCACTTCCACATTTGCTTTACAGTTAGCCACTCCATGTTTTTGTTCAGCAAGCACCATATGATCACCCGCGCCTACCGCCATCGGTAAGAACCTTGCCCCTTCGAGGGTATGAATCCTGGCGCAAGCGTACCCCTTTAATATTATGTATAGAATCCATCCAGAAGCTGCTAATGCGTGTCATTCCCAAAGTTTTGGTCAAGTAATGCCGATAGTGGAAGGTACCTCCCACCCAGCTCTGTCAGCCCCCGTAAAAGTAAAGAAAGGTCACTCTATCCCATTGGTTGTGTTTTTGCAAGGCGTGTGCTTGCCCGCGTTATAAATGCCATATCATATCATACTTCAATGCGTGGCCTATCATAACGCATGAAATCAGGTGGCCCCCTATTTACACGTTAACCCCAATTCCGGACAGGTTCAATGCCAGACCGCAACTACGACCCCCAAAAATTGTGTGCAAGCGATGCCATCGCAGCCCCATTGCCCAGCCCCTGGGGACGATGCACATGCGGGAAAACACGGTTTGTTGCTAACACAACAAATTTACATCCTGTCGATCCGTACATGCATACATTCGCTTGCAGACCTTGCACCCTTTAATGTATTGTAACCATGGCTACCAAACTCAGCCCCCTCAAGTGGCCTAGGAAAAACACGACTTTATACCCTAAAAGGGCACTTTCAGTATGACCCTTTCAATCCAGAAACAGCCAAAGGCTCACTTAACCCGGTGCTGCAGTCATGGCACGGTCATCCCCTGTGCAGTCAATTCTTAAAATTACTTCTCTAACCACTTTCCAACGGAGTCCCTTACTGAAACCCTCCAGGAGGATACACCCGCGTCCCTACTGAGCAGCAGCTGCCCCTAAACAAAGAGATTGCTGCGGCTGTCCACCAGGGCGCACGACGGCAGAACATTGTGTGGGCCTCCCCCCAGCTTGCAAGCAGTCCCCAGGGCGAGCCGGAAGCTCGTGCCCTGAGAACTGGCTCCCCCCTTCCTGCGGGAGGGGTGGAGACCCTGTAGAGGGGTGGGGTGGCCAGACGGGCGTCCCGCTATGTGGGATGCCCCTCTAGCACCCCCTACGGCGGCTTGGACAACCCCTTATCGGCATAGGTAAACTTTTTTTGGCAGCATTCCGAGAGATAAGGTAATAATAATAATTTGGCATTTATATAGCGCTACGAACCCTCAGGTATCTGAGCGCTGCTTATTATTACCCACGGTGTGTGGTGCTCATTTATCGACCTCGGAAGGTTGAAAGGCTGAGTTTGGCCCTGCAGGGATTCGAACCTACGTTAGCAGGCTCTGCACGGGTGTCAAAGCAAGCGCTCTACTCGCTGTGCCACTTGACCGAAGTGAAGATGCAGCCATGTCAAGCTCTAATCAATGATGCGTAATCTCATTGAAAAATGAATATAACCTGTTGGTGAAAGCAAGCCATTCTGCTCCAAACCATGTTTTTCTTTTTACCACCTCACTGTATCTCGATGTCAGTGATGCAGGAATAGTCGTACACGTTGCATTGTATACACAGCATTGAAATAGTTGGAAGTTTGATACCAGATATAAAATCAACATTTGTGTACTCTTGCACATATTTGACCTGAATATGCTTTTTTGTACAATAATTTGCAGGTACTTGGCACATTGAAACCTGAGTGCGTTATTCAACTGTTTAGATTTCTCAACTGTGCATAGTAAGCAATTTTGGGGCTGATTCATGGAATTATTTGCACCGAAAAACGGGGATTTGAGCGCCATTCTGCCCGCAAATCCCTGTTTAACAAATGTTTGATAGTTTTATTTTCTTCAAGAGATGCAATATCGTCTGTTGCCAGTGTGTTAGTTTATCTAGGCTTTTGTCACATGTCGACTTGCAAAACATTCTCTCTGATTTTCTTCATACGTTTTTGACGATCTGCTCTTCCGACGTCATCGCCCCATTACCTTCCCACAATCTCCCAGATCACGAACACATCAATGAATTGTTTTTCTGTAGTCACGTGATATACATTTTGCAGGTACTACCATAATCGTACTACCAAGCCATAAGATGGCAGCAGCTGGCAAATTATGTGAGTACCTGGGCATATTATGTCGGTGCCTGGCAAATGCCTATAGGGATGCCAAAACTGTTATAGCAATAGTTGTTTTTAATGACCGTCCAATGTTATGAACAGATGCAAGGACTCACACATTGCTTATCAATAGGATTAGCACAGTCTCATTAAGTATAGCAGTCCCTTTGAGGAATTCTGGTTCTGTCCCATTCCTATTACAGTGGCCTCGCAGCAAAGAGGCAGTAATAAACTACTAAAATAAAGTAGCCCTACTCTGAAGTGCTGGTGCTGTACCACTAAATGAAATTCCTCGGAATACCTGTTTACTGTGAGGCAAGACAGCACAGAAGGGAACTTTCCTAGTGGGATGGGAGTACTCGTCACTATAGTTTCATTAAGATTATTGCAAAATGTGGCACACATGCCAGCGACATGGGAGGCATTAGTGGAACATTTTCCTTTCCGATTGAAACCAGCAACAATGCAGCAAATTGCTGTTGATCATTAGATGCAAGGGTGGATTAGAAATATGCTGCAATGTCTGCAGCTGTGTCCAGATCACTCTTGCGCGAAATGAGTGGCGCAGAGTTGGCTTTCGAGCCACTGTCTGTGTGTAAAAGGGAGATCTGCAGCCACAGTGCACCACCAAAAGACCCGCGCCTAAAAGGCTCACCTAACAGGGAGCAGCGTGACATGTTCAATTTCATAGAAAGCACTTGTACGTTTTCTGTAATCACTAATTATGGGGCAAGTGCATTTCTATTAGGTTGAGTATAAAAACGAAGGCACTCGACTTGCAGGACCAGTGCCATTTTTTAAACAACTTTTATTTTGGTTCGGATGCCTACATGGGACAGTAATACAATGTAACAGGCATATTATTGTTCATTAACAGGACAGAATGAGAAGTGAGATGTATACTCCCAAAACCCTCCCTTGGGAGCCTATCACCCCCACGTTCTAGCTGCCTTATGTCCTATTACTGTTAGAACAAGGAGATTCCTTTTTTAGGTGTGGTCTCTTAGGACCAGGCTTGGCAGATGGGACTTGTTTGTGCTGGAAAGTCTCAGTCACAGACCAGAATCGGGGCCCACACATCCGTAAAACTGTGCAGAAGACCCTCTTTAGCAGCCGTAACCTTTTCTGCCATCAGAATGTCCCATATTTTGATCCACCATAGGGCTATCAATGGGCCCTCGGGGGTCTTCCAGTTGCGGCCGATTGTAATTCTTCCTGCGAGGAGCAGCTCAGTGATGAGTTTGGCCGATGCCCCTGACCATGACAGGGGAACTGAGGAGGATCCCTTCAGGGTTTTTCAGGAGTTTAACTTGGGTGATGGCTTCGATTGCCGAGAGGACCTTGGCCCAAAAGGACTGGGCGGTGAGTAATCCCACCACATGTGCAGGTAGGTGCCTTGCATCCCACATTTTCACCAGCAATGTGGGTCTGGATATGGTGGAGCCGCACTGGGGGATAGTAGCAGCGGAGAAGCAGCTTAAGGGCACATTCTGTGTCCATGACACACATGGAGGAGGAGTAGCATCTTGTCTAGATATCAACCCAAGCGTGATCCTCGATCGAGTGTCACAGGTCTGCTTCTCATTGTGTCATATGTGGGACGGAGGGTCAGCATGTCCTCTTGTAGTATTTTATGCAGTCTAGATGTATTTCCTCATGTTAGATTCCCCTGTAAAGTGAGCTCGATGGGGCTGAGGTCGCGCGTAGCTCTGTCAGACTAGAGGGTGAGTGTACCAATGACGGAGACGGGTGTACGAAAAACTGTCCATCTCTGCCACTTGAAAGGTCTCTTTACAGCTCTCAAATGTACGTGGGTTGGTCATTTTCAAATAATTGTGCTAGGGTTTGCAGACCTCCCCCCACGACCCCGTTCTTAAAGTTTGTGGGGTGGATCCCAGGGTTGAAGGTTGGATTATGGGAGATCGCGGTGTTCGGGCCCAGTCCACTTGGGATGCCTTTGGATTTCACTGCCCGATCCCACATTTTCACAGTGCATTTTGTAGAGGAAAGCATGCCTGGCCAAGATTTCCGTGCAGAGGGAGACATATAAGGGAGGGAGCCGAGGGGTAGTGGTAGTCTTGGATCGTTTGATCTCCACCCATTTCAGGGGATCTGTTGAGGGGAACCCTGCTTGGAAACACACCAATTGTGAGGCTACCTGGTATTTACGCAGAATCGGGACCCCCAGTAACCCCAGACGAGCACTGCCCATCATAACTTTTTAGGAATCCTGGCTTTTTTCCCCTTCCATATGAATTGAGGCATTTTCTGCATTTCTAAGAATTTGTGAGACGTACAATTTGTCTGGGGATGATACACGTATGTTCTGAGGGTGGTGATATGCAACAGTTGTTTAACTTTCCCCATAAGCTTGCTCGTGAAAGTAGAGCCCTGGTCAGTCAATATCTCCTTCGGGAATCCTACTTGAGAAAAGAAAGGGAGCAGGTGTTTTAGGATTTGTTGTGCTGTGTTGCCTCTCAGTGGGAAGGCCTTGAGATATTGTTTAGCGTAGTCTACAATGACCAGCATGCATTTATTTCCCAGCTTGGAAGTTTCCAGGGTTCCTACATTGTCCATACCAATCCAAGTAAATGGGACCTCAATTATGGGTAACAGACTTAATGGAGCTGATGGTGGTAAGTGAGTGATCATTTTCTGGCAGATTACGCATACTTGGATGAAATGTTTAATGTTTGCGTGAATTCCGGCCAGTAAAACTTGTTTGCTATATGGGTCTGAGTTTTGGACTGTCCCAGATGGCCTCCTGTCAGATGTGAACGGGCTATTTCTAGGACCACCTGCTTGTGACTTTTAGGGTCCACCAACTGTGTTTTTACCATGCCCTCTGGAGTGGTGTATCCTCTATAAAGAAGTCCATGTTTGAAAAAGAAAAAAGGTCCACCTTTTTTCCGACCCTCTGACTCCGATATCATTTGCAGAAATGCCTCCACCAACAAGGGGCTGTTTCTCTAGGCAAAGGCTAAATCTGTAAGTGTCTCAGGCTCTTCCTCTTTAGCTTTTCTGGGGTCAGGTGTTTTATCGGCCTCCCCAAAGCCTCGAGTTCCTCGATCTGTGTTTTCCTTCCTGGATTCCTCCTTAAGCCTAAGCAACACTGCTTTCTCAAGTACCTCATGAGCAATTCTATCCCCTTGATGAATTTGGAATGGGTCCTTCCTGTAGTTTTGTAACAATACCTTAACATCACCTCTAAAGTCTGGATCTATTACTCCCACTTATACATCAATTCCAAATCTCCACGCCAGCCCTGATTTGGGAGCTAGCCTGATGTATGTATCAGGTGGTGGAATTAGTACCAAATCATTGGGTATTAGTCTTCTTTCGCCTGGAGGAAGTCTCATCCTTAGTGCTACAGATATCAAACCAAATAGAATCCTTGGTAGCTACTGAGGGGTCTAATGCTCTGGCACTTAGCTTTTCAAATCTTAGGGTCCCTCAACTTGTATCGGTTGCGCCTGTTAGGCAGAATCCTGTGCAGTGCCCTTAAGGACCACTACACACAATTAAGACTACAGGTGGCAATGCAAGTTTTACCTTTGGTACAAGCCTGTACTACTATGTTAAAGTGGTAGCAGTAGCGGAGCAGCCAGGCTTATCTCAAGAGCATATGAGCAGTAGCAGAGATTACACAAAGGGACCACAATTACTGTGACTCAAGCAAACACTGACTCAAGGTATCAGGTAAAAAATATAAGTACATTTATTTTTAAACCATTTGTTATAAACACGACACTTCTATTAATTCAAAAACCACACGTAAAATACACTACAACCAATCAATTTACTTTGCACAGTATAGCTCAAGGTAAGTACCCTGTGTTTTAACGGACCGGTGTTGCGAAACAAAAGACGTTACCGGGAATACACTTGAGATCACTTTTTGACAGTAATGACAGTTCGGTCTTACTAAATAAACGCATATCCGCGGCAAGAAATGTTACCGGGGCAAAACACACTTAGCACCTGAGATACCCAGAGAGAGTTGGGGAAAAAAACATAGGCAATACTTTTGTCAAGGCAGACAGAATCGGAGTACACTCATGGACAGAAATACAAGAGACAATAGGTCGGGGCCAGTGTCAAGTGGAACCGGGTTCCTGTTGTTGAGGATCACACAGTCGGACAGTTCACGATTCAACGTACCCAGGAGTACTTGGATATTGTCAACAGAGGAAGCAAAAGTTATAAGGAGGAGGGAAGACCAGGGCAAGCCTTGGAGATGAAGAAAAGGGATTCACCCTATTTCCTCAAGCAGAACACAGTACCTTATTCAATGAAGAGGCTGGTGCCACAACAGGTGTTCCTGGTAGTTTCCTGCAGACCCTTGGTTCCTGGAGCTTCGGGGCGATGGATTGCGTCTGGGGGGGTCTGCACCACACAGGGATGAAGCTGGCAGCAGCGACGTTGAATAAAAGGTGCGCTCCTTAAAAACAGGAGAGGCTCTTCCGATGCCTATCCGGACCACTACAGCTGTGTGCAGCGATTTCGACCAAGAAGAGGATCCTCTGGCTGTAGAAGGCGATCTGGTTATCCCCACCAGGCTCAAGGGAAGACTCCGGACTGGATCTTCTCTGGTCGTCGAAGGGTAGATAGCTCAGGACTGCAGCAGGGCTTCACCGGGACTGGATAGTTGCAGCAGCTGACTACTTCTCCGCTTCTCTTCGGTTCCTTGTAGTTCCAGTGGCCACTCTGACTTCTAGCCCAAGATATCTGCCCTTTATGCGAAAATCCCCCATTCACACATCCTGGCTGTCAATCACGCAGCAGGGGGGTTGTCCAGCCCGGACAACCACCTCAGCCAATCATGGCAAAGTGTGACTTGGGTTTACTAGGATACCCTGTGCAGGGGGTGACTACACCCCTTCCTCACATTCAGCCCACCTAGACACCGAGGCGCCTAGAGGATGGCTTCTTGGTAGAAGCCTGCCAAAAGACAGTGAACAAAGAAGACAAACCTGGTTTGCCGCGCAAAGTAAAACACAAGAAGGACTTTAACAAAAAGAAATGGCAAATAAACCCGACCGGAGCCAAAAGAAAAAGTATTTGGTCAAGCGGGTTTAAGTTCGAGGCTAATATAATAGCCTACAACAATACCATGTTTATATAGTATAATCGCGGTAGAAAAGTTAGGGTAGATACCACTGCCACCAGCCAAGTCTAAATGTTAAGAGCGAACCAATGCTCTAGGAGGTACAGATAAAAAGGGCTAAGGATTAACCCCTTCCAGTACTCCATGTACTGGATCTGTGGTTAAATGACTAAGTAAAGTTAATGGCAACTTTACCCTTTTCTGGGGGACAGTAGTCAGCCCCAGAAATGGAGTCCGGGGGGGGGGGGGAGTCTAAAAGACAACCCTGTGTCACTGCACTGAAGGTGCTGGATAACATACAAAAGAAGGGGGCTACTGAAGTGGTGTAATGCAGAGCCCACAATCACAAAAAGCGGAGGAAACACACATGGCAAAACATGGGTAAGAGTGGGGGAAAAGCTCACTCTCTTACCAAGTGAAAAAAATAACTCCAGAAAATCCAGCAAAGCTGCTGGGGGACTCACTAGGTAAGGGAAATTCGCCATTGAAAGAGAATTCTCCCTAACAGAGCCACATCCCACTCCTTACACCAATTGTGAAGGTATCATGAAGCAAGACACAGACAACAGATTCAAAGTGCAAAACAAAGTATTTTATTAAATCAAATATCAGGATGCTTGAAGGCCTAACTTGCCCTATGCTAAGGTGGGATTTCCCTACCTAACGAAACTAAGGAAAGTCTGAGTCAGAAAGTTCAACTTAAGTCCGTCTGTGTCCAATACCTATCTATCCATGCCCTCACAACTAAACTAAACAATGTGTAGGTGTTACGCTCACCTGGTATCCACAGGGACGCCACCCAGACGGGTTACTTACTAGTATACTTCTCAGCTTTGCCCAGATGTGGTCTGCGGGGTAGGTACTGCCTGCAAATAGAGGAGGACTGTGTTCAAGACTGACCGACCGGGGTAAGTATCCTCCCTCCACCCCTGTATGATTTCAGCCTCTCTGGGGCCCTCTCCTCACCTTGTGGTAGCGTTAGGCGTGCTCTCCGTCCTGCCTTCTTTGCAGGGGCGCGTTGTCTTTCGTTTGCGTGTGCGCTCCAGTTACTTCACTGGCGCCAGCCCGTTTGATATTGTTCAGGTAGGTTTTATTGCTGTTCTTTAGTATTGTTGCTATCCTGCATGCCTTTCTTTGTTTAAAATGTCTCTCTTTCTCCCTTAGGTATGCAGAGCTTCAGCGTGGCGAACTGACTTGGTTGAGCCCCGCTGGTAAATGATGGCGCGTTAGGAGCGCTATGATGCGGTAAGTAAGCGCTATGCGCAGCGCTGCGAAGTCTTGCCTTTGCTAACTTGTGTTTTCCTTCCTTGTAGGTCGCAGTGTTCTTCAGCGCGAGTGGAATGTCTGGAGTGGTGCCAGCCGAGAGGCGACCAGCCAGGTAAGCCTTTTGAGCAGTTCGTAATTTGCAAATGTCTCTGCTGCTTTCTTTAATGTTGCCTCAATCTTCCTCTTTTAGGTTGTTCTGTCCGGGAGGCGTGCAGATTCGAGGAAGCTGCGAGTGGCTAAAGATGAAGACTGCAGGTAAGATGCTGCTGCTAATGATGTTCTTTTTGTCTCCTTGCAGGTTCTGCTTCTCCGAGGTTCGGGGGGAATAGCTGGACACGGTGAACGTCACGTTGCAAGCTGCAAAGTAACGCGAAGCGTGTTGTCTTGCTCTGGTGTGGTTTAAATAGCCCAACAAAATAGTCCAGGTAAAGTAGTCCCTAGGCTACCACACCCAAAACACTAGACCACATAGCTTGGTTCCCAGGAACCAA
This sequence comes from Ambystoma mexicanum, assembly GCF_040938575.1. Taxonomy (NCBI): domain Eukaryota; kingdom Metazoa; phylum Chordata; class Amphibia; order Caudata; family Ambystomatidae; genus Ambystoma; species Ambystoma mexicanum. The sequence goes on from NC_090937.1 coordinate 458,092,023, forward strand.
GCTATGTGGATGCTTCCATGTTGGCTGACAATACAATAAAGCAGTTCCCAAGCACAGCACTGCAGTTCATCAAGCCTCCGGGCTCTCTTCCTCAAGACTCCAACATATCAACTTATACTTGGTTTCAAACTTCCAATGTTCAACACAACCCCTGGCCAACTTGACACTCCTTCTGGATTGCATTAACAGTTCACTTAAAGTGCTCCTTCTTGGTTTGTTTCACAATGTCTTTATCTTTAACAATGGAGGGTTCCCTGGTCTAGGCACAGTTGTCAGACCACACGGTCCACCCATCACAGGTTACTCAACCAGGAATCCAAGGTTCTTCAACCCACATAGGTTCTTTTATATTTGCGCCTCTGTAGAAATTCACATTCACTTAGCTTCTCCTTGCTGGCCTCTTGGCTTTAAGTGTAGGTTTACATTCCCTTGGCTTCTCCTGGTTAGCCTCTTGGTTTTGCCACAATGTATCACGCAACTTCTGCCAGTCTTAGGCCTTGCCACATGGTATTTATTGTCACGACCCTCAACCCTGATCCCCACTGTCAAGCCCATTGGCCAGGTGGAATCAGGGCTCGGATCACTAATAAGGCCTGGCATCCACTTCTCAGGCCCTCTTGGGGCCAGTCCTGGTGCCTTTGGCGCCAGGTTCATCAGTAAGGAAAGACATCTGCTTGAGGAACTACTTTATTTAGGCTTTCAGCCAACATGAAGGCATCCACATAGCTTGATTCCTAGAACCAAGCTATGCGGTCTAATGTTTTGGGTGTGGTGGCCTAGGGACTACTTTACCTGGACTACTTTACAGTGGCTATTTAAACCACACCCGAACAAGACAACACGCTTCGCGTTACTTTGCTTCTAGCAACGTGATGCTCACCGTGTCCAGCTTTCTCACGAGTCTGGTGAATTCCGGACCTGCAGAAAAACCAAGAACATAGTTAGCAGGAGAATCTTACCTGCATTCATCATCCTTCACTGTTCGCAGCTCCTGAGCAGCTCTGTTGGTGGAGTTCACCGCCCGGATCGAAGGACCTGAGAAAAGGAGGAAGACATCATTAAAGGAGGTAGTGGAGACATTACAACCACAAAGCACTTAAAGACTTATCTGGTTGGTTGCTTTTCGTCTGGCATAGCTCCGGAACTCCACCTGCGCTGGGAACACACTGCGACGTAGGAAAAGAGAAAAGCACAGGTCAGTGAGGACAAGACATCGCTGTGCTACGCAAAGCGCCTCCTTACCGCATCATAGCGCTATAGCGCACCATCATCTCCCGGTGAGAACCAGCATATCCAGTTCTCCAACCGGACACTCTGCGCTCCTAGGGAGATAAAAAAAGAGACATTTAGAACAGAGAAAAGAATTACGACGCCATCAATCGATGTAAGACCTACCTGAAAGACACTACAAGGGCAGCAGTCAGTGAAGTAACTGGACCGCCCGTGCCCACAAAAGACAACGCGCCCCTGCCCAGAGAGCAGGATGGAGAGCCCACCGATTCTGACAACCAGGTGAGAAGAGAACCTGGAGGGGCTGGAAACACAAGGGAGGTGGGGTAAAACTTACCTTGGTCGCCCAGTCCTAATATAGTCTTCATTTCCATGCGGAATCCCATCGACACCGAGACCACACCAGGGAATCATTGGGAAGGGCACCAACGACCAACTGGCTGGGTGGCGTCCCCGTGGATACCAGGTGAGCATAACATTTATACATAAAGTTCACTTTGTGGTGGTCTTATTTATTCCTCACCTTTCTGAAGGCTCTTTCACACTTGCGCTCTCATTTTGCATCTTTTAAATGTGCTCTTTCCCAATTGACATTCATCATCTCGCAGCTTTGTCCACAACGTTTTCATTCAGTTCTGCATTCAATATTTGCTTAATATTTCCTTTTTCAAGTGTTTGTTACTTACTTGATACTCAAAGATGTTCAACTTGCTATTCAGGACTATGTCCAAGTACTTTTAGATCATTCATCATTCATAGTTTACGTTTTTCAGTTCGTTCGACATTCTCAGAACACGGACGCTCCGGACAGAGTGTTTCCTGCATTGCAACTCACCATTTATGCGCAACCACTCTCTGCAGCTTTGCCGGTTCTTTTTGCCCAATCCCCTTTGATCCACGACCTTTGCCTCCCTTGCAACGGCTACAGAGATCTTGTCTCGCTCTCCCTCTTACTGCGGCGGCTGTGGGCTTCAGGCAGAGCCCAGCTTACTGCTGTTGCTATTGGAGACCGGAGCTCGGCTGGATATTTAGACCCTTTCATGGCTGCACTCGGCCTAGGCATCGCTGCTTCTCTGGACTCGCACGGCTCCCAATTCTGGGTCCTATATGCTTCAATGCAGCCTGTTCCATCCCCTGCTTGCCCTCAGGTCTATCCTCTCCACGACATGGCGACCCACCTCGTATACTCCCAAGGAGTATTAAGGGTCCAAAGATCTGGGACAGAAATCTGTAATCAACCTGTTTGTGGGGCATGCCTGACTTCCCCAATAGTGTTAATTCACAATCGTCTTCTTCGTCTCAGTACCAGAGTGCTGAAAATAACTATTGGTGTTCACGACTCCTAGCTGCTTCTTCCCCCGTCCCAGTACTGTAACAGTTCAAATGAGGAGAGATGTCTGTCAGATATAGGCCTTACCTTGCAGTGCTTATGTGGCTTTGGTTCGAATAGGTAAGGCCTGTCTCCTCTGGTTGCCACACCACCGCCTGTTCACATAAGTTTGAAGGACCAGAAGGCTACTCAGGGGTGGCAGTATCAAAATGGGAGGAAAAACCCCCTTGCAGGGGAAAAAACCTCCAGTGTATTTGGATCCGGACTGCAGAGAGAAGTGATGGAAAATCCCACAGGCCAGGAATCGGGCAGTCCAGTCTAAGGTAGTAAATGCAGGCTCTGGGGAGAGGAAACAACCAGCACACAGCCAAGTAACAAGGAACTAGACAAAGATGCAAAAGAATAGCAAGGAAGAGAAACAGGAGGACCATGGAGTAGGAAGAGTAAGGGAGGACTTGAAAAGGTAGGGAAACAAATGCCAAGGCAATCTGGAGGAAGAGCAAGATTGCGTTGTGCAGTTTACCAGTAGTTTGTTGCCTTTCTAGAAGCTATGGGTGCACAGTGCCATCTTGACAGCGACCTCATTACGACGTGGTGTATGGGACGCAGCGCCATCTTGGAATGGGCCTGCGACACGTATAACGTCTCCATAGAGACGCTGATGCCTGCAACTGCCAAGCCTGGGTGCAGTGGTGACCAATCGTAACCTCATGCCCCCTTCCAAGACCTGTGCCACCAGGTTTCCACGGATGATGCAAATGGTAATGGTGTATGAGAACCAGGGTGTGCACATTGGAATAGGGTTCCCATGAACGTTCCGCAGTCGTATATTCTTTCCAGTGAATCGGGCATTGGAGAACACCCCGATAAAATTGGGAATCGCAAATGTGCGCAACTTTGTATTTATCATCCATATTTGTGGTCGACGGTCTGATCCCCGCACGAGAAGTGCTCACATAAGGTTTCAGTAAGGAAGTGTGGAACACCGGGTGAATGCAATGCCATGACTGGGGTAACTGGCTCTTAATGGCCACAGGTTAATTATCTTCAAAACCAAAAACAGCCCAAAATATCTTGGTGAAAATTTCCCAGGCGTCAATCTACGAGGTAGTTATTTTGAAGAAAGCCAAATTAGGTCTTCTTTCTTGTATAGCGGTGCATTGGATTTCCTCTTGTCAGCATAGGACTTAATCATCTCCTCGGAATGAGAAAGGGCTAGAGAGGTCTGCAGATGCACCGGTTTAATTTCCTGGATGAGTTCTTCTACCACAGGAACAGTTGACACATTCAAAGGTAGATATTCAACCACCGCAGATGAAAACCATAGGAACAATAGAATGGACTTTGTCCGGTTGCATAGTGTTGAGCATTGTTATAGGAAAATTCAGCCACTGTCAACAGGGATGACCAGTTATCCTGTATCAGGTTGGGGTAACAGCGAAGATATGTCTCTAGAGTCTGGTTTACTCTCTCTGTCTGTCTATTGTTTTCTGGATAGTACCCCGAGGAGAGGGCCCTCTCAATCCCTAGACGTTTACAAACAGGTGTCCAGAAATGAGAAGTGTATTGACTGCCTCTATCCAAGATGATGGTTTCAGGAAGACCATGTAAATGAAAAATGTCCTTGATAAAAACCTGACTCATTTCACATGGAGTGGGTAACTTCGGTAGTGGAGTAAAATGTGCCAGCTTGGTAAATGAGTCTATGGTGACCATGATGGTTGTGTTGCCCTGAGGCTCTGGTAGGTCAGTGATGAAATCTGTAGAAATTATTTGCCAGGGTTTGTTGGCCAGTGTCGTTTGAGTGAGCTTGCCCACAGGCACTTCTCGAGTCTTTTTCTGGGCACAGATAGCACATCCAATGACATGTTTCTTGTGACATCCATGTTCAGGTTGGGCCACCAAAAATGCCTATGTAGTATTTATTTCGTATTGCTGATTCTGTGATGTCTAGCAATAGCAGAATCATGGCACCGTTGCAAAACCTTTTGGCTTAAACCTTCTGTCGGGGTATAAACCTTCTCGTACAAATACAGTTCATCTTTGTATTCCATCTGACTGCGCAGGGAGGCTGCAGGCGGACTGGCCTAGTGTCGCTCCTCAGCTGTTGCAGCCAAGACTCTTTCACGTGGCATGAGGTAACGTCTAACCATGAATAGGTAGTTCTCTGTCCTGTTCAAAGCCATTCCATGATAGAGTATCTGCTATAAGATTTCTGGTCCCTGGAATATAGGTCACTTGAAAAGGATAATGCAAGAAGAAATGAGCCCATCGGGCTTGTCGCTTTTGTGACAGTCATAGTTTTGTACGAGTTGTATATTACGGTGGTCCGTTCATATCTCCACCGACTGAACAGAACCGAAGAGGAGATGTCTCCATTTTTGACACACAGGTTTTATGGCTAATTACTCCTTTTCTACGGCCGAATAATTCCTCTCCGCAGGTGACAAGATCTTGGAGAAATATGCCAAAGGATGCGCTTCTTGTTGAAACAGAGGTTGTTGTTTCAGCACAGTCCCTACTGCATAATCGGAGGCATCTGTTTCCAATATGAGCACCTGATTGTATTGAGGGTTTCTTAACAGAGAGGCAGTGGCAAATGCAGTTTTCTGGGTTTGAAAGGCTGATACAGAGTTTGAGCTCCAGGAATATGACATTCTTCTTCACTATCGTTGTCAAAGGTTGTACTATCCTCGAAAATCCAGTTATGAATTTCCAATAAAAATGGGACATTCTGTGGAACCTCAGTAGTTATTTCACACGTCGAGGTGGTTTCATCTGAACGAAAGCTTTAACTTTTCGGGCACCCATGCTGATGCCTTGGCTAGAAATAATGAAGCCCAAGTAGGGGATGGAAGCAGCATCAAAAATGCATTTCTCGGGATTTGCTTTCGGTTGATGGCTTTGCAAACGCTGTAGAACCTGATTTACGTGTTGGTTGTGTTCCTCGGTGTCCTGGAGAAAATCAATATATCATCCAAATGAATAACAATGCTCTGCAAAAGGAGGTCAGCAAACACATGGCCCATAAAGTACTGAAACACTGCAGGAGCATTTTCCAGGCTTAAAGGCATTACTTGATACTGAATATGGCCAAAAAGGGTTCTGAATGCCGTTTTCCACTCATCGCTGCCTCTAATTCTTACCAGATGGTAGGCCCCTCGAAGATTGAGTTTCGTGAAGATCCGGGCTGATTGCACTGGCTCCAAAATATCTGGGATGAGTGTAAGCGGGTATTTGCCTGGGACCGTGACTTTGTTGAGCCCACTATAATCAATGCAGGACCTCAATTCTGTAGTGTCCTTTTTGGGTATGAAGAACAAAGATGCTCCTCCGGAAGACTTAGAATCAGTGATCCATCCGGCATAAGGTTCACAACTAACTGTTTGCGTAGCGCTATTTTTTCTGTGTGAGATAAGATAAACATCCTTCTGAACGGAATGGTGGAACCAGGTACCAAGTTTATGGCACAATCATCAGCCTGATGTGGCACAGTTGTTTTTCCCTTTCATCAGAAAACACGTCCATGAAGGTATGCTATTTGGGGAACGCCAAAGTGGAGATGGATAAGGTATGACACTTTGATAAGGTTGATGAGAACGGAGAAGAGACTCCCTGAAGGTGTTCTGTCAAACAAGAGCTAACATATGTTTCAGATTCCCAAAACAGGGATCTTCTCTCCTAATTTATAAAGGTATTGTGCCATTCCTGCCAAGGTATAGCCAGAATCACCGGGTAACGGGCTGTGGATATCAAGTCAAAAGAAATTATTTCCCTATGTTGTTGGATGTGCATAACCAAATTAACAGTGTTCTCCATAATGGGTCCACCATTCAGAGGAAGGCGTCCCCCACAAGTGCAAGAGCAGGGTGTCACTTTTGCGTATAATGTATGGGGGCTGGGGGCTCAACCCACCCACTCCTTCCTTACATTAGCAATGACCCCCAACACATGCCCCCACGAATATATTGGTCAGAGTGCAGCTATTTCTCACCAACAACCCACTTTGATGCGCTGTTTTGCTCACAGTCAGTAGTTCTTGCGTGCTGAGTATCTTATCTAGCCTAGGTCTCATCCCTTTCGTGGGGCGGGTAGTTATTCAGCTATTTGGGCAACTGTTTGGTAAGGCAACTGCAGAAACCCCAAAGTTGCTTTCATGCTGTTATCCATCTGGCCCTCCCATGATCGGTGAAGGTCTCACAGTAGCTTGACAAAACTGGGCAGTGTGAAAGCACTGCTTTACATTGTATGGCATTCGTAAAAATGGTACTTGTTGAAAAAATCATTGACAATGAGCATAGATTTCAAAAGACAAATTGGATGCTTTATTTGGACACTTTATATAAACATTGTTGATCAAAAAAGAGATTGTAATCGTTTAAACCTGGAAGTGAACTGTTCCACAAGCTCTGCTTTAGGTGGACAGGGCACGTTTGCAATGTTTTGTGGCAATGTATGTGTCCTCGGAACAAAATCGCATGCAAATCCGTGAGTATGTATGTCCAAGACAGTCATAATAAGATCGTTCACAAAATCGAATTCCATTTTCTCGTATATTGGCTTGACCACCCATTTTTGCTTCTTTTGGTAAAGGCCATTGTGTAGCGAAGCGTCCCAAAGTTTGCCACAGTCCTCGATTGTTCACGCCCTACATTCTCGTTATGCACTAATACTGCTAGTAATGTCCTATATTGCATCCTGTCTATGCCGAAATGCAATCTCTTGGGCCTTTTTTTTAGGCACATATTGTGGAATACCTCCAAATCTCCTGTGTGACAGAATTCGGTGAGTCCCTTCAGATCTCTTGATAGAGTTTTATCAAACACAATCTTCTCAAGAGCTTGGTGTGTAGGTGAAGATGGAATCAACCACTTCTTCTTCCGTTCCTGCTCCGGCGACAAAGGGCCATGTCCGCATTGGTGGAAATGTTGGTTTTCTGTCCAAGAGTGAATGTTGGAACAGTGATGCATTAGTGACCACCATTTTTCTAGTAGAATTTCCACAGACTCATCACAAGTTTTGAAGCTCCACCAAAGATGGTTGCTGAAAGACTGGGACCTCGGTAAAATAATTTCAGAACCTTTTTTTTTTATTCCTGCAGCTGAGATTTTTTTGATTGATTGATTGATTTGGCAACGTGCCATACATCAAATTGATGGCAAATATTTGGAAAGTGTTCTCTTATTGTCTTAGCTATTGAAACGTGTCTGTCCGTGGCTATGAGGTCGATTTGCATTGCCCTCAATTGGAGATCTTCCAGGGATTTTATGAAACCAAGTTTCTCCAGGGCTACTGAGGATTTACATTCGAACACTTGCACGACCACCAAACTCAATTCTTTTAGTTTCCATGTCCTGAAAGTGGTATGTGCTGAACATCCGGGGCTGTCGCACTGTCAATCGCCAGCTAGCCTGAACCGTTTTTCGGAGATTGTACTTTGAATAGACGTTTGTTCAATTTTCCAAGCTTCACTAATAGCAGGGAATAGATATCGACGTTGAAATTTGTAGTACTGCGTTTTAAAAAGGAACTGGAGTCCCACAAATTGACAGAAACTGGACAACTTACTGAAACTGGAACCACTGAAAAGCAAAGCAGCTGCACACAGTAGATTTCCAGCTGCATCTGTTGAGGAGACCATGAAAATTTTGCATGGAGCATTTCACAGGTGGCTTGTATTTTGAGGTTACTGCCTTGTGATACACGAGTCATATTCACCAATGGCTTCCTGCAAACTTCCCTTCTCACTGGATGCACACATTTCAGCATCATTATAATCTCCATCAAGCAGCTGTCGAATACAATGTATTTGGGCTCCTTTATTAGACTATCATCCTGCATGAATGTTGTTTCTGACTCAACTGTGGTTGACATATCAGCCCAACTGGACAAACTGTAGTCGAGATCTTTGGCTAGTTCCTTGGTCAATTGTGTTGATGTTTCAGTCTGTTATTTCAGCTTCTGTTACTTGAACACGAATCGGAGAAAACATCAAGGTCGATTGTTTTTTTGGGTGGCCCTTTTTTGGCAGGTGTCGATTGTGTCAAGTGGTCTGCGTCTAATTCTAAAGCATATACATTACATTCAGTTTAATCTTCATCTGATGGAGCTCTCTTGTAGCAATGGTCCAACAACACTTTGCAGACTTTGCCGGTCACATTCAATTCATTTTCTGGCCATTGGGCAAAAGCATCTCGAGTCTGCTTATTGATTTGAGCACGCTGCGCCTCAATAGTTGCTCCATGATCAAATCAGTTTGGCAAGCAACATCTCTGATTTCTGTAGCTGTCTCTGTCTGCATGGTTTGTACACCATTGGGCAACAAGAAGACAGGTTGGAAAAACATGTTCAATGTAAATCCAACGTACAGTATATGGCACTTTAGATTTTTTTTTAAGCATGTTATGAAGGCACCAGCACAAAACACTGTCTGAAAATTAAATTGTTTGTAAATTACCGTAGCTTTCTTGGTTTTCTATGAAACCTGCTTCTTTACTGTAACAACCGCACCAGCAAGCTGGTCCACTGACTCAGATCCACGTTCCTCCTCTTCTATCCCGATCTTGTATACATCCATAGAAAAGATTATCCATAAAAAAATAAGTCCTTCGTATTTGAAATCAAATTATTACATCGCACAGATAGCTTCTACAGATACCCTCGTACACCGTGTACGCCTCTTAGTCAAAATATACATTTCGAATTTCACATGATTGATGGCTAGTTTACTCGATGAAAGATGACTGTGCGAAACCCACTGATTGAAATGTTGCACTGAAGCAATTTTCAAAAGATGCTAGTTTATAATAATGTCAATGCCTAATGGTATCAGATCTAGGACCAACTTTCTGTCATTCGAGGGAACAGTCAGTAACCATACCTCTGGTTCTGTATCAGCTCCGAAGGATGATGTAATTGTAGTTGAAGTACCAGCATCACCCTGTAAAACAATACTTGTTTTAGTATGAAATTGAACACACACAATGTGATGCAGACAATGGTACATATCAATAAAAACCCATAAATGAAAAATTATGTAAACAAACAGGATACGTAAATGTGGTCATATTATCTCAAATTCCATGTACAAAACATTTCCGGAACTGAATAGCTAAATAATACTACCTGATGCGCGCTCAAAGGTGTTGTTGACTCCAGGAAAGACATGGATGCAGAATCTTGCTCCTTCATAATCAGTGTATTGTCATGGAGTTGTAAAGGGAAAACTAAATTTGATTTAGAAATGCTAACCTAAAGAATTGACATATAGCAACCGATTACGAAAAAGATTATGCTTATTTCCAAGGGCACTATAGCATAGTTATCTGTGCCCAAAAATCATTTTCCATGATGCTCCTAAAACCAAGGACAGATGTTTAGCAAAATGGGGTTTAGTTATAAAGCAATGCAATCTTGTAAATATGAAAAGTATTATAAGGGACGTTTACACCTAACACACCAATCCGTCCCTGTAGTTACCCGTTCAGTACCCCAAGGCCTACAGCTAAATCAGGAACCGTGACTCATCTGACGCAGCGTGTGCATGAATAGAGTCGGAATTGCATTTGGAAGCAATTTACAAGACGTTCCTCGTTGATGCTTCTTTGTGTACTGCAATTGGTCGTACATATTCGTGGCAAAGTGCATGCTGCAGATTCGGAATCAATCACCCCTCGAGTCCCCAAAGACTTCATGGGCTCTATTTTCAAGCTCTTCCAGCGCAAATCCGCAATATCTGACCCGTTCTCATGCATTGTTGTGCCTTTAGGTTTGTTATTGGTCTTAGAGCGGCAACCGTAAATCGTACATGCAGGCATTGTTAGAAATTCTGTAAAGTCACCATTATTAGAAAATTACTTTGCATAAAAGTGTGAGAAAGATGGAATTATATCATAAATGTTTCTATGCAATCTATGATTTGGTCACTGAAGCAAAACCTGCGTAGCGTAGCCGGCAATGTTATATGATAACTTTCATAAACAATTTATTGATGTGACGCAAATCGTAACATGTTACTCATCCCTTGAATGTACTACCGTGCATCAAAAGGAAACATGCTTATAGACATGGTCCGCGAAGGATGCAATTCGATCCGTATTGACACTGATGACAATTGCTATATATCGATAACATAACAAATTACACTACTTGGTACGTTTGTTCGAAATAGATAGAAATTTAAAGATCAAGTAGATATGATTAGGTGACCTGCCCTTACCTTGACCAACAAACAGGAAGATTCAGCAAGCAGGGTAGTTAGTAGCAGGAGAACAGGGAGATGTTCACAGGTAGCACGACGACGAGCTGACTTGCCGTGCTCAAAGATGTTCTCATGATAAATATCAAGTGGTTTATAAAGAATTAGAAAAGTGTGTATGTATGTGAATAAATGACGTGTATATGGCGTGGTCTCATGTGGATTGCAGGGGCGCGGCCTGGTTCAGGGGAGCCTGCCTGGAGACACGGGTCTGTGGAGGGCATGTGTACAATGGCCCCTGGGCGTAAGATACCTTTGAAGTGTACATGGTGTTTGGCACCTTGGCCATTCCCACCCCTGCCAGCCCCCTTTGGCAGCGCACATCCACTGGTGCCAACTGCCTTTGATAATGAAGTGGGGATGGATGGACATGAGGCGTGCAGACAAGGCCCGGAACACTGCTGAATGGAGACACACTTGATTCACTGAAAAATTGAAACAACCATTGATAAAAGTTCTGTTTTGTTGCTGATTTTGATGGCACAAATGTACTACACATTAAATTTTTGGGGTTGCAGCACAGTGTGGCAAAATCCCCTGTACTGACCTCTGTCACTGGGGAAAGTTTCTCTAATGGCACCAACGACACAGGCGGGTATTACTCGTCGAACGCGGTGTCCAAGCCTCCCCTGAAGCCACCATGTAAACGAACGATAGGCCACCAGCCTGTACCACCTGTGAAAGAGAAAGATAGAAACTGTTTTTAAATGAACAAGATAAGTGTAGTAAACCTTAGTTGAAAATGCAATCTTGTATCCAATGGCATTGTTGCCAGTACAAATGTTACTTAAACACTGTACAATATTAAACAACTATGCATTCCATTAAATTTGAGACACAAATAAATATTGCTTCATGGTTGTACATTAAATAAACATAAGGAGACCACTATGATTTCCCCAAATTGGAAGTGATGTATAGAATTGCAAGACTACATTCATTTGGCATTGATAGATCAAAGTTACGACAATATAGGAGACAACCATGAAATGGTAGTGGCCTAAGTGACATCACAACTAGACTACACTTACTCGTTACTTGGATTGCGAGGGCGAACTGTTTCTCGAAGTTTGTGTATAAGCACCATCATAATCCTCAACACGGACCGTGTGAGGCAGGCTGCACTTAAGTCATGCAGCTCAGTAACGCATTGCGGGCGTGTCTCATCTTCCGATATGTAGGACAAGCATCCAGAGTTTTCTCGGCAGCAGCAGCTCTCCTCCTCGGTTGGCATTACCGCGCACCGATTGCAGGTACACCAGGTGGAAACGTCATCCATGCGACTAGGCTCAGGCTCTTGATCTGTTGAATCGTCCTCCCAACTGTCGTCTTAAGCACCATCGTTTGCGCATCTTTCTCTTTCGAGTAATTCCACCTCGGAATACTCCGACTCGTACTGGTTGGGCTGTATTGTTTTTTTTTTAATATATTTTTATTTTATTTTTTAAGGTCAAACAAACACACTACAACCGTTTCAAAACATAGAAAGCATCATATTTCAACACATTTTCAAACTCCCCAACTCCCCTCTCCCCCTTTAAACTAGAGCCAGTTCTCACATATCATTTACAGGAACATCACTGGGTGGTACACTACCTAGACTGCCATCAACCGGGTCCTCTATTTCGTTGTCACCCTGGTGAGGGTTTGCCAACGAGGCCACCAATTGCCGCCAGGCCAACAAGGGCCCTACTTCTTCTTCGCCCCCCCTGGTGACCGCTTCAAACCAGACTACGGATTCAGCTTCCGCCCATCTCAAGAAGTCTGTCCACCACAACTCCACCCTGGGTCTATGGGCCGCCTTCCAGCCCATGGCGATCCTACGTTTGGCCAAGACATAGGCCAGGTCCTTCATCTTGCTTATGTGTTTCAAATGCCGGGGTCTAGGGAATAGTCCAAGCAAGCATGACCAGGCCGATTCCACATCCAGCACGACCCCCCCGCCAGCCAGTTTCGTCTTGACCTCACTCCAAAATCTATGCACCTCCGGGCAAGCCCAAAACATGTGCAGCAGTCCCGCGTTCACCTCCCCACACCTGGGGCATTGCTGTATAGCTGATCCCCCAAACTTTGCAATTTTCTCGGGGGTAACATACAACTGAAGCTGTTGGAATCTCGCGTTACGGGACACCTTTTTATGGTACCTCTGGGCCGTTCCCACTGCCCCTCCGTCATGGGTCCTCCCACCTCCTCCTCCCAATCTTGTCTCAATTGGAGCAACTCCTTCCCTGCCCTTGCCCGCAGGAGCTCATATATCCTCGATATTTCGTGCCCGCCCTCCGATACATCGTACATGGTTTCCAGGGAGGCATCTGGATCCTCCGCGAGCACTGTCTCCAGCCATCTTTCTCTAGTCTTTTTCACCAGCCTAATGTAGGTTATATATTGGCCACCATGTACTCCCGTCTCTTCCTGCAGCCGCTGAAAGTCCACCGCCTCCCATTCCCGCCATATGTCCCAGAGGGTGGCTAGGCCTAACTGTTCCTAGTATCTGCGGACCGATTCAAGTAGTTGGGAGTCGCTCCCACACAGAGCCGCCAAAGGGGCCTGCTGGGAGTATGGTTCCGAGTCCTGTAAGAGGATTCAATTCAACACTACAGCTAAGTCAACGCCTAGTCTATAATACTGAATGAAAACCCTTATTGATATATCTTTATGTCCAGTTCATGCGTTCTGGATGACTACCCCTATATAACACCCCTCTGTTGGAATCCCCCTGACCCCACTGAGCCAAGAAGTAGTTCTGTTTTGCAAGTTAAAAGGTTTATTTGAGACTTTAAACAATATAGATATATATATCACACTTTATAATAAATTGATAATTGAATATCACACTAAATCTGATATGATACAGATTAACAACGGAGAATCTGGCACTAGCACACTTCTTGATAACCACTAAGGAGTTGACATGAAATGGATAAGATAGCACACAGGTGAATAGGAAAAAAAGAAGAAGGTGGTACAGAATGCTTTATGTAAGCTCAGGTGGATGCAATATTCAATGAATGCAGTACAGAAAATACTCAATATGATTTCAACAAAACAATGTAATCACTTTTCTCTGGCAATTCACCCCCCCCCCCCTTTATGGGATGCAAGGAAATGGGAGGAAAGCACACAGTTCTCAGAAATGCAATCAATGTAATTCAGTTTAATCCCCCCAAGCACGCTTAAAGAAAACAGATAGGAGTTTTGAAAACACAGGCCCGAATACTTTTATATGTGCTAGCAATGGATGAGAAATATGCTGGAAATGCTTTTAATTCCCTTTCAGAGGTTCAGGGTGAGTGATATCTAGTTAATATTAGCTCAGGCTCACTCTTGCAATGATTCAGGGATAGTTTTTATGAGGCAAACGATTTTTTTCAGAGGAAAGCAAAAGCAGCTATCTTTTTGCAAGTGGAGAAATTTTCAAATTGCGGCAAAATTCGCGAATGCGCCGGGTGCGATTACAGAAGAACTACAAGGGCTATCAATATCGTTTCGGGGTCCTATGAAAGCCTAGGATCTCAGCTTCCAGAGGAAAGTTACTGCAAGTCTCTAGCACAAACGGTCGCGGAGATATGAGCGATTGAATAAAGGTCGTTTTTCAGATTTGAAATTTTAAAGTTCAAAAAGACAAGTGCAGCTTGCAAATAGAAAATGACAAGTGACAGCTTTACAAATGACAGGTGACAGTTAAGAGACAGTTCTACTTAGATTAAAATAGGATTGAATTATATTATTTTAACTAAGAGATTGGTTCTGCACAGTTTTCTAGGTACTCACACTATATTCTTGAGTGAAATGGGCCTCGCCATGGATCTGGTCAGGTTTTAGACTCGCCTCTGGTCTCTGCACTTCACAGTGATCTGGGTCAGCTCTCTCTGGTTCTGCTAACAGGTCAGCTCTACTCTGCTGGTCTGGTCTGGGTCTCTGGTTCTGGATAGATTGAAGTCTCTAGTTTGGCTCTCTGGAGGTTTGATGGAGGCAAGGTATGGATTTTCCCGGCAGAGCTTCCAGCTGCAAATGGATTTGAAGGTCCCTATCTGTCCTGACTGTCTGCTTTTATGTGTTTTTAAAATGGGTGTGTTCTTGCATCACTGACCCTACCTCTCTCTCAGCTTCTAATTGGTCAAACTTCTATTTCTCACTTGATTGGGGGAGCTAAGTTGTGTCAGAGTGATGTCATTTTACAGCCTGCAGAAAGTCCACTCCTCCTGTCAACTTACACACAAATCTAGATTTGAACCAAATACATATTTGCAGAGGTACATATTGTTTTAAAATCATATGCACCCCTCACATATCACAGGAGGTATCTCCTGTTCAAACTCTGCTCTTCCTGGGAGCTTGCCTTCAGAAATGGCAATATTTTGCACTTTTTAACTGGTTTGCAATTCCGGACATTGACCCAAATTTACACACATGTGCGCAAGGAGTATGGACATTAGTTGATGAAGTTTCAGATTTTTCACATGCACACATTTTGAGTAATATCCTCTTTTCCGCTAAAACCCCCCTGAACATGCCACCGGTTCTAAAAACCTCTTAAAATGTGGGCAGAAAAATCACAAGAATTATGGTGTCATTTATAAAATTTTCACATGTCCGTACTATGAGTTATTCATCTTTTTCTAAAACCATATTCTGGCTATAGAGGTGTGTCTTTTCAGGTCACATGGTACAGAAACCAGTCTTTCCAGTTTCTGCCAAGCTCAGAGACCCTGCCACTCCCAGCTTCTGCCAAGAGGAAGCTGTTTTACGACATCTGCAATAAAACATTTGCCTGAGTCAGGACAGGGCTTTGTTCAATTTCCTGCAGAGCCCAGGTAATTCAATCAGGGAAGTGTCATATCCCTTTTGGTGTGAGCAGCAAAAGGGCAGCTAGGCCTGGGAACACAGCTGTGACTCAAGTTTCACTCCTGATGGGGGTGGTTGCCAGGCAGAATTCAGTTCCTTAAGCCAGGTTTCAGATAAAATGTCACTTTTTGTTTCCCAGTTTAAGTCAAGACAAATTTTTTACATATGCAGCTAGAATGCTGATTCTAAGTTCAAAACTATGACATTTAAACAATTGCAACCTATGTGACACTCAAAGTAGGTCACTCATTTCTTTTAAACATTTAGATTTGTAGTGTCTTTCAGTCCACATTTACTTAAACTGCTGAAATCACAGCCAGTCTTGTTATAAACCTTCAAGTCACTTCAGAATATAACTTTAGATTGTATCCACCTCTCAGTAAGTCTTTCTTTGGCCTGTTTTGGGTTCATTTATTCAGTTTTGCAAAAAGTAAAATCTGGTGTTGTTTTAAACTGCCGGCTTTTGGATAGTGGTGAGTACTGGTACTGCACCCATTTTTGGGATTTAAGAAAAGGAATTCTCCACAGTTATGGGTTTGCTTTTGGCAATCAGCATTGCCATTCCCAATGGTTTCAGACTACTGTGTGGGTAGTCCAATGGTGGTTTTAGGCAGTGTCCTTCTGTGCCCATAACATCGGCAAAAATGAGTGGCAGCCTATTCTTCATGCATTTCCTTGTGCATTTTCTGGGAAGCTCTGGCCATCATGATGTTTTCCATGTCAGTACTGCACAGTTTTGAGGTATGGCTCGGATGCATGGGTAAATACATCCCACAAGCCCCCCTCTTGCGATGGCCATTCTATTTCACGAATGGGACTCGCAAGACCTGGGATGTTTCCTCATCTTCTTCCAATAGATGGCACAGTTCAGCATCTTTTCCTCCATCCGGTACTGATCGATCGGTTCTCCTCACCGGTCCTGATGGGAAGATTGGGCGGTACCCGGGCCCGTTGCGTCTCTGCTCGCGGTCTCCGGATCGTCCTCCTTGGTCATTCCCCATGGTTTCATCTCTCCTAGGATGATAAAGCAAAAGCGGCAATACCTACTCATAGACGTTTTTCCACCACTGTTGAGATAGTGGGGCAGCATATGCATTTCATCATAACAAAACATTACATTCTTATTTTGAAAAAAAAAACAGTATAACTAAGAGACAGTTTCATGCAAATCACAATATTTTAGAGACTAGATGTGGTATGTTTTATGGTTGGAACTGAATTAGTCTGAGACAGTGCCCGCTAGGATTCCAGAGGATTCCTCCACTTGTTGCAGAGTGTGCCTGGGATGGCAACATTTCAACTGGTTTATGTGGACCCACTTGTCTTCCCCCGCTGCCAAAGGACCTTTGGGGATGTGGATTTTGTAGGCCACAGGAGAGATTTTGTCGATGATCTCAAAGGGTCCCTTCCATGTAGGCAAAAATTTGCGCTGCTTGGCCTGGTTCCTTTGGAAGTTGTATAGATAGACCCGGTCCCCCACCTGATATTCCTTCCTGGAAGTTTTCAGGTCATAATGGGTCTTCATGCTATCAGCCGATCTTTCTAGATTCCGCTGAGCGTAAGCAAAAGCATGTTGGAAGTGTTTCCTTAAATTCTCCACATACTCATGAGTAGTGGAGGCATTTATCAGTGTCTGCTCTTGGGTCCTGTAGAGCAAATGCTGGGGAAGCACCATCTTGCGCCCAGTCATCAACTCAAATGGTGACATTTTGGTTGCAGATGAAGGGGTAGATCTGATGGCCATTAGGACCAGAGGTAATCGGATATCCCAACTTGGCCCAGAATCTGCCACAAACTTCTTTAATATGCTCACAATGGTTCGGTTATATCTCTCTACTGCCCCAGAAGAAGCTGGTCTATAAGCAATATGCAGCTTTCTCTTGACCCCCAGTATCTCCCACATCTTTGTCATTACTTCACTGGTGAAGTGGCTACCTCTGTCTGACTCAATCCTTTGAGGTAGACCAAAACGGGAAAAGATGTGGTTAATCATCAAGGCAGCTGCAGTTTCTGCCTTGCAATTTGGGGCTGGGAGACATTCCACCCACTTGGTAAACAAGCATGTCACAGTCAACATGTACTTATTCCCCCTAGCCGAGCGAATCACGGGGCCTACAAAGTCGATTTGTAAATCTGACCATGGCAGTGTCATCCCCCTCTTTTGGAGAGGCGCGCGGTGCGTGAGGGATGATGGCTGAAATTGTGCACACACAAGACACCCCTTCAAGTATTGGTCGAGGTCCTGCCCCATGTGTGGCCAGTATGCAACCTCTCTTAAGATTTCCAATGTTGTGTGAAACCCCCTATGACCGGCAGTGGCCGCATCATGGGCGTGACTTAACATCAGGCTTCGGAATGAGGTAGGAACCACCCACTGATCGTGGCCAGCTTTGGATTTCCTTACCAGCAAACCGTCTTGGATTCGGAACATTTTTGGACATTTCATCAACACTCTTAGGTCCTCTTTCCCAATGTAATAGTTATCCGTCAGGGGAAAGTTCTCCGGGTCCTCAAGGTGCTGGTAAAATTTACCAATAATTGCATCCCCCTTCTGAGCGGTAATCAAATCAGCATCAGGGGTCTCCTTACTCCATTGTACAATTGAAAGGTCGTTGTGAGCATTTGTCTGGGACCTAGTGATGGCAGTGACCTGGATTTCCCCCAACAGGGACTCAATCTCAATTAGATCCCCTTGGATTGCCCCGGTTTTGGCCAGCTGATCAGCTAAGTCATTTCCAGTTTTGTCTGGTCCCTCTACTTTGGAATGACCCTTGATCTTTTTCCAATAGATGGTCATCTCATTCGAGGTGACCAGATCATCAATGTTTTGGATCAACTTCCCATGTTTCAAGGGTTTGTTGTTAGCACATAACATGCCTCTGGTTTTCCAATTAACCAGGTGCTCCACGAACCCGTTCCGTACATAATCCGAATCTGTGATTATGACCAGTTCGTGGAGTTGATGCTGGACAGCAGTGAGGATGGCCTGATGCACAGCCATCAATTCTGCCACCTGACTACTTCGGGGACCAATTTTGTATCCAGCGGAGGATTCTGGGGACTCATTCACCCATGCATTCCCTACGCCGGCCACCAGTTCTTTCTCCCCGTCGTTGTCAACATGGTAAGAGCATCCATCCACATAGACAGTGGGCATTCCCTCACACTTGTCCTCTTCAAAGACTTTGTGTGGGGAATTAAGGTATGCCTCCGTGTTGTCCTTGATTTTTAGACTTTCGTCCTCGAGACAGTTTTCTCTGGCACAATCATGCAAGTCAGCCAGACCTTGCGCGAGGGGACTCTTCTTGTTTTGGCCATATCTGACCTCCACAGGAAAGCCTTGCATTGACAGAATCCAGGAAGTAATTCGGGAATTACTCACATTTCCGGCCCGGATTCTGTCACTTTGGAGATATTGCAGAGGCTGGTGTGGAGTCTCCACTATGATGTGTTCCCCCTGGATAAACGGGCGGTAATTCTTCAATGCCCACACCGTCGCCAGGAGTGCCTTCTCACAATCGTTGAATTTTTCCTCCACAGAGGATAAAGTTTTGCTCGCATAGGAGATTACTTTATTGACCCTGTCATGCTTTTGGTATAATACTGCCGTCAAGCACGTATTAGAGAACCCTGTCTCCAGGAAGAACTCCTTGTTTCTGACAGGGTAAGCTAGGCAAGGCGCTTGTGAGAGGCTTCTTTTGAGTTGTTTTACCGCCTCGGCTTGTTCTGGACCCCATTCTCACTTGACCCCCCCCCTTCAGGAGATGAATCAGGGGTCTGGTGATCTCTGCGTAGCCCTCAATGAACTTTCTGCTGTAATTAGTCAGTCCAAGGAGGCTCCTTAGTTCCCGCAGAGTTGTGGGGTCTTTCAGTTTCTGAAGTGCTTCCACTTTCTTTTCCTGGGGACAGAGACCCTGAGGAGTAATCTCATGCCCCAAGAAATTAACACGGGTTCTACACCACTGTGCTTTCTGAAAGGAAAGTTTTGCTCCGGCGGCCCTCAACTGTGTTAGAACATAACGGATCTCCGCTATGTGTTCCTCAACAGTTGAGCTTTTGATGAGGACATCATCTACATAAGCCAGGTTACCCCTCGCACCCAGGTCGGGCATGGCCTTATGTAGGAAAATATTGAACTCATTACCGGAGTTGAGGTATCCGAAGGGAGTCCGGGTCCATGTGTACTGCTGGCCCCCAAAGGTAAAAGCCAGCTTGTATTGGTCCTCCCTACTGACAGGCACAGTCCAGTATCCAATGGTCAGGTCTATTGCTGTGAATACCTGTGACCCCTGGATCTGGGCCAGCCCTTGGTCAATGTAGGGCAGAGGCCATCGGGAAGTATGGACCCGTTTGTTGAGCTCCCTGAGGTCAGCACAGAGTCTCCACTGGCCGTTCGGCTTCAATATTCCCAGCACCGGATTATTGAAGGTGCTGTGGACTGGACGGATTATTCCCCGGGACTCAAGGTTCTTAATTATTTCAGTAAGGGACTCCATGGATGCGAGAGGCAAGCGATATTGCTTCACAAACACTGGGGTCATGCCAGGGTCCGTGGGGATTGTTGTTGTGTGGATGTCAGTGCGACCACTTTCATATGAGTCTACCGCAAAGAGATCTTGGAAATCCAAGAAAACTTGTTTCAACTTTTGCTTTTGTTCCAGAGTCACACAGGCATCAGCTAGGTTGACTCTCTCTTCCACCATCTGCCTGAAGCCTGGAAAGACTTCTGGTTTGGCTATCTCTGCGGCCTCCTCCAGCTGGGTGGAGAAGTCCCTGGTCAGAGTGCCGATTTGGACTGGAGGCTTCAGGTGGGAAAGGCAGCCCTCATGGACCTGGAAAATCACCTCATCCCTCCTGAAGTCACAAGTCACATCTTCCTTACCATAGGGGCAGGAAGTGTACACCAGGAAGTTCCCCCCATGCCGGGTAAAAATCCTGTCTGGTGTTGTATTGTCATCCCTGTCACTGTCAAAACAGTCCTTGGGGATTGGTCCTAACAGTTCATTTCCAAGATCAATGGAGAAATGTCGGTCATCAACCGCCATTCCAATAATGGTGCCTGCGGCTAGGGTAATACTCTTTAAGTCGCTGTTATCCACCTCTATTGGAATGGTGTCATGTTCTATGTTGACTAATGGTGTTGGGTTTACCCCTAACCCTTGCTGTTGGAGAGAAGCATTTAGATGTATGTAAGCATCAGGGTTTTGCAAATATTGTCCTCTTTTAACTTTCACTTCCAGGGAGAATTGTCGGGTCCTTTCTGGGATGGTGACCTCCTCTTTAATCTGGATTTCAACTGCATAAGGTAGCAATTGAGCTGACCTAAATGCTTTTTCTGGATCATCAAAGCCCATGGGATTATCCGCTAATCGGGACCAAGCTTTGAAGTTTATTAGGTCCAAACTAATGGCAAAGCGATTGAGAATGTCACTGCCTAAGTAAAAGGCGGCAGGGACGTCTCGCACGACCCAACAATTGTGGACTATGCTCTTGTTGCCAATGGAGATTTTGAGCATACACCTGCTTGGCAGGAGATGTTTGGAATTAGGTGCTTCCAGGTCCATTTCCCATTTGTCTATCAGTTTGAAGGTGGGAATGGCTGGATCCTTTGGGAGTTGGCGGAACATGGCTTCGCTGATGAAGCTCTTACCGTTGTTCACACACACTCGAGCGAGAACAGAGTCCTTCCCATCATTTAACTGGACAGGGATGAACAACTGCTCTCCAATTTGCTGAATATCAGCCAGGCTCTGAGCTGATTTCACATCTTCCTGGACTATAGAAGTGGTAGTTTCTGATTGTGGATTAGTATAGAATTTCAGAGTGTTTCCTTCCAGTGTGGAATACCACCTTAAACTGGAAGGAAGGTTGATTTTCAGAAATAGAGAGGACCCCCCATCACCAGTCTGTTGTCCTACTGCTATTACTGTCACGTCTGGAATTTGGCTAGTGAAATTCTATTTGGTCAGATTTTTGTTCAACCATGTGGCAGGTGCCGTTTAAACTAACATGGTTGACACTCTTTTTTAATTTTATTGGTCGGCTAGTCTGGGTCCAGAGGACCTTGTTTACGCAATCTATTAGGGGTGACAACCTTCTCAGGAGGTCATTCCCTAGTAAACAAGGGGTGCCCTCTGGGGTCACAACTATGATCGGGTGTTTCAACTTATGTCGCCCAATTTTAATGTCCAAATCTGCCGTCCCCTCGACGGGAATTTCCTTCCCGTCAAAGTTCTGCAGTTGTCCAGGAAGAGAGGTGAGAGGAATTTGGTAATTCTCTCCCCTTCCTGCATTCAGTTCATCAAAGGCCCTTCTGGACAGAAGGGTAGCTTGAGATCCAGTGTCCACCAGTGCCAAAATTGTACCCTGTCCCTGTACTTGTACCGGGGCATAATATCTTCCCTCCTTCTCCTCAAGGGGGCACAGATAATGTACATTTTTGGACAACTGGTGGGCTAATTTTCTGGTTTTGGACATCGCTAGCGAAGAGATTTGGGCAGAATTCTGTGGAGAGCCTTGGGAATCTGAAAGAAAAAGTTGGCAACTGGAGATCAGAGCCATTGTGGGTTCCCCTGGCTCCGGTTCTGGGCCGCCCCCTCCTTTTTGGAGGCAGTCACCAGGATGGGTTTGAACCAGGGGATTTTCTTGCTGTTGGTTCTGGGATGAGATGGTGGGCGGCGGTAGCTCAGTCTCCACATCTCCTCAGTCTGGATTTGCATCCCTAGGGACCCATTTTTCTTTGGGAGGAGTTCCCCCCTCTCTGAAGAAGATCCTTTTCCCAGGATCCTCTGAGGATCCCTCTCCCTCAAATTGGAAGATCTGTACCTCCTCCTCAAACTGAGTCTGTTTGGGTCTTTTGTTTCTCCTACCCCCCCTCTGCTCCTTAGGAGGCAGACTTTCAGGGGCAGAGATTTTGTTTCCGGTTCCTGGGTTTCCAGGGGCTGTTTACAAGTGAGGAAGGAAGCTTCCTCCAAGGCTTTACACCCCCCTTCCCTTTGTGCCTCCTCCCTGGGAACCGGTGAGTTATCGGGGTGCTGCCCCCGTCATTGTTCTGGAGCACCAGGTCCAGAGTTGGGTGCGTTCTGCGCCGGCACGCCCATCTGAGGGTTCTGCTGAGCCCTCAGTATGTGACCCAGATCCCGCGCCATGTTTTGAACCTGGCGCTCTAACTGGGAAACCCGCTCAGGCTGATACGGGGCCCTGTTTTCTCCCCTGGGCTGATCCCGGGAAGGGTAGCTGTCCCTCCTCTGGTAATACCCCGGGTTGGGAAGATTTGGGTACCCCTCCACCCTTGGCCTCCCCTCTCCCGGATTCAGTGGTCTGGGCTCAGGGAATTGGGGAAAGAAGGATGGATGGTTTTGGGGCTGAAAGTCGGGTGGATATCTGGGGAAAAAGTTCTGCCCAGGGTTTGGTAAATTTCTGCCCTCCTGTGGGAAGCTTGGAGGGAAGTTCCCTGGGTTAGGTGCTTGGCTGGATCCCCCCCCTTGGGCTGGAGGAGTCCACACATAACCCAGGATGGGTCGATTTCCCTTGTAACGGGGACTTACATAATCAGGAGAGCGAGGGACCCCATTTGTGGGGCTGCCTCCTTGGCTCCCTGTCTGTGACTGACCCGAGGACCTCCTGGGCCTAGCATTATTAGGTGCAGGTAGGTTTTTAGGCCCCCCCATCTCCAAATCCAAAACGGGGGTGACCTTTACCTCTGCCACCTTGGCAGCAGCAGGGGTGCTGTTGGCTTTGGGGTTTTTCTGGGTATTACTTTTGCTATCTATCGATTTCTGCACCTCATAGATCCGGGTAGCCTGTTCAATGACCCAGTCTAAAGATCTTTTCTCGTGAAAATCCCTCACGAGCTGGGTCATGATATATTTGGTCAAGGCATGGAAAAACGTATTTATAAATTCTCTGCTATCCGTGCGCACCCTTCTTGTGGTCTGTGCAAAAGCACGCTTTAACTCCTGCACAAATTCTTGTGGGGCCTGATCCTCCCCACATTGCAAATTGTAGGCTGCCTTGCGAGCCTCTTGAGGATTTCTGTGAACAGAAAAATGTTTCAAGATGGCCGCCTTATAGGTGGACCATCTTAAATGATTTTGGTCCTCCAGCCCCGCAAAGAAACTGGAGTATTCCGGGGAGAAGGTCCACTTTACATATTGAATACAGCTTTGGCTGTCCTTCAAATGGAAAGTCTCCATCATTTGTTCAAACAACTCTAAGTGCTCCCAAACAGAATACTTAGCGTTCTTATGGTAAGGCGTGATGACGCTCCTGATCGCCTTAATCTGCTTTAAGGGGTCCTTAAGCAAGGCCCTTTTTGCCTTATTGGCCTTTTTGGTTCGGGTAACCCTTGTCCATTCGTCCTCGGACTCAGAGGCACTGCTCCCAGAGGTTCCCGTCTGTTCTTCCAGGTTTTCCCGGATTCTGCGAGCCTGGGAATGGCTGGCAGAATGTGGGGACCTGGTCTCCTGTGTCCTGAGCAGTTCAGAGGAGTCTTCAGATTCCTCCTTGCTGCCAGGATTTGATGGGTACCCCCCCCCCCCCCCCACCGACCTAACTGGGCAGAGGTTTTCAGGATGCCCTTAATGGGCCTATTCTCCTGGGGTTCCCCACTAAACTGTACTGTACTTGGGTGCCCATACCCGGATGCCGGCCCCTCCATTCCTGGGTGGTACTGGCCTATGAGCCCCATGCTTCTGGTTGGATAGTAATCTGCCATCCCTGTGGCCCTGTGCTCATGTGCGCCAGGGGACATGGGGGTGGCAGAGTCCAGGGACTGAGAGGTATGAGGGCCTCTGGTACTAGGGCTCCTGAGGTTATGCTCCGGAGTTTCCATTTCCCAGCGAACCTCATCTCTAGCCGCCCCTGCTCCCTGTTGCAATGCAAGAGCCTGCATTTGTGCCTTCAGTTCCTCAGTTAAGGCCTTACTAGACTCTATCAGTCTCTCCTGCATCGCTACCTGTTGTTGGAGTCTATCATTGTGCTGGCAGAGAGCCTCATTCTCTCTCTGTGTTTCCTGATTGGTCCTGGAGCACTGGGCCAGTCTTCGCTGCAGGAGGGTTACCTCCTGAGCTGTGTCCCTATTGGCCTGCTCCTTTCTTGCTAGAGCATCCTCCACCCTCCTGGTGTGCTCTAACAAGTTCTGGTGTTCTTTTTGGAGGTCACCCAGTCCCTGGTGGGCCAGGTGATTTTCTTCCATTTTTCTTTTTAAATGGCAGACTTCCTGTCCTAAGGCGTCTCTTTCCTGACTAAGAGCCTGCATTTGTGCCGCCAGGTCGTCCCTCTGCCTTTGAAGGGCACCAGCTTTCTGCCGTTCTTCATCAAACTCTGCCTGGGTATCCAGGTCTTTCAAAATCAGCTTGTTGCTCTCTACCTTCACTCTATCTAGATGACTTTGCAGGGTGGCTACCTGCTCCGTGCATGCCCTGTTAAAGTCTAATTGTTGCTCCAGCTTTTTCTGGCTCTGCAGTAAGGAGTCCAAACTGTCTTGGTGCTCCTTCTGCAGGGCCAGAAATCTGGTATCCTGGTCAGCCTTTTCCTGTTGCAGTATATCCATATCCTCCTTTATTTTAGTGATGTACCGTCTGCTGTCATTTTCTGACTCCTGGCTCCTCTGCAGCCTCTGCTCAGAAGAGACCAGGTCAGATTGGACCTTCTCTAACACCATCTGTTGCCTATTTGCCAGATTTTGGCTTTCAGCACATCTATCCTGCATGTCTCCCATATATAGGTACAGGTATGCTGCTATCCTGGCAATCTTATTGTGTTCCTCTTTGGCTTTAGGAGCCATATATAGTTCACTCAGGGCCACATGTAAGGGACCCTGATCTCTATATATATCTGACCCTGTTTCAGTGACCTGTTGTGTGATGGCCTGCAACCACGCATCCTGGCCCTGTTCGGTCCATTCACCTCTCACAAATAGCTTATGCAAGAGGTGCTCTCTGGCTATTTTCATATCTACCAAGGTCGTCATTCTAGAGATTGGTCTCTGTCCTGACTTACAGAAGTTAGTATTTTATTTTTGCAGAACAGAACTTTTCTTGGAGTGTCCCTTTTGAGGAATGCTTCACAGCGTAATGCAGCGTGGTGATCCGACTGGATGTATGTATCTGGTCAGCTGGCACGCTGTATTAAGCTGCACAAGTGGTATTCTAACCCAAACGTCCGGCCCGAGCCCCCAATTTGTAAGAGGATTCAATTCAACACTACAGCTAAGTCAACGCCTAGTCTATAATACTGAATGAAAACCCTTATTGATATATCTTTATGTCCAGTTCATGCGTTCTGGATGACTACCCCTATATAACACCCCTCTGTTGGAATCCCCCTGACCCCACTGAGCCAAGAAGTAGTTCTGTTTTGCAAGTTAAAAGGTTTATTTGAGACTTTAAACAATATAGATATATATATCACACTTTATAATAAATTGATAATTGAATATCACACTAAATCTGATATGATACAGATTAACAACGGAGAATCTGGCACTAGCACACTTCTTGATAATCACTAAGGAGTTGACATGAAATGGATAAGATAGCACACAGGTGAATAGGAAAAAAAGAAGAAGGTGGTACAGAATGCTTTATGTAAGCTCAGGTGGATGCAATATTCAATGAATGCAGTACAGAAAATACTCAATATGATTTCAACAAAACAATGTAATCACTTTTCTCTGGCAATTCACCCCCCCCCCCCTTTATGGGATGCAAGGAAATGGGAGGAAAGCACACAGTTCTCAGAAATGCAATCAATGTAATTCAGTTTAATCCCCCCAAGCACGCTTAAAGAAAACAGATAGGAGTTTTGAAAACACAGGCCCGAATACTTTTATATGTGCTAGCAATGGATGAGAAATATGCTGGAAATGCTTTTAATTCCCTTTCAGAGGTTCAGGGTGAGTGATATCTAGTTAATATTAGCTCAGGCTCACTCTTGCAATGATTCAGGGATAGTTTTTATGAGGCAAACGATTTTTTTCAGAGGAAATCAAAAGCAGCTATCTTTTTGCAAGTGGAGAAATTTTCAAATTGCGGCAAAATTCGCGAATGCGCCGGGTGCGATTACAGAAGAACTACAAGGGCTATCAATATCGTTTCGGGGTCCTATGAAAGCCTAGGATCTCAGCTTCCAGAGGAAAGTTACTGCAAGTCTCTAGCACAAACGGTCGCGGAGATATGAGCGATTGAATAAAGGTCGTTTTTCAGATTTGAAATTTTAAAGTTCAAAAAGACAAGTGCAGCTTGCAAATAGAAAATGACAAGTGACAGCTTTACAAATGACAGGTGACAGTTAAGAGACAGTTCTACTTAGATTAAAATAGGATTGAATTATATTATTTTAACTAAGAGATTGGTTCTGCACAGTTTTCTAGGTACTCACACTATATTCTTGAGTGAAATGGGCCTCGCCATGGATCTGGTCAGGTTTTAGACTCGCCTCTGGTCTCTGCACTTCACAGTGATCTGGGTCAGCTCTCTCTGGTTCTGCTAACAGGTCAGCTCTACTCTGCTGGTCTGGTCTGGGTCTCTGGTTCTGGATAGATTGAAGTCTCTAGTTTGGCTCTCTGGAGGTTTGATGGAGGCAAGGTATGGATTTTCCCGGCAGAGCTTCCAGCTGCAAATGGATTTGAAGGTCCCTATCTGTCCTGACTGTCTGCTTTTATGTGTTTTTAAAATGGGTGTGTTCTTGCATCACTGACCCTACCTCTCTCTCAGCTTCTAATTGGTCAAACTTCTATTTCTCACTTGATTGGGGGAGCTAAGTTGTGTCAGAGTGATGTCATTTTACAGCCTGCAGAAAGTCCACTCCTCCTGTCAACTTACACACAAATCTAGATTTGAACCAAATACATATTTGCAGAGGTACATATTGTTTTAAAATCATATGCACCCTCACATATCACAGGAGGTATCTCCTGTTCAAACTCTGCTCTTCCTGGGAGCTTGCATTCAGAAATGGCAATATTTTGCACTTTTTAACTGGTTTGCAATTCCGGACATTGACCCAAATTTACACACATGTGCGCAAGGAGTATGGACATTAGTTGATGAAGTGTCAGATTTTTCACATGCACACATTTTGAGTAATATCCTCTTTTCCGCTAAAACCCCCCTGAACATGCCACCGGTTCTAAAAACCTCTTAAAATGTGGGCAGAAAAATCACAAGAATTATGGTGTCATTTATAAAATTTTCACATGTCCGTACTATGAGTTATTCATCTTTTTCTAAAACCATATTCTGGCTATAGAGGTGTGTCTTTTCAGGTCACATGGTACAGAAACCAGTCTTTCCAGTTTCTGCCAAGCTCAGAGACCCTGCCACTCCCAGCTTCTGCCAAGAGGAAGCTGTTTTACGACATCTGCAATAAAACATTTGCCTGAGTCAGGACAGGGCTTTGTTCAATTTCCTGCAGAGCCCAGGTAATTCAATCAGGGAAGTGTCATATCCCTTTTGGTGTGAGCAGCAAAAGGGCAGCTAGGCCTGGGAACACAGCTGTGACTCAAGTTTCACTCCTGATGGGGGTGGTTGCCAGGCAGAATTCAGTTCCTTAAGCCAGGTTTCAGATAAAATGTCACTTTTTGTTTCCCAGTTTAAGTCAAGACACATTTTTTACATATGCAGCTAGAATGCTGATTCTAAGTTCAAAACTATGACATTTAAACAATTGCAACCTATGTGACACTCAAAGTAGGTCACTCATTTCTTTTAAACATTTAGATTTGTAGTGTCTTTCAGTACACATTTACTTAAACTGCTGAAATCACAGCTCAGCCAGTCTTGTTATAAACCTTCAAGTCACTTCAGAATATAACTTTAGATTGTATCCACCTCTCAGTAAGTCTTTCTTTGGCCTGTTTTGGGTTCATTTATTCAGTTTTGCAAAAAGTAAAATCTGGTGTTGTTTTAAACTGCCGGCTTTTGGATAGTGGTGAGTACTGGTACTGCACCCATTTTTGGGATTTAAGAAAAGGAATTCTCCACAGTTATGGGTTTGCTTTTGGCAATCAGCATTGCCATTCCCAATGGTTTCAGACTACTGTGTGGGTAGTCCAATGGTGGTTTTAGGCAGTGTCCTTCTGTGCCCATAACATCGGCAAAAATGAGTGGCAGCCTATTCTTCATGCATTTCCTTGTGCATTTTCTGGGAAGCTCTGGCCATCATGATGTTTTCCATGTCAGTACTGCACAGTTTTGAGGTATGGCTCGGATGCATGGGTAAATACATCCCACAGTCCCCCCCCAATTTTCCATGTCCTGTGCCAGATCTCCCAGCCCAACCTCAGTAACCGCCCCTTGCCCACCAGTTTATCTCTGCCCAACCACACCACTTCCATCAGAAAGTATGGGGCTGTATCTTTGCGCAGGAGCCTGGCTTCCGCCGAATCTTCAGTCGAGAGCCACCTGGCCACGTACTGCAGCTGCCCCACCAGGTAATAGAGTTCGAAGTTAGGCAGGCCTATCCCCCCCCCTGTCGCACAGGTTCTGGAGCTTCCACAGAGCCACCCTATTCCTAGAGCTGCCCCACACAAAACCCCTACACACGCTGTGAAGTTTCGCAAATAGGCTTCTGGGTATCAGAAACGGGACGTTTGTAAAAAAGTGCAAGAGTCTAGGCAGGACCACCATCTTGAGCAAGGCCGCCCTCCCCATCATGGTCAGGGGCAGTCTGGACCAAAATACCATACTGTTCCTAATCCCCTCTATCGCCTTTTCCGTGTTGTGCTTGTGTTCTGTCTCAATCTTGTGGTAAATATTTATTCCCAGATACCTAAATGTTACGGGCTGCCATGGTATTGGCAGAACAGGTAGCCTCTGCACCGGGACATTCCTATATCTACCCAAAGGGAACAGGCTGGACTTTCCAGGGTTCACCGATATACCAGAGAGGATGGCGTACCGTTCTATCACCTCTAGGACGTACTGTAGGTTTTCTTCTGGGTAGCGTAAATAAAGGAGCATATCATCCGCATATAATGATATCAAATGCTCTCCACTGGCCGTGTTTATGCCCACCTCCCCATATTGTTGACGCAGGCATATTGCCAGCGGCTCCAATGCCAGTATATATAGCATCGGTGACCAGGGACATCCCTGTCTGGTCCCCCTGTCCAGTTGCCAAGAATCTGAGACCGTGGACCCTGTCTTGACCCTCGCCATCGGGGTGCTGTAAAACAACTGTACCCATCTGAGGTATCCGGGTCCCGCTCCATACCCCTTCAGGACCGCTTTCAGCCAGGGCCATTGTACCGAGCCGAAGGCCTTGACCGCGTCTAACGACACTATGGCCAGCTCGCCCGTGTCTTCCTCAGTTTGGTCCATGACATGGTGTAGCCTCTGGTGATTGTCGGTGATGTTCCTGCCCGGAACATATCCCGTCTGATCTGGGTGTATCCGTTTTTTCTCCAGCATGGGGTCTGGCATGGATTCACATGCTCATGAATATTCCCCATCAGGCTGGGAATCCTCGGTAAAGAAAAAAAAAAAAACAGTATCAGTTTCGTTTCTGATCTGTCTTTCGTAGTAATAACCAATCACTGGTCTCTGCGTCATACTGACCACAGCCAATGACTGCCCTCTACCTAAGCACCGCCTCTGGCAGCCATCTTCAGATTTTTACCGCACGTTCATGTGTTGGGATCCTCGTGCTATTGTTCTCGAGCGTTAGTGCTATTTTTTCACGTTTTTTTCTCAAAACTTAGTTTTTTTCGGTCAAAAGAGCCTCAAGCTCCACCGACTCTCCATCCGATCAACAGGGACCCGTGTCGGATTCGTCTGCGCCCCTCAAGGAAGAAATCCGAGCGGTCTTCGAAGACCTTTGAGGACGCCCCGGCGACGGGGGTCCAACACAAGGCCAAGCACCGCGAGTCCGCTGGCACCGGGAGCGCCGAACGGTTGGGCTCTACGGGCGCCAGGCAGGGCGCACCCTCCCCGGCACCTTCAGCCAAGAGCCAACGCTCTGGGTCGGGTAAGAGGAAGGGCGAGCACCCGGCGAAGCTCCTGGAGAAGCCCCGGTCGAGCTCGAAGGCCCCATCAGAGGGGGAGCGAGGCAGTGTCCCCCCCCCTCAAGGATAAGGCGGTGAGCGCACCTAAGGTGGTGAAGGCCTTAATCCATCCGGCCAAGCCCTCTATCGAAACTGTCGCGGCGGCCCTGGCTCAGCCTGTGGAGGCTACACCAGTGGTGGCGACCTCGGGGCTCAGAGTCTCCCTGCCACCTCGGAGGGAGTCCTCCTTTGTGCCCATCGATAGGACCCCCGTGAAATCCCCGGCGGGGAAGAAAAAGGGGGGGCAGGGCGTCGTCGTAGATTCGGCCTCAACCTCGGAGGAAGAGCTGATCGAGGTCTTAAGCCACGGCCTTGGCGTGGAAGAAGACCGGCCCGTCGGGATGGATCCCGACGCAGGTGACGACATTGTTGAGGGTGCCGACGGGGCCCCTGATCGCCCGTCGGATTCCCCTCTGCCATCGCCGCAAGACAACTCGGCGGCCATTTTGTTGGCTATACAGTCCTTATGCTCAGAGATAAGGACGAGACTGCCGTTGCCGACGGAGGAACCTCTCCCGTCGGGGGATCCTGAACCGGGACCTTCTGGTGTTCCCCTGCCCAAGAAAAGAAGGATTCACCCTCCACCTCCTTTTCAGCCGTCGCGCCCCGTCCAGCCCTCCTCCCCGTCCACCCGAGGGGATGATACAGGGACTGACACGGCAGCGACGGGTACGGACGACGAGGTATACAACGAGGATCTACCGTCGTCGCCTCCCACCAGGGCTTCTCCGCCCGACGAGATTGGATCGTTCCACTCCATGATCGCCAGGGCATCCGAGCTTTTCCAACTCTGCCCTGAGGAGAAGAAAAAGGAAGGATTCCTTTATCAACGGCGCGAGGCCAAGAGGAAGACGGTCCTCGCGGTGCCTCTACTGGACGACATTTGTGATGAGGACCTCGCCCTCCTCAAGAACCCTTCCACGACGCCAGCTAGAAGAGACCGGTACGAGAAGAAGTACCGAGTCCCGGACACGGCCCCCCTGTGCCTCCGGGCGCAGCCTACCCCGGACTCCGTCGTCTCCGCGGCGGCCAGGAAGAAAGCGGGGGGGGGGTGCGACCTCCACATCGACTTCCCCACCGGACGGCGAGGGAAAGAAATTGGACGCTATGGGACGCAGGGTGGGTCATCTCGTCTGCAGCGACGACGATTAAGGCGGCCAACGCCTTGGCTATCGTGGCCCGCTACGACAGGGAGCTATGGTACAAACTGGCTCCCCTGCTGGACTTCCTACCGGACGACAAGAGGGCGGATGCCCTGGAGATCCTACAGGAAGGTGAGGTGGCGTCGGACCACGCCATCACCATTGCGACGGACATCGCCGACACTGGGTTTCGCCAGTTGGGCAACGGCGTGTGCCTTAGGCGACGAGGATGGCTCAAGGCTACGGACTTCCGTCAAGACGTACAGACCAGAGTCTTGGACATGCCGTTCGATGGGAACAACCTGTTTGGGAAAACAGTGGACGATTCCCTTCAGGCCATTAAAGCGGACACTGAGACGGCCCGGGCCCTGGGGGTTCTGCAGCAACGACGGACGCCCTTTCGGAGCAGCGGAGGCAAGGGCGCCTCCAAAGGTTCCGGCGGCGGTTTCTCCACCTACCGTCAAGCGGCCCACTCGTCTCAGGAGGCCTACAGAGGACGAGGCAAGTCTGGCGGACCCCGCCGTCGTCGCCAAGGAGGTCAAGGCGGCAAAGCCTCGTCGAAACAGGATTGAACCGGCCGTGGGGTTGGGCCCCCACCGAAGCACCCCGGTGGGAGGCCGGCTGGCGAGCTTCGTCAGCGTGTGGGAGTCCATCTCCACCGACCGTTGGGTGCTTGACGCCTTAGCCCGGGGCCACAGGCTCGAGTTTCAAAGAAGGTGCCCGCGCGTCCCCCCCGTGGCCAGGAAAGAGCTTCACGTCCCTCAGCTTCTCCTGGAGGTAAGGGCGATGCTCAGGAAGGGCGCCATCGAACTCGTCCCAAAGAGGCTTTGGGGATCCGGAGTTTACTCGAGATACTTCCTCGTGAAGAAGAAGACGGGAGGATGGCGCCCCGTCCTAGACCTGCGACGTCTGAACAGGTTCATCCAGGCGCAGAAGTTCTGGATGGTCACCCTCCAGCACGTCCTGGGTCAGCTGGAGGAAGGAGACTTCCTGTCGTTGTTGGATTTGGAGGATGCCTACTTCCATATTCCCATCCTAAAGGGGCACCGAAAATTCCTCAAGTTTGTGGTCCAAGGGCGTCACTACCAGTTCAAAGCCCTCCCCTTCGGACTACGGTCGGCACCCAGGGTATTCACCAAGTGCCTTGCACCGGTGGCGGTGTTAGGCAGAAACCTGTGCAGTTCCCTCTGGGACCACTGCAAAAGATTTAAGACTACAGGTGTTGGCAGTAAACCCACTTGGTAGCAGTCCGCACAGATTCACTGTGGTAGCTGTGGCTGAGCAGTCAGACTTCCCTCAAGAAGAGTTAGGCAGTATACAGAGGATACATAATAGGTACAGAGGTACAATAGCACAAGCAAACACTGACCAGAGCTAGGTGTAAAAGTATAAACTTATTTATTAAAGGTACACTAATAAATTACACTAGCACATTAGAAAAGGTAAGAAAGTCAAACACAGTTACTATTACTCATATGTACATCCCTAATCGTTTGTTGGACAATTCTAAGTTAACACCACTTATTTCCAACCAGAGGTGAGCGCTTAACGTTAGATGGTACTCCAACAAGTATTACCAAAAGGGAGGGAAAAGGCAGAAATAAAGAGAGCAGTAAGGTAAAACACTTTTCACATAAGGTTAGCGAAGACAGTCAATGGTGGAACAAGGGGAATTAGTTCGGGGCCCGCTTTAGAGGGAGCCAGGCGAAAAATGTGCCCAAGATCACACAATGTCACAAGTCTTTGCAGGTGGGTAAAAAAGGTTTTAATACGGTTCTGAAAAGTTTAGTTAGGGTGTCCCAGACCTACCCAGGTTCGAGAGCCGAGGGCTAAATCTACCCCGTACAATCGGTGGCAAGGGAGGCCGGGCGGAACACAGTACCTTTTAAAAGTGGAAAGATTCCTCCAGCGGTGGTAGTCGTTCCTGGTAGTGGGTGCAAGTCGCGGCGTCGTCCCGAGGAAGAGGTGATCTCGACGGGGAGGAAAGCTGCAGGTCGTTGCACTACCAGGGATGAGGCCAGCCGTGGAGTTCTCCGGTCACAAAGGATTTTTACCCCTCTTTCGCGGTTGAGGTAAAAAGTGGTATCCCCGTTGCCGGGGTGCTTGGCACAGGCAAGGCGGCCACGAGATGCTTCGGGACGGCGAAAAGAAGGCAGCAACTGGTTGTCCCCACCAGTTAAGGGAAGAAGACTCTCCGGCGGGAGATCTCCTCTGTCGTCGGGAAAAGTGGTGAGACGATTCTGCAGGGCTTCACCGGTGGTGTCGTCTTGGCAGGTCGGCTCGGCTTCTCCCTCTTCGGCTTCTTAGGTCCTGTGGCGACTTCTGAAGAACCAGTCCCAAAGCCCTGCTTTTATGCAGCAAACCCCCATTCATACAGCCTAGCTGTCACTCAAACATGCTAAGTGGTGAGCGGGGTGGCTCACCACTTGGGCCAATCACACTAGAGTGCGACATGAGTTGGCAAGGCAACTCAGTCCAGGGTGCCTAAACCCCCTCCCACACCCCCTGTGGTACCCAGACAGAATGGCACCACTTTGGAGGGCTTCTGTGCAGAAGCCCGCCAAAAGTGGAACAAAGGCTCGACTCGGGTTCAGGGTTACTGAAGTGAACCTAGACGCCATTTTGGCGGCGAGTTCCGGCAAAAGATCCCAACCGGTGAATTTATATTAATTAAATAAACCGGCGGTATCTTTAACATTGCACCAAAAAGTGGTGCATCAAAAACAATGGGAAATCCCATTGGGAAATATTCCGGTGGAATATTTCCGTGGTATCCACTGCCACCAGCCAGAACTCGGCGAGGGGGGACGGGACAGTACCCCCTCGACAACAGACCCAGGGGCAATCTAATTGCCCCTACCAGTACTTCCACAGTAAGATGGTTTGTACTGGTTAAGTTCCTAAGTTAAGACTAGTAAAGTCAATGGCAACTTTACAGACCCAGGGAGACAGTCAGTCCCAGGGTGTGGAGTCTATGATTGGGGGTCTCTAAGACACCCCTGTGCTACTGCACTGAGGGTGCTGTGTAACACACATTCAAAAACCAATGATGGCCTATGGGGAAAATTACCCCCTAGCCCATAAGCACATAGCAAGTCACAGAGAACACTCTCAAGTCATGTCCAAGAGTGAGGGTAAAAGAGTCTCACTCTTGGCAGGAGAAAAAAATAAACCCCACAAAATCCAGCAAAGCTGCTGGGGGACTCACTAGGTTAGGAAATTCAGCCTAAACAGAGAATTCTTCCTAACAGGCGGCGCAGCTGCGCCGCGAGGGGATCCACGTCTACCCCTACTTGGACGACTGGCTCATCCGAGCCAAGACGAGGGAGCTCGCCGTGGAGCACACGGCAAGGACCGTCCAACTTCTCACGGACCTGGGATTCTCCGTGAACTACGCCAAGTCCCACCTGGTACCCGCGCAAAATGCACTGTTTCTGGGAGCGAAGCTCGACACAGTGTCCCTTCTGGCCTCCCCGTCGGAGGAAAGGACCAGGTCCATCCTGGGCAAGGTACAGCGGATGTTGGTTTCCGACGCGGCCAAGGTGAGGTCCATCAAGTCCCTCCTCGGAATGATGTCTTCTTGCATCTACCTCATTCCCATGTGCAGGCTCCGGATGCGCCCGTTGCAGGAGTTCCTGGACGCGCGCTGGATCCAAACGACGGGCGGCTTCGAGGAGAGGATCACACTCGACGAGAGTTTCCGCCGAGCGGTCCGGTGGTGGGGCACCCGCGCGCATCTGACGGCGGGCATGGACTTCCAGACCCCAGACCACCAGGAGACAGTGACCCACGGATGCCTCCCTGGAAGGGTGGGGAGCGCACACCGAAAATCTGCCCGCGAGAGGCCTCTGGCTCCCGACGGAGAAGTCCCTCCATATCAACGTCCTGGAGCTCCGTGCAGTGTTCTGGGCCCTCAGGTCCTTCCTTCCGTCCCTCAAGGGCAAGGTGGTGAGGATCTTCACCGACAACACCACCACCATGTTTTACATCAGGAAACAGGGCGGAACCAGGTCCCCAGCACTGTCCAAGGAGGCGCAGGACCTGCGGCATTGGGCCGTCGCCCAAAGGATGTTCCTGGTGCCGTTTCATCTGGCAGGGATAAAAAACACCATCGCCGACTCACTCAGCAGGGAGCTGCGCTTGTGCCACGAGTGGGAACTGCGGCAGGATCTAGTGGATCGCCTCTTCCGGTGGTGGGGCACACCCCAGATCGACCTGTTCGCGACGGCGACGAACTCCAAGTGCCGGAGGTTCGCCAGCAGGTTTCCCCAGGCGAGGAGCATGGGCGATGCTTTCTCGTTCCCCTGGGAGGGCCTGTTCCTCTACGCGTTCCCTCCTTTGTCACTGCTAATCCGGCTCGTCAACCAGCTCAAGAGGTCACGGTGCAGGATGATCCTCGTCGCACTTACGTGGCCGAGGCAGATATGGTTCCCGGACCTTCTGGACTTGTCAGCGTCCCCGCCAATCAAGCTGCCGGTGGACGCGGATCTACTCTCCAGGGAAGGAGGCGCCATCCTCCACCACGACCCGAAATCGCTGAACTTGCAGGCCTGGCTCCTGCAGCGCTAGAGTTTGGAGGATACGACATACCGGCCGACTGCAGAGAGGTTCTTGCATAGGCCAGGGCGTCCTCGACTCTTAAATGCTACGGACACAAATGGAAGAGGTTCTCTGTCTGGTGCCGCGCACAGAAGATTAACCCTCTAGGGATTACGGCTCCCCAGGTACTGCCGTACCTGCTGACGCTGGCCAAAGCTGGACTGGCACACGCGTCCATCAAGATTCATCTTGCTGCGATCTCCCGATACACCAGAACCACGGGCGGACGTCCTTGTGGTCTCATCGTCTGGTGAAAGAGTTCATGAGGGGACTGTTCAGATCGTTCCCGCCGGTGAAGGCTCCGGCCCCGGCGTGGGAGCTCAACGTGGTGCTGACCAAGCTCATGGGACCTCCGTTCGAGCCTCTGCACTCGGCCCCGTTGAAGTTTCTGTCGTGGAAAACAGCGTTTCTTGTGGCCATCACCTCCGCACGACGGGTGGGAGAGATCCAGGCCCTTTCCTGCAAGGCCCCGTACTTGACTTTTCACGACACGAGGGTAGTGCTCAGGACGCACCCCTCCTTCATGCCCAAGGTACCGTCGGACTTCCATCTCAACGAACCCTTGGTGTTGCCTGTGTTCTTCCCGTCGCCTTGGTCGCCGGCTGAGAGGACTTTGCACTCGCTGGATGTGGCTAGAGCGCTGAAGTTCTACGTGGACCGCACGAAGTGTTTTCGGAAAACGTCACAACTCTTTGTGAACTTTGGACCTGTCAATCAGGGGAAGGCTCTCTCGAAGGCTTCCATTTCCAGATGGCTCTCCGGCTGTATCATGTACTGTCATCGGTTGGCAAACCGACCGCTGCCTGGCCGTCCGAGAGCCCATTCCACCAGAGCGATCGCAGCTACCACGGCGTTCCTTTCTGGTGTGCCCCTGCTGGACAAATGTAGGGCTGCTACGTGGAGGTCGACGCACACCTTCACGAAATTCTACTGCGTCGATCGGGATTACAGGGAGGAGTCCAGGGTCGGCCAAGCAGTGCTGCGCAACCTGTTCGCCTGAGGTGAGCCTGGTGAGGAGGTAAGATGCTTAATGTTGAGTTTGATGTAATGCTTAATGTTGAGCCTTTGCCACCTCCCGTGGTTGTGCATGTGTGTACTGCTATGTATTCTTTATTCATGAGCATGTGAATCCATGCCAGACCCCATGCTGGAGAAGGAACAAGTTACTTACCTGTAACTGTTGTTCTCCAGCATGGGTCTGGCATGGATTCACATGCGAACCCTCCCGCCTACCCCTCTGCGGCTCTTCACTTGGTCATACTGCCACTTCACGTGCTTCCAAATCTGAAGATGGCTGCCAGAGGCAGTGCTTAGGTAGAGGGCAATCATTGGCTGTGGTCAGTATGACGCAGAGACCAGTGATTGGTTATTACTACGAAAGACAGATCAGAAACGAAACTGATACTGTTTTTTTTTTTCTTTGCCGAGGATTCCCAGCCTGACGACGGGGAATATTCATGAGCATGTGAATCCATGCCAGACCAATGCTGGAGAACAACAGTTACAGGTAAGTAACTTGTTCCTTAATCACCCTTTTCAGTCTATTAGCCAGCACCGCCGTGAGTATTTTGCTGTCCTGGTTGAGCATGGACAACGGTCTGTAAGACCCGCACTCCACGGCCGGCTTGCCTGGTTTCAGGAGTGGGACGATTACGGCCTCACGGAGAGACAACGGGAGTTCTCCCTTCTCATAGGCCTCGTTGAAAGTGGCAAGCAGTGGCTGGAGCAACTCTTGCTGGTATGTTTTATAGAACTCGCTGGGCAGTCCATCCGAACCCGGCGCCTTGCAAGTGGGCAAGTTCCGAATCACTACCTCCAGCTCATCCGAGGTGACGGGTGCGTCCAACTCAGAGCGTTCTAGATCATCTAAGGTGAGCTCCTCTAGCTCTCTTTCCGCCTCCCGGAGCTCCCTTTCAACCCCCCCCTGTAGCCCTTTAACTTGGGAAATAGCTACCCCACGCACCACCACCTTAAACGCTTCCCACAGTGTGCCCCCAGAGCTTACGCTTCGCGTGTTTTTATCAAAATATTCTTCAATGGCGTCCCTCAAGCCCTCCCTAAACCCCTCATCCTGCAGAGCCTCGGTCCTAAGTCTCCATGTAGGGATCTGCGGGCGTGGGGGCTGGTGTCTCCAGTCTACCACCAAGGGCGAGTGGTCCGACAGCACTCGGGCCTTGTATTCTGCTCCTTCTATTTCTCTCACTATCCTGGCTGTTACAAACATGTAGTCTAACCTTGTGTACAAATCATGTGGCGCTGTGTAGTGTGAATACTGTCTATCCGTGGGATGCAGCCTCCTCCACGCATCCTCTAGGCCTAGGTCTTTCAGTAGGGTACTCAGCGCTTTAGCCGCCGGTGCCATTTTTCCTGCCTTATCCTTGGACCTATCCATACTGGGGTCTACGGTACAGTTAAAGTCCCCCCCCCCACACTACCGTACCCCCCGCCAGGGGCCCAAGTTTACCGTAGAGGGTCCTAAAGTAAGCCGCTGTATCGTTATTGGGGGCATACAAATTTATGATGTGTATTTCTCTGTTTTCCAAGAGACCCGTTACCACCACCATTCTACCCTCCGGGTCCACCGTAGAATCAAGCACTCGAAATGGCACGTGGGGCGCCACCCAAGTGACGATCCCTCTGGCATACGCTGAGTACGCCGCCCCCACAACGGTGCCCTTCCATTTCCTCCCGACCACCTCCAGCATTTCCCTAGTGAGGTGGGTCTCTTGCAGCAGGGCTATGTCTACGCGCATCCTCTTTAAATACATCATCACTTTGTTGCGTTTAAGGTAGCTGTTGAGGCCCCGTACATTCCAGGTCATAATTTTGAGATTACCAGATGCCATATAGTCGGTCTATCTCCGTCCCATCCCTCCCCGTAATGTTCCCCATGTAGGGTCGTTTCCTGGCTCCTTCCCTACTATTAACGACCCGTGCCCCCCTTTCCCTTTTCCAACCTCACACCACTGCACACAACTCCACCCCCACCCCCCACCAACCCCCCACAATAGCCCAGCTCCATCACTGGATCTCAGGCCTACCCACGTCTGGACCCGTCTCGTGACCAAGAACAAGGACCCCGCGGGGTGTCACCAATCTAACAGTGACCTAACTAAGTATACTACTATCGGGTGCAGAGGTTGCTCCCCAGGATCTCCCTCTGGGTGCCTCTGCAGCGTGCTACTTATTTGCATCCGCTTCTGTCTGGGCATCCGATTCCTGTGGTCGACCTTGCATATCCAGCCATTCCATCGCGTCGCTCGGCGTCTCAAAGAAGAGGGATCTGTTCTTATGGATCACCTTATTGGGCTGTATTGTTGCCATTATGGGGGTATCTGTTTGCACGGGCTACGAGCAACAAAGTTAGCTGACCAGAGAACAGAAACGAAGCACAGAATACTCAAAGAAAGACAGTGAAATGAGTGGAAAAGCAAATCTGATGTTGTCTGATGAGAAGCGGTCTGTTTATACTTATTGAGGAAAGAGGCGTCCTGCCATTTCCACGGAGACATGTCATTAGCTGGAGCGCAGAGAATGTTGACATGAGACGTGCATTGGTGTTGTGAAATGGCGGTACGGGTCTAGTGATCTCCGCCTCAGGGACGGGGGATATGATTTAGTGCCGCCGGGCAGTCCACCTTGGGCATTGTGGCAACGGATAAGATTATCACAAGATAGCCGCACCCTGCTGCCTGATTTTGCATGTGTAAAAAAAGAGGAAAACTACGATAAGGTGCATAGGAAATGTTTGTACGATCGATCAACGTATGCTTAAAAACACATGCCCGAACCCTCGGGACAATAATATTTTTGAGCGCACTATTCCTTTAAGGCTTTGTACTTGTCCTTGGGAATGTTCCTTGCTCTGGAGAATACGAGGGAGTAGATGTTAGGAAAGATTTCCATTTCATGTGTAATTTTCCCTCCATGTATGCACCCCCAACTTTTTGCTTTGTTTAAACACCATAGTCTGACTTTACCAGAGGAGCACAGCCTTCTGCTGCACTCCCTGGGCTTTTCGCTCACTTTGTTATGGGGAAACTGACATGCCCTTAACCCTTTAAGTGCCATGGGTATTTCTCCCCAGTGCCAGAGCCTTTTTTGGTGATTTTGGTATGTGGCCATTCAATGGCTTGTAATTTTTTCGTTACATGAGATATCTCGGCCAAATTTGGCTCCTTTTTTTCCCACATGTAGGCGGTCGTAACGCCACCCAGGAATCCCAGGTTGCTGTAGGGGGGTGAGAGAAAATAAGGAAAATGTGCGAACATTTTGGGTTTTTTCAAAAAATGCCAATAAAATGATGTACAAAGAAGCCTGTGGTTTTTTCCTTGTAAGAGCTAGGAACAAATGGTTTGCTGTGCTGAGTTCCCCAATGTGTTGGCTTTCAGGAACAGGTTGAGTGGAAATGGAAAAAAAATATTTTGATGGGGTTATCAACCGTTTGGTGAGAGGTAGGCGATTTTTGCCAATTGGACATGCATGTACGGAATGGAAGAAAAGGGCAGGAAAGCCAAATTGGAGGACAGAAAGGCATATATTTCTGAAAAGTAGACAAAATTCCAAGTTTAGGAAGGGGTGATTTACATAGGTCAGCCAACAACTAGGTTGGGGAAACTGCCATCGAATGGGGGAAAAGCGGGAAAATGACTGAAAAAAAGGTATGTGTTGGACATGGTTGGCTTGGTATGGCAATGGCTTCTATGAATTTTGAGAAAAGCAATGCTCCGCTACATTCCCCCGACTCTTGCAGTTAGGAGAGCATACCATTTTTGTAGTGTTTGTACAAAACAAGCAATACCACAAGCCAAACACTGAGCCATGGTACACAGGAGTTTTACGCTTGCGGCCTGACCAGACGCACTTAGCATGTGTAAATTGGCTAAACCAATGTGGTGAGGAACGGCAGCCATACATTTTTTGAAAGAGCACAGGCAGACCTTTTCAAGGGTAGGTGACTTGTGCAGGTTACAAAAGTGTATGGTGGCTAAAGCAGCGACTAAATGTAGGTCACATTTGGTAAAAGAAAGGGTTGTGAGACAAAGGGCTCCAGCAAATGGGTCAAAATGTTATGAAAACCACACAAACACAACACATGGCCTACCGTCCCGCGTTCCCACAGGTGTCCCGATGAAAACGGTGCCTCACATGTGTGGGTGCACCTACCTGGCCGCCAAGGGGAAAGCCCAAAACACAAGTAACCCCAAGTCTGTTTTCACACCGGAAATGTCACACTCTCACATCATACAGATATGGGCCTCGGGTGTCCAAGCCACCGAGGAAAACAGGGAACCCCATGCATTTCCGAAAAGAGGACACCCGTGGGAATCCGCAAAGGTATGATATGCCCAAATTGCCCCAGATTTTATTACCCAGACACCCCCGCAAAGTCCGAAATGTGGGAAAAAATACGCAATTTCCGCACATTTCGCTCGGCTCACCCATCGAAACACGCCCCCAACAACACATGGCCTACCGTCACGCGTTCCCACAGGTGTCCCGATGAAAACGGTACCTCACATGTGTGGGTGCACCTACCTGGCCGCCAAGGGGAAAGCCTAAAACACAAGTAACCCCAAGTCTGTTTTCACACCGGAAATGTCACACTCTCACATCATACAGATATGGGCCTTGGATGTCCAAGCCACCAAGGAAAACAGAGAACCCCATGCATTTCCGGAAAGAGGACACCTGTGGGAATCCGCAGAGGTATGATATGCCCAAATCGTCCCAGAATTTATTACCCAGACACCCCCGCAAAGTCTGAAATGTGGGAAAAAATACGCATTTTCCTCACATTTCGCTCGACTCACCCATCGAAACACGCCCCCAACAACACATGGCCTACCGTCCCGCGTTCCCACAGGTGTCCCGATGAAAACGGTACCTCACATGTGTGGGTGCACCTACCTGGCCGGCAAGGGGCAAGCCGAAAACGCAAGCAACCCCCAGTCTGTTTGCAGAGGGGAATCTCAGCCATTCTGCCGACCGGCACAACATACAGATATGGGCCTCGGGTGTCCAAGCCACCAAGGAAAACAGGGAGCCCCATGCATTTCCCAAAAGAGGACACCCGTGGGAATCCGCAGAGGTGTG
This sequence comes from Ambystoma mexicanum, assembly GCF_040938575.1. Classification (NCBI taxonomy): domain Eukaryota; kingdom Metazoa; phylum Chordata; class Amphibia; order Caudata; family Ambystomatidae; genus Ambystoma; species Ambystoma mexicanum. The sequence continues at coordinate 458,134,568 of NC_090937.1, forward strand.
ATTTGCGCACATCGCCCCAGATTGTTTTACCCAGACACCCCTGCAAAGTCCGAAATGTGGGGGGAAAAAACGCTTTTTCCGCACATTTCGCTCGACGCACCCATCGAAACACGCCCCCAACAACACATGGCCTACCTTCCCGCGTTCCCACAGGTGTTCCGATGAAAACGGTACCTCACATGCGTGGGTGCACCTACCTGGCCGGCAAGGGGCAAGCCGAAAACGCAAGCAACCCCCAGTCTGTTTGCAGAGGGGAATCTCAGCCATTCTGCCGACCGGCACAACATACAGATATGGGCCTCGGGTGTCCAAGCCACCAAGGAAAACAGGGAGCCCCATGCATTTCCCAAAAGAGGACACCCGTGGGAATCTGCAGAGGTGTGATTTGCGCACATCGCCCCAGAATTTATTACCCAGACACCCCCGCAAATCACAGGGACTAGATAAAGCAAACAGTGTTTGGACTATCCAACGAGGACCTTGTTGCAACCAAAAAGGATCGATGAGAGACATTTTTGTTTTGGAACTTTGATACTTAACCAAGAACTGAAAGATACAGGAAGAACTCTTTGGTGGGGTCTGAAAAGCAGCCACCACTAATTTATAGAAAGGCGGAAGCACAACCTTAGATTCTCTTTTCTTTCTTCCTTTTTATAGTGGCATTGCAGATAATATATCAATAGCGGACAGTGTTTATTTGCGAGACATCCTGACAAGCACCCATTTGTATTTTCTAGAGTAGGGACTAGGATTAGAGGAGGGTTTCTTGAATTTCTTTCAAAAACGAAATTGTTGAAGCATGTCATCTGGTCCATCTCCCATCTATAACTAACCACTGCTCTTTCTACCTAAAAGTTTTGTGAGAAAACTGGACCTCCCAGAATTTAAGGTAGAATCTTTTTCAAAAAGTGCTCCAGTGGGCCGTGAACTGCAGTTTCAGGCACCCATATGACACAAACATTACATCATGACCTTGATTCCATATCGTTGGCTTTGGCTTGAACTTCGGCAAGCTCTTTCTTCAAAATTGTCAGCTCTGAATCATGTAGGTCTACTTTAATGTTTACTTCTAATATTCTGCACTCCGACCTCATAGATGTGTTCACAAAGCTGCTCAACTTTACGTCGAGAGGCTTCCATTCTCAGTGACATTGTATCAATCTTATCTACTGATTGGATGGCAGACTTCAGATCATTATGCAGATCTGCTAGGCAGAGCTCCGGATTACCTGGTCCCTGGTCACTCTGTGACAGTGTGTTCCCCCATCTCTCCTGAGTCGCTTTTTCTTTAGTATCAGGAGATAAGCACTGTGATTTCAATGCAAACTTCTCCAGCTTGGATTGTTTGATGTTGCTTCATTTTGACATAATGCGTGGTGTTGCAGCCAAAATCAACTTGAATCAGCATATATTCCCTGCTGTCTCCTCAAATATCTCCACCGGCTAGCACCCCCAGGTCAGTGCGTTCGCTGTAGATCACAACTGGCTCATTAGGCAAGGCTCTGTTCTGCTGCTCACATGAGCCACCCTCACTGCCATTGAATGCACCCATTCCCGGGACGACTTCACCCACACTGGCTGTTGGGATCCTCACTCCTCGAGGGATGCAGATGGCTTGGCCAATCCTGCCAGGTCTCCTAGCAAGCATCCCAACTCCCTGTGGTTTGCAGGGAGGGGAGGGGCACAGATATGGGTATGAACAGGCCTTCTAATTTAATGGAATCAAACTGCATATATTTGACCACTGCATTTATAGCACATAGATGATATAGGTATAATGTATTGACCAGTTTGAGAGCTCACATGTTAAGTGCTCACCGCCTAACATGCAGCGAACTTGCACGTTTCAAGTTTAAATCCTGGCAGGGCCAATTGAGTTAGATAGACAAAAGGAGAAAGGTATAGCTTGATTACAACATCGCTATCTCATTGGCCAAAAAATATTTAGAGGTAAGCTCCTAGGATGCAGGACTACCTGAAAAAATGGATGTTCTTGACAGCACTCTTGGCGTTTTTCATGGAGATCTCAGGTTCAGAAAAGACACGTTAAGAAATTTACGAATCAGTTGGCACGGGTGGGACCGTCCCTTCATGATCAGCGTCAAGTAGTGGATGTACCCATTTAACAGTGTCTTTAGAATGGCCAATCATTCAGATATTTCTTTCGTGGTTCTTTTATGCTATTTACAAGCTGTACGTGCATTCTGAGTACTTGATATATACAAGTACTAGGCAACCAATGTGAAGAAGAAAGTTGCAGAAGACTTCATAACCATTAAGAGGTGTTTACATATTCCCTTCTGTGTGAAGTTTTGGGTAGCCCTTGAATCATTGATGTTGAAGGAATCCACTTCTCCAATAATATCGCCCCTGATGAATGCTTCGTCATTGAAGATTAAGCGAACAGAAACATGTTGGGATTTCGTTCTCAGAAACAATTGAAGAAACCATGTGTATTATATCTATGGTCTGAGTCTATATGTTGCAATTTGTTTGATGTGATGTATTCATGATTGATAGTTGATTTCCTTCCACTGTAAGGTGGTCAAGGGTCTTAGAAAAAGATGTGTACGCATTTTTATAAAAAGAATGATGTTTTTTAGAGAAAATTAATTTTAATAAATACATTTATATTTTGATACCACAAAGAGGTTGTGTAGGACATCAATTTTTTCAGGTAGTCCTGCATCCTATGAGCTTACCTCTGAATATTTTTTGGCCAATGAGAGAGCGATGTTGTAATCAAGCTATACCTTTCTCCTTTTGTGTATCTAATGTATTTAGGTCTACCCCCGACCGTGCAGTAGGGTTCTTTGGATATGAGGGGGACTATGTTATATGTCCTGTCTTATATATATAGGGCCAATTGAGTACCATTAATTTGGGTAATTTTCATAGCTATGAGAAGATTACTTTGAAGTAGGAGTAAGAGGAATCTGGCATAAAGTGTTGTATCATAGCCTGATCTTATGATATCAAATTGAGTGAAAAAGGGGTTCAATAAACGGGGGTACTTTTCCACATGAAAGTTATCTTAAATGCCACTGCAGTGAATAATGCTCCTCTCCACTGTATTTTATCTTTAGGGGGCCATTCAGGATAGGTACGATGCAATTGATAAAGATACTCAGATTCCAACAGACAGACAGGTAAGATTTTCTCATATATTGGACTTAAACTGCATATGCCTCGAGTTTACATGTACAAAACAATATTGAAAGCAACCTTGTGTTTTGTAAGAAATCATGACATTAAGGGCGAAAGCCCAACAACATTTCTATAATAAAACATGCTAAATAAAGGAAAATACCTTGCTGCCAACACGTTTTGATGATTTGACTCAACATCATGTTACTATTGATAAGGAGAGTTGCCACAGTTTCATTTTTCTCTGAGCACCTCCAGGAAGGGCTTATGGATGGCGCTGATCTCACATACAGTGCAGCAATCACTCCACACCTCAGAGACGGGTCAAGGGTTTTTAATGGAATTTTTGTGGGCCCTAGGGCTGTCCCTCTCTTTTGTCTGGAGTAGAACCTCCTCCCCAACCAAGACGTCCCAGACCAAAGATTGACCCCTACTGTCTAGTCTAGTCTTCCAGCTTGCATTCATTTAAAGCTCCCTTAGGGATTTCCAAACTGTCCCTATGATCTATGAGGTCCCCCCCCCCCTCCCTTCCCCCTACCACCTCTGGCCTCCTAACATCCCCCTGTCTTGATTTCCTCCTCTCCTATCTCACTGGACAAGGTCGCTAAGGGTGTCTGCCCTATGAAGGTCTCCTCCAAACAGGTTGCCCCTGTTCTTCTCAAACTATTAAGGACCGCATCGGCTCCCTTGCTTCTGTACTGACTGACTTCTGCAATCACTATTTTGCTACTGGGTCTTTCCCCTCTTCTCTCAAGCACTCTCTTGTGTGCCCCCTCCTGAAAAAAACCCTGCTGACCCTTTCTGTCTGGCTAACTACCGCCTCATCTCTATCGCCCCCTTCCTAGGGAAACTCCTTAAAAAGCTGGCCTACCCCCAACTGGCTCAGCATACTGAGCTCATTGGTTGCCTACGCGACCATCAATCTGGATTCAGAGCATCCACAGGCACGGAAACCGCTCTTATGAACACCTTTGAAGAACTGCTTGCATCTCTTGATACTAACTCTCCCGCTGTCCTCATTCTACTTGATCTTTCCTCTGCAATTGATACGGTCTACCATTCCACCCTTATAAAACGGCTCCACGACACCCCGGGTATTTCGGAGCAGGCACTGGACTGGCCGACCTCCTTCCTTGCTGACCGTCCCTCCCAGGTCATTCTGGGCTCTTTCTCCTCTACTACCTCTATCTCTACCTGTGGCATTCCCCAGGGCTCTAACCTCTCTGCCTGACTCTTTAACATCAATCTCTCTCTGCTTGCCCACCTCATCCCCACTTTCTCTCCTCACTTCCAGGTTTATGCAGAGGAGACCAAACTCTTCTTCAAACTTCCCTCTGTTGCTTCCCCCCCCTCTTACTCTACTATTCCAGACTGCCTATCTACTATCCAATCCTGGTGGGCCTCCAATGATATCTGCCTCAGTGCTAGCAAGACTGAGATCCTTCCTTTTGGGATTCCCACTCCCTCTTTCCTCCCTTCACCCTGTCCACCCTCTATGGGCTCTCCCCTTCTCCTGCATCTGAAGCCAGAAACCTTGGAGTCATCTACGACTCCTCACATCTTGGACCTTGCCAAGAAGGCCCATTTTCAATTCCACCTCGTCAAAGTTTTCCTTCCCTTCCGCACTTTTCCACAGACGCTCAGCGTCTCTAGAGCTCTGGTACTGTCTAGGCTTGACTACTGCAAAAGTCTCTTCCTCTCTCCGCCCGCTCCAGCTTGTCCAGAATAGGGCTGCAAAACGTATCCTTGGCCTCAAGCCCAGGGACCGGATCTCTGAGCCCTAAAAACCCTCCACTGGCTCCCGTTTGATGTAAGGATCAGATTTAAATCCCTCTGGATCATCCATAAGGTTGTCTGGGGCTGAGGACCAATCCATCTACAACTTGCTCTCACCAAATACTTTCCTTCCGAAATCATACGCTACTCCGGCTCCAACTCTCTGCGTGTCAGGTGTTTCTCTAAGCAGCAAGCTGGTGGCAGATCTCTCTCCTCGGCTGACTCCAACCTCTGGAAAAGCCTCCCGCCTCCTCTCCGTCTTGAGCCGGATCTCCTATAATTCCAGTAGCGCCTCAAGACTTTCCTCTTCACCTCCTCCTACCCCCTCTCACTGCTGTGCCAGTACCTCACAGTCACTGAGGTTGGTGGCTGGGACCTTTATGTGACCTTTTTGGGCCCCGGCCTTCCGCCCAATCGCCTTCCGCGCCATCCCAGCACTTGCCTTCTGGCACCCACTGGCTTGTGTTCTCAGGCCTGCACTTATTAATGGCAGGCAATGACTCTGTACCAAGAAATCTCTGCCAGGCACTTATTATTGCACACAACGGACTCCTTGGCATTTCCCTCTGTGGAACTCCTAGCACTTACCCCCTTCCCCTTCCCTGTCCCTCGCTCTCTCTCCCTGCACTTTGACGTTCTGAATGCTCACAAGGCCTAATAGAACTGCCCCTTCCCTGATCATCTGTTTATTCTGCTGCCTTTGTTCCCTCCCCTTTGCCTTGTGGGCGCTTTGAAACACAATTTCTTGATGTACAACTGCCTTACAAAGGCACAATAAATAAATTTAAAAAATTAGGCTTTTCGGAATTATGACTTACAGATACTCTGTTGGATTCGATCCTCCCTCTACCACGCTCACTCTCACCTCTTCTGTTCTCTTCTACTCTCCTACTTCAACTCTACCCAATTCTTCTTGCTCTTACATCCACTAGTCTAGCCCGCCAATGACTCACTCTTTCTAGGCCTCACAGCCAACCTTTTTATGTTACTACTCCCTCTTCTTTACTACCACTCCCTCCTCCCCACTGCGACTCCCTCCTCCCCACTGCGACTCCCTCCTGTCCACTGCGACTCCCTCCTGTCCACTGCGACTCCCTCCTCCACACTACTACTCCCTCCTCCACACCACCACAACACCACAACACCACAACTACCTCCTTTCTCCTGCTACTCAAACACCCTCATTTCACTCAGTATCATACACTTCACAGTCACTCCTTACACTAACTCCTCACGTGCCACATGAACAAGCACACTGCAGTACCACTTCCACTCACTAGCCAATACCTCATCTTCTCCAGGATTTACCCCATCCTTCGCTGCTCCATCCTCCCTCTTGCTGTTCTCTTGCTCATTCACCTCCTCTGACCTCAGCTGAACAACCCATAGCTTGAAGCAAAGGTGGAGTACTTAGATACATGCTGACACCAGAGGGACACACAAATTGGGGCCCTATCAACTACCACCTCTCTCCTAAAGGTCAGAACTGGCTCTGGATTTCTTCTGAAAGAGGGTCCCGTATCCATGCTTGACATGGCTCAGGTGTCACTGCTCTAGTTGAATAATTCACCCTGGTCCCTTGGTCACTGGAGATCTTCATGAAGAAGCCAAAGCTTGCTTTGCATCGTGACAAGCCCTCTGTTTATTGAGCCATTCTGAATGCTGCGTTTGGCGGTATCTTTGTTTCACCTGAAGTAAATTAAAACAGTTCCAAAGCTTATTTTATTTGTTTGGACCTGCCTCTCTAAAATGCTAGGGTGGGAAGGCAAGTGCAGGGTAAAGAGGAGAGGGTGCAAGTGAAAGGGGGGAGCAGGGGTGGAGAAGAGGGCCACAGGGGCTAAGCAAGTGCTAATGGGAGGCCAGGAGGGCAAGTGCCAGGGATTGCATGGAGTGCATGGGGTGAGGGTCCACATGCTAAGTGCAGGGATGGGCGTGGATTGTGCAGGGAGGTCTGTGCCCTGTACAACTCAGAGGGAACCAGGCGGCCAGTCACTATGTCCGACAGGGGTCTTAGCAGGGTAGGGGAGAGGGAAGGAAGAGAAAAGGAGGGTCTTGAGGAGCTTCCGGAATCTTAAGAACCTCCAGCTCAAGCCTGAGATGGGCAGTGAGACTATTCCAGGGGGAAGCTTTTGCGGAGGAGAGAGCTCTACCCCCCACTCTCTGCTTAGAGAAACGTCTGATCTGCAGAGAGTTGGAGCTGGAAGACAGAAGGGCTCTAGCAGAGAGGTATTTAGGAAGGGAGAGTTGGATGTAGCGGGGTCCCAGTCCCAGAAAGCCTTGTGGATGATGCAGAGGGTCTTGAACTTGATCCTAGTAGCAACCGGGAGCCAGTGTAGAGATTTTAGGGCTGGAGATATGCGGTCCCTGGACTTGAGGCGAAGGATAAGTCTTGTAGTCCTATTCGGGATTAATTGAATGGGGCACAGGGAGGATAAAGGAAGATTGAGGAAGAGGCTGTTGCAGTAGTCCAGCCTAGAGAGGACCAGAGCTCTGGAGACATTGAGTTTCTGGGGGAAGTTGAGGAAAGGAAGAATGCCTCTGAGGAGGTGCAGATGATACTGGGCCTTCTTGATAAGGCCTGTGATGTGAGAAGATGAGGAGAGAGAGGAGTCAAAGATGACACAAAGGTTTTTTTGCCTCACAAGAAGGTGCGAGGAGGGGACCCGTAGAGGGCGGCCAGAGGGTAGGAGTGAAGAAGGGAGCTGGGTTCCCAATGAGAAGGATCCCAGTCTTAATGGCATTAAGGCAGAGATTATTGGCAGCACACCATGCATGAATAGCAGTCACATAGTCGGGGATGAGAGAGGAGAAAGAGGAGGCAGTAGAGGAATGCTTGAAGGAGAGCTGCCTTTTTCGTCTGCATAACAATGGAAGTGAGGAGAGAAGGAGGAGATCAGGTGGGCCGGAGGGGCGAGGTAGTTGTTGAAGAGCCATGCTGAGACGATAGAGCCTTGAGGGATGGCCCACTTGGAGAGTGTGATAAGGGAGAGAAAAAGGCCCAGTTGGACCTGGGAAGGTTGGTCGGAGAGGAATGAGGTCAACCAGTCCTGTGCAAGACCCGTGATGCCAAGGCTGTCGGAGCCGATTTGTCATTGTGGCATGATTGACCGGGTCGAAGGCAGAGGAAAGATCCAGAAGGATAAGAACGGATCGAGAGTTGGAATCTAGATTTTAGAGCAAATCATCATGTGTGTTCAGTGAAGCAGTTTCTGTGCCTCTGGCTGCTCTGAAGCCAAAGTGGTGGTCGTGGAAATAACCAACCGATTTGGTGTATTGGATCATTTGGGAGATGACCAGCTTCTCCAGGCGTTTGCCCAGGAAGGGGGTGATGGAAATAGGGCAGTAGTTAGCTAGGCAGGAGGGGTCGGCAGAGGGCTTTTTGAGGAGAGGATGCACAAGGGAATACTTGAGGGGTAGTGGGAAGGAGTCAGTGGCAAAGGAGTGATTACAGAAATCGGCTAAGGCTGGTGCAAGGGAGGCAATGTTGTCCTTGATAGTTCTGGAGGAGCAGGGGAGCACCTGTTTGGAGGAGACTTTCATAGAGAGGACTTGACTAGAGACCTCATAAGGTGCTATGGGCGAGAAAGAGGAGCGTAGGGGGGAAGAGGGGAGGGACCAAGGGGGCCCTGAGACCTGGGGAGGGAGCTGGTAGGGAGTAGAGGAGAGTGAGGACAGGATGTCCTGAGTTTTGGTAAAGTGAGAGGTCAATGAAGTACAGAGGGTCAGGGATGGCAAGGGAGAAGAGGAGACTTCAGTACGATTGAGTTCCTTGCAGATTTTAAACAGTTTGCCTGTGTTGTTGGTGGTCCCAGAGATGCAGACTTGGATATCGACCCTCTTCTTCAAGTGGATGGAGAGTGAAGAGTGCTTGGGGAGGTTGCAGAAGATAGAGAATGATGCTGTCTACGTGGTGTAACATTTTCAAGAAAGAGCCGGTATCCGTTGCTTAGAAAGAGCTCCACTGGCTCCCTGTTGCGGCAAGAGTACAATTTAAAATCTTCACCTTGGGCCATAAGTGCTTGTTCAGAAATGCCCCTGCTTATTTGAAAGAAAGTTTGGAAATGTATAAACCCTGCCATCATTTACAGTTTTGTGATGCGCATCGTCCCATCACTCCACAATTTAAGAGTCATAGGGAACGGTTGTTCTTTTCCTATGTTGGTTGCGCAGGCATGGAATGAACTACCTATCACATTGCAAAAGCAAAAAGATCACCTTTCTTTTAGAACAGGTTTAAAAACCATTCTGTTTACATAGAATTAGACTGTTCTGACGTTTGTTCTGTTGATTTCTTATGTCCTTTGTATTTTTGTAAGCGCCCTGATGCCTACGGGCTTTGGCACTCAATAAATAAATATAACATAGCATAACAGAGTCTGTATTGCCTTTGAGTAGGCGGCAGACCAGTCTGTCGGAGGATGTGCCGGATGCCCCCTTTTTTTTTTTTTTTAATAATCTTATTAAATTTGAACAAGAGAAAACAGCACATATACAGATTATAATCATAGTAAAGTGAGTTAACAGCGAGAGCATAACACTTGACATAACAGTGGATGGTAAGTCCCTTTGAAGGGGGAGCTAGGTAGGCGTGCTGTGTCATGTGGCAGTGCAGGGCGTGTCCAGGCTCTTCTCAGTTCCTAATTTTATACCTGTTCCTCCCACTTCCCCATATCTTGAGGAACTTCCGGGGGCACCCCCTTGCCGTGTAGATGCGTCTTTCTAGGGAGGCGCACCTGTCCATTTCATTGGACCATCGGTCGATACCTATTCTGTCTGCAGAGCCACAGGTGCTTGCCGTTAGTCTCTTTCCCAGCCCCAATGCCACACTTAAAAATGTCCTTTCGTATTTGGTGAGGTCCGTTTCTACCGCTATTCCCAGTAGGATGAGTTTGGGGTCGTGCGGGATTGGGACTCCCTGCACTCTGGAGAGGCGCAACAGGCACGCTGTCCAACATTCTTGCAATACCCCGCATTCCCAGACCATATGGTAAAAGGTGCCCTGTGCCCTCTTGCAGCGGAGGCAGGTTGCGTCGTCGTCTCCCCCTCATCTGGATGTTTGTGTTCTGGCGTAGTACGATCTGTGCAGGATCCTGAGTTGTATCAGTCTGATTTTTGTGTCTATTTCGATCTCGCTTGGGGACATCAGTGCCTCCACCCATTCTTCTGTTTCCAATGCCCCCAGGTCTTGCTGCCATTTCCCTCGGAGGTGTGTGAGGTCCCCAGAGCCGAAGGAGTTGATCACCTGGTAAAGGGTGGACATGACCTTGGAGGAGATTCGGTGTGGAAGGGTGTTTGCTTCTAGGGGGGAGCTTGCGGGTATGTCTGTGAGATCCTGGAATTGGGTGTTGATGGCGTGTGAGTTGGAGGTATCTGAAGTGGGTCCATAGGCCTTAGTCCATGTATTGCATTCAGTGTATCAAAGACTCTCATTTTGCCCTTGTGGATTATGTCCGCCAGTGTAATATCCCTTTCCTCTCCCAGGTGTCAAAGTGACCCATTTGCAGGATTTCGGGAAGGTGTGCCTTGTGCCATAGAGGCTGGATCAGGGTTGGTTTGTTCTCCCAGCCGATGTCTGTGTATCCCTCTCCAGATTCAACGGGTGTGCAGTGATCTCCTGGGGGCCCCCTTCAGGTTTTCTTTGTTTTCGTATAGTATTTGTAGAGGAGGTGGAAGGCCGGTGTCAATTGTTTCGATCCGGATGTGTGGGAGCGTTGTATCCCTGTGTAGCCAGCCATTTGCCACACCTGTTTGTGCGACCCAGTAGTATATGCGGATGTCGGGCAATCCTATGCCTCCCTCCCACACCGATCGACAAAGTGTTTTGAGGGCGATGCGGGCTTGTTTCCCGCCCCATAACAATGTGCATAAGACTTTGTCAATGTCAGTGAACGTGGCAGCCGGGATTGGGAGTGGGGCGTTTTAAATAGTGCGGCCCTACCCAACAGTGAGAGACGGAGGGTTTGCCAGTGAGAAACGTCTTTTTCGAATCTATCCATTATTGGGCGTAGGTTCAGTTTGAGGAAGTCATCTGGTTTGGTGGATATCTGTATACCCAGGTAGGTAAAACCTAGTATCGAGACTGAGTACATGCAGGGGTCTGGGATCGCTTTTTCTCCCCCTTGAATTGGGAAATATATTGTTTTCTGTGTATTTACCCGGAGGCCCATGAAGTGTTGGTACTCCTCTAGGGTCCTGGTTACCGTCGGGCAGGAGGTTACTGGTTTGCTCAGGTAGATCAAGAGATCGTCTGCATATAGTGAGACACGTTGGTCTGGGTATTTTGGATTTCCCCTTATTTAATGATATTGGCCTATACGAGGCACAGTGTTCTGGGGGTTTCCCTACTTTGGGGATGACCACGATAGTTTTCCTGAGGTCCGGGGGGAGATAGCCCTGCTCTCTGCTGCGGAGGAACATGCTATGCATGTGCTTCGTTGTGGTTGCACCTAATCGCTTCCAGATTTCTTCCGGGAAGCCGTTGGGGCATGGGGTATTCCCCGATTGTAGCTGTGATAGTGCATCCCCGATTTCCTCTTCTATAATCTCGGCGTCTAGTTCTATTTGTGATCTGGAGAGTTGGGGGATCTCGATCTGTTCAAAGAAGCGTGGAGTGCTTGGTATGGGGTCCCCTGCTGGTGGAGAGTATAGTTCGTAATAATCGGCAAAGGCCTCCGCGATCTCGGAATCGCCCGTTAGAGTTTCCCCTTCTTGGGTTTGAATGGCTCTTACTTGACCCTTACTCTGTTCTCGCCGTTCGAGCCAGGCGAGGGTCTTGCCGGCCTTGTTGTCATGATGCCTACCTCCAAGGAGCCAGGTCCGACCCAGCAACCCCAGAGGCAGGCATCATTTCCCCCAGGGGAGTGCCAGCGGGCCCAAGCTAAGGCCCTTTGGACGCAATTCTGGCGCCTTAGGCGCCAGGCTCATAAAGCTAGACATGTGTTCAAGTGTTTTAATGTGCACTTACCTGATGCAGACCATGCTGTCACATCCAGGCCCTCTTGAGGCCTGAATAGGAACTACTTTACCTGTGGTACTACTTTCCACCCGGGTGTGGTCGGGGAAGGATACATACCTGATCGGAGGAAGGATACACACTTGGAACTTCTTCCAAAGCTATTTAAACCACACCCGATCAGCAACTCACGCTTCGCGTTGTTCTGCTCCTCGCAGCTGGACGCTCACCGTGTCAGCTCCTGCATCTGGACTTCAGCCACGCCTGTCAGCATCCTGGGTCACCTGCAAAGGGAGACAAGAGACCTACCAGCTAATCTGCACCACGGAGACATCACCGACGATCCTGAAAGGGAAGACATCATTTTTAAAAGCATTTCGTTACGATCGCTGCAGCGCTGCATTTCACTCACCTTTCCTGGGTTCCTCCATCTTCAGCAGCGATCATCCGGATCCACAGCCACTTCCCAGAGCCTAGAGAAAAAGACAAGAATAAGAGGTGAGAGAAGGAAGGGAATAGGAAAAGCTCAGTTTCCTTCTAAGACTTACCTGTTGGGTCATTCCCATTTCATTTCGGGTCTTGCTGCTTCCAAGCAGGACCCCGGCCCCTATGGGGAAAAAAGACAAAGACATTAGATGAGCAAATGCAAAAACATTACCTGAGCGCTCATCTAGGACTTACCAGATCTTTACTGCAACTGCACGTTTCACTTCAGGTCGGCGCCATATCTCCGGCATTCCGAACCCCGGCCCCTATGGGGAAAAGACATCAACATCAGCGCTTTGTTGCAAGAAGTCTCCAAAGGAATCTTCATTCATCACCTGAAAAAAGACAATGAACATTATTATTTAAAGCTTGAACTTTTGAACTTGCAACAGAACTTTTACAGCGCCTTACCAGTATAATCAAGCTTACCTGAACTCCCATCCAACCTCAATCCAGTGAAGTAACTGGGTTCAACGCGCCCCTGGGTCAGAAGCAGGATGGAGAGCTCGTCCTTTGAGACCCTAAGGTGAGACTTCACGGGGAATCGTGGAAGGGTATCGTGGAGGGTTGGAAGAGAGTGGGAGGCTTGAGCATAACTCAGTCAGTAGGTAATACTCCCTTTTCACGCACAGGGGAATATTCCTGCGAGCCGGAGAAGCCAGAGTAGAGGGCCCTTCCTGTCCATCTTCAGAGTCCTGCGCTTCACCATTGAAGAAGCATAGCACTCGAAGCCAGACCTGCGCCTCCGTGGGAATCAGGTGAGCGTTACACTTGTACCCCCTTTCATATATCTGGCTTCGGGTTTGCCATTGGGCAGTTCGGGCGTTGTCCAGGGCACGGTCCTTTAGGATTGTCTGAGCTGTCGTTAGGGCATCCTGTGCCTCTTGGGTTCCCTCTTCCAGCAGTTGCTCCTCTCGTCGGGTTACTGGGTCTCTGCTTGTATGATTGCCTCGTTATGCTGTTTTCTGTGTGCAGATACCAGGGAAATCGCCTTCCCTCGCAGAACAGCTTTGTATGCTTCCCACCGCACGGTTGGACAGGCGACCTCCCCTAGGTTTAGGTCGAAGTATTCTGATGTTTTGTCTGTGAGACCTTTCATTATTTCCGGTATTCCCAGATAGTAGGCACTTAGATGCCAGGTGGGGTCCTGCTTCTGTTGTTTCCCCTTGAGTTTGATCAGTAGGGGGGAGTGATCCGAGATCCCTCTCGCCAGGAATTCTGCAGCTGTTAGTCGATGGATCATGTTCCTTGGGGTGAAGATGTAGTCCAGTCTGGAGAGGGTTCTATGCGCGTTGGAGTAGAACGAGTAGCCCTTCTCTGATGTGTGGATTGTCCTCCACGTGTCCAATAGTCCCATTGCGTCTGCAAAGGTGGACAGCTTGGTCGGGGTGTCTGCGGTCCTGTTCCCTCTGTGCATTCTGTCCTGTCCTATGTCCATGACCTCATTAAAGTCTCCTCCGATTGCCCATGCGTCCGCCTGTTCCTTCAGCATGATGGGTTGGAGCTCGGTGAGGAGTTCCGCCGTAAGCGTGGGAGGTGCATACACTGCGATGAGGCCCTAGGTCTCTCCGCCCATCTCTCCAAGCACTACCACAAGCCTGCCCCGAGGGTCTGATATCACTTTATTGGTCTTAAATGGGACCCGCTTATGTAGGAGGATCATGACTCCTCTGGAGCCTCTAGAGAACCCTGCCATGTATGTATGTGTGTGGGTAGTTGGATTTCCTGAAGAAGCCGCTGGTAGTACCCATGAGGCGGGTTTCACTGATAAATGCAATGTCCAGAGAATGCCTGTTGAGATATTGAAGCACCAATTTCCGTTTTATACTGACCCCAAACCGTTCACATTCCAGGTCAATAGGGAGATCTGTCTTGTATTGGCTACGTCTGCGTGTGTCCTCCTGTGTGATGGTGCCAAGGGATGTGATGCGACTTCCATGTCTTTGTCACTTGCGGTGTGGTGTTCTGTTCCAGGGTTTGGTGCCCCTTCGTGGTCCCTCTCGCTGTATTTACGTTATGGTGTGCTACGCGTACAAACCTTGAAATGTTGAACAATAAACTTGAGGTTGGCTCGGTTTGAGTATGAGTGGACAAGCTTGGGTCCCTAGGAGTGGTATGCCCATTTCCTATACTTCTGTAGCAAGGATATTTCCGATGTGGCATGTCGTAGATCACTGGTGTGTTTACTGTCCGTGAGCTGTTTCCTTTAGTAACTGAAACTCCTAAACTTCCCCCACCCCGCACTTCCCCCCAACTTGAAGTACCTGTCGCCCAAACCAACTGAACCATGAACTAAATACTGTGGGTGGTCAGGAGGACCAAGTGTCCCAACTCGTGCAGTCTGTTGCCACTCTGCACTCAGGTGGAGGGGGGGGCACGCTTCTTTGTTCCTCTCTGCCCGGGCCGCCCGGCTTCAAAGTTGCTCCTTGATTCCTGTGGGCTTTGTTTTGTTTGTCTGGGTTCTCAAGTGGGCCTGCTTTCGGCCAGTGTCGCATGTATCTCGTCCGTCCCCCGTGGTGGTGGTGACTCCTCGGGGGTGGGGGAGGTAGGGTGTGGCGATTGCCTTTGTCGCTTCCTCAGGGTGTGTCTTTTCTTGGGCTTACGGGGTGTGGGTCCGAGAGAACCTGTGTTTCGAGCCAGTCCCAGGTTTCCCGGGGGTTGTGGAACACCTCGACCACCCCTTTGTGGTAAACCTTGAAGGTTGCCGGGAAGAATAATGCGTATTTGATATTCAGGGATGTCGGCTTCTTCCCTCGTGTAGTGGGGGAAGAAGCCGATCGGTTACCATTGTAAGTAATTGGGCCCGTTGTCCTCGCCATCTTGATGAGTGTGTCTCGGTCTCTATAGTTCATAAATTTGGCGATCACTGTGCGCGGGGGGAAGAGCCTGGGAAGCGGTCTGCCTGTCGGGACCCTATGCGCTTTTTCAATTGAAAATAACTTTGAGAGTTTCTTAGGGACCATCAGATCTGTTAACCAGTCCTCCAGGAAGAGTTCCATGGAGGGTCCCTCTTCTTTCTTGGGCAGGCCGAGAACGCGGAGGTTGTTGCGGCGGGATCTTCCCTCGCTGTCGTCGGCTCTGTTTTCCAGGAGGGGGATTTTCTTTTCCACTTGTTCCAGTCGGTCCCCCAGGTTCTTAACCGGGTCCTCCGATTCAGATATACTTGGTTCTGCTTCTCCTACCCTGGAGGTTAGGTTCCTCATATCCTGTCTCAGGAATGACACCTCAGAGGACAGGCCATCAATTTTTGCCTCCACCGAGGTCCCGGAGTTGTTTATCGCTGCCATAATGTCCGTGAGTGACAACACTAGGTCCGTGTCACCACCCCTGTCCTCTTCCGCCCCCTCATTTGCTGGTCCGGGAGCCTTGCTGGTGTGCAAGTTGTGTATTTGTCCATCTTATTCTGCGTTGCCCCTGTACGGGGCAGATCTTTGCCCATGGTTAGTACCTTCGTTGTTTCCCTCACCAGGACGTCCCCAGGGATTGTGAGTCGTTATTTCTCAGATCTTCTCTGAAGCACGGTCTCCTTCCTTCACTTGCGTCTGGGGGGTTTTCTTGCGTGGGGTATGCACCTTTGTCGTGGTTTGGTATGTTGGTGTATCTGCTGATGGTTTATTAGCAATGCTGGTTTTTTTAATGTCCTGGAGCCCTAGTTGGGGGTGGTTCCGGGGCGGGTTCCTTTATTGGCCCCGGATCTGCCTGGTGTGTCACAGGTTCTGTGCCCATCTCTCCTGGATGCCACCCACGTGGTCCCCGGGGTGGCCGCTGTCCCTGTGTGTTGTCTGCCTATATTGCTGCCCGTGGGTGTACCAGGTCCCCAGGCTTTTCCACAAGGAGTTTTCGCCCGTCTATCAAGTGGCAGGGCCTTTCTTCACCCAGTCGCTTGCTGGGGTTCCAGCAGTCTTCGTGGCCCAGTTTTTGGGTGCTTAAATGTGCGGGTTTATGGCACCCCCGCAGTGAAGATTGTTGGGTGGCTCCCCTGCCGCTCTGTGGGGGACCCCAACCGCAAGTGGGGGGTGGTCCTTGAGCTTTTGTAGGGCTGGATCCCCCGCCGCTTCCCGAGGTGCAGGGGGGGAGACTGAGCAAGCCCCCTGCAGTTGTAGCCGGTTGGGAGGATGGGGGCAGGACAAGACAGAGAAGTCCTGCAGTGTCCCGGTGCTCCTTTCACCGCCTCCAGGCACGGGCGTATCTGTGGGGCCTCCCTCGACCTGAACGCCCCGCCGCTCGCGCACACGGCTGGCGTCGGGGAGGGGGCCCCTCTCACAGTGATTATGTGCTATGTGCTGGTGGACGCTGGGGCAGGAGAGGGGGGGAGAAGACGGGGCCGCTCTGCCCGCCTGGCCACAGGTCCCAACGTTGTTTGAGTGGTGGGAGTGGACCCCCCGAGCCGATCGCCCCGCCGCTCGCTCCCAGCGCACACGGCGGGCGTCGGGGAGGGGGGCCTCCCACGCGGTAGTTGTGTGTTGATGGTCGCTGGGGCGGGGGAGGAGGGAAATATACTTTGTCAGTTACGGGCGTGGGCACCCCTCGACCCGGAAGTCCCGCCGCTCGTTCGCAGCGCACATGACGGGCGCTGGGGAGGGGGGCCCGCTTATGCTGGCCTTGTGCTGGAGTGTTGCGGGGCAGCCATTCTCAGGCACCGGATTGCGCGGTTGGTCTCCCTTGATTCTGTCGAGGGCGCAGGGGGCCTCAAAACACCCCGATTTTTGTCTGGCTTTTCGTGCGGGTGGGCGCAGGTGCGTTCCCCTACCCAAATTTCCTATTTTGGGTTAAGTGCACCTCAGGGTTCTGCCAGGATTTTACAGGATTCGGACAGCCCGAGCGGAGCGACGGAGAGCTAGACCAGCATCAGGCAGCCCCTGGCGGTCTCCAATGCCCTCCACTTCTGCTCAGCAACTCTGCACTTGCGTTTCAGAGAGGCTAGGCTGGAGTCATACCAGGTGTTGCGCTTTGAGGCAGGCTTCATTCGGATCCTCAGAACAGGGGCAAGGATGTCCAGGGTTTTGGTGATAGAGGGCTGAAGATTAGCAAGGGCAGAGTCAGTGTGGGAGTCCGTGGCATGGGTTGGAGGGGGAATGAACGTATTGGCAAAGGCAGCAACTGACAATCGCTTCATCGGTCGAATGACGGAGAAGGAGACTGGCAGTGCAGGCAGAGGCTTAGCCTTGGGACCTAAGAGATGCATGTGAGGGACAGGAGAGCATGGTCAGACCAGGAGAGAGGTGTAGTGAGAGGGTTGAAAATGGGGATATCTGCTGGGATGAGAGCATCCAGGGTATGTCCGGCTGAGTGCCTGGGACCGGACGGATGAATGGTAAGGAAAAGAAAGTCACAGAGGCTGCGGAAGAGTCCAGTGGCCGAGTCAGGATAGTCCAGATGAATATTGAAGTCTCTGAGGCTATGATAGCGTTAATAAATTAAACTTTAAAATAACACATTTAAGAACAATATACGATCTACACGATTCCAATTTTTTAAATTTTAACCATATATCAATTGAAACACCAGCCTCTCATACCGTGCTCCCAAAAATGTTCACTGCAAATTGTTGAAAATAAATCATCCATTTATTATTTAAGGTAATTATCCAATATTTTATAGAGTCGAGCATATCCGCAGTCTTAAAAAGTCTACATATACGCTGGTTATGAGGTAGCTGCAACCTGGGGCCTGCAAGCTCTAGTGTAGATAATACATTAAGTTGAAAATGTATAAAGAGGTCTCTTAAAATAATTTTGGGGAAAATATTCATGTAGGGTGCAGAAGAAAGATATTGGCCCTCATTAGTTGGGTGTTATCTCGACAACATAATCCGCTGAGATACCACCAAACGGAATTACTGCTACCACCACTTGGTCACGTGGATTTACCACAGGATCGCAAGTGGTTAGGCGCTGTAAATCCCCATTTTCTGGAGGCCATAGTTCTCATTGCGGATTTTTGGAGGAAAAGTTGAGGATCTACCTCCAGCTTAATGCTGGAAGTAAATTATTCACTTTTCCTCCAAAAATCGGTGGAATTACCACTTGGTAATTCCGCCAGTGGAAATTCCTCCACTTTTTTCCTGCACTGCTAAACTCGTAATGAAGCCAATTGAGTAAAAACATACAAATAATGTTGCTAATACCTTATTTTGTAATAAGTCCTCATTTGTATGCCAGTCGGAAAACATTGCCTTAGATTTCGTATTCCTGATATTGCTTCAGACGGGCAAAAACAGAATCAATCTTTTTTTTAACCAAATCTTTTTATTTAGTTTATCACTGTGTCACAACCGATAAATGATTTATAATGCCTTCAGGATCATGGTACATATCATCAATGGAGATTAACATAGACAAATCAACACACACAACCCATTAGCGACTTTATAACTCATCCCATTCTCTCCCAGCCCTCGATACTTGTCCCGCCCCCCTGACACGAGGTTCCCAAACAATCGCATGGCCTTTCATAACAATGGAAATTGGAGGAATGAGGGGGCCTACTAACTACCCCAGGACCTTCTCTGCGTATTCTATGAACAGCAACCAAATACTCCTATATTTTTCATATTTCCCTATACTTAGGGTTGTGATTTTCTCTGCCTCTAACGTCTCCCAAACTTTTACCCACCACATCTATATCAGGATCCCTTATGGATTTTTCCAATTACGGGTGATCGTAATTTTGGCGTCTGTCATCAACTCTGTTCTCAAAACAGCTACACACCGAGCCATGGGAAAGATCCCATTCACTGTATCTTCAAGAAGAACCAACCGGAGATCCATCGGAAGGCATATTCCAGTAATGCTTTTGATTTGTGCAAAACCCTCCATCCAAATCTGTTTAACCTTTCCGCATGTCCAGAGTAGGTGAAGTAGGGATCCCACTTGCAAACAACCTGTCCAGTAATTAGGGGAATTAGTAGGATTTATTCTATTTAATTTCTGCAGGGTCGTATACCACAGTATGTGCCCAGATGCGATCCCATGACTCCTAAGCAATTTCAACTCCTAACTCCTCCTCCCAGGACTGTCGGATCATGTTTATCTAGCAATCTGTATATGGTCGAGACATTTACTTTTTGCATCTCAGAGCACAGCGTCAACTCCAATGAAGTATGATCCCTCCCTCTGCAAGCCCTAGTGTTTGGGTTAGTAGACCAGTGTCTTAATTGTGCACATTGAAATTGTTCACTCTCATTAACTTGGAATTTAGTCTTACATACTTCAAATGATAGAGGCCCACCTCCCTCATATAGGTCCCCCAGGTGCACCAAGCAACCCTGCCTCCACTGTCTGAATCTTGCCCTATCTTTACCTGACAGAAAATAAGGATTGCTCCATACTGGAGTGAATGGTCCCATAGCTCTCCAATCCCCCATTACTGCATAGCCCTTCTCCAATAATAAATGGTAGTCGCCGTTGAGGCCATTAGGGGGGTTTGTCTGCTTTAAATTGCCTTATATTTAGATGGGGCAGGTGAGAAAGGGCGATCGAAGACCAAGCCCCCTCAATCTGATTCTACTTAGGCTTCCCTTCTTTCTCCTCCAAGCAAATATGTGCAATATTTGTGCTGCCCTGTTGTATCTGTGAAAATCTGGGACCCCATCCCACCGCTCCGTGTCCCTCTCAGCATCACTTTTCTCAATATCCGGGTCCTTCCTTTCACTCAGACACATTTCATAATCTTTCCCTGGAGTTACTTCAACTTGAGATCAGGGACCCTAACCGGCACAGCCAAGTGCTGATATATGCGAGGTCAGTAAGGCGAGGCGGACAACTGCTGTTAGTTTTCTCAATATTTGACATTTTATTTCAAAGAAAATATGCAAACAAACCTAACTAAGCCTACTCCACCAGGGAATTCCCTACCTAGTCTTAGATCTAGCATACACAAAACTGGCCTTCACATTAAACAACAAAACAATCAAAGCAAAAAAATGAACAACATAAATAATTAGCAAATAACAAGTGACTTTGATAACTTCCAGTTCTCCACAGTAGATCTCGTTTCCAGCAATGTCCAGTCAATCTGTCCAGGAAAAATGAAGTCTTAAATCAGTTCTTGAACAGTTCCAAAGAAACAAAAGTTCTATCAAACAAAAATCCACTTGTAACATTTCCTTCTTCGTTTGGTGAAAAGCTCCCTTCCCTCGTTCCACAAAGAAATATTACCATTGGTAATCCTGGATAGCCGCCTTCCAGGATTGAATAGATAAAGTTCAAACAAAAGTACCACTTCTGCTTTAACAATACTTCTTCTGTACCCTCTGCAGCGTCTTTAATATAACTTGTCAGGATGCTTCTTCTAAGGGTGTCAGTCTAGAAATCCAATTTAAGACCGCAAACGCATTTTGGTGGCCATGGGCCAACCGTCTCATGCACGATACGACATAATATAGGTTTTCGAATTTTCCAATGAACGGCCATTTTGATGTAACAAGAATCGCCATTTTGTTTTCTAACCATTGCTCATTGCTTTCTGTTCCTATTGCTTCACAGTATATGTTCCGCTTACACTGCTCGATTGTGGAACATTGTTGTCTGTATATGAAAAGGACAAGGCCACAGGGCCGAGAGGATAACAAGAGTTTCGCTGAAACACCAAACGTAGGCAGCGCCAGGAAGAATGCCCGGCTCCCTCCTTAATGTAACTTTGAAGCAGAGCCGCAGGGCATTTAATCATTTCACAGCTGCCAGCCAGTCTCGTTATATGGTAGAATATGTTAGAATAATACCGCTAAAGGCTTGATTTATGCTTTTCTAATGGCCCCCCTTTGCTGAGCCCACTAAGAGCATGTCGGCTCCCAGGACACGAATAGCACCTGATAGATAGCAAGGTCCGGAATGCAACTCCCCCCTGTATGTAGTTCGCTTCCAAGAACAGAAGCGCTGTGTCTATTCAATAACCGAAAGATGCCTACGCACTCACAAATTGCAAAATTGTTACTAGAATAGATGTTTGAAGGTGTCATAGTGGTCGGAGATGTCCATCATCACACCAAGTTCAAAGAAACCCAATGAAGAGGGGTGTTATACATGTCATAGCTGATTGTTTGCTATGCATTTTGTATATATGTAACTGATGTACGTAATTCACTCTCTTGCGTCCCTCGGGGTCTAGAGATACACGTCGCGGGGCGTGAGACCGAGTTGGCCAACTGAGACTTTTGCTTTGCAATAAAACCCTAGCTTTGGGAATACAACCTCGTGTCTGGCGTCTCTATCGTGTGTGGTGACCCGCCTTGTTTCCATAGACGTCAGGGTCCCCTAGGGGCCCCTTTCAAGGGGGTTGCTTTCTCCTGGGTAACTCCCATCTGCCAATGATACTGTATAGAAATGTATAGAAATGTTGTGAAAAAATTATAGACACCCACAGTTTTACTGCTGCTGCTGGAACTTGATACTTTGAAAAATATATTAGGCAACTTAGACAAGACTCTTCGACCTGTACAGGTAGGCAAGGCACTCTTCTTTCCTGTATCATAAGAAAGGGCAGCCTTTTCTGTCTGTCTTACAGCTACAAGACAAAGAGAATACCACAAAAACAGCTACCCGCCTACACACGTGCCAGGGTTGTCTAGTTGCACAACGTGCTACCTTTCATGTCGGTCAATTATTTGCGACAGAAAACATAGAGAAATACATATTTTAATTCATGAATACAAAACACTTAGAAAAATGTATATTAACACAAGAGGGACAACAATGCATTTTGTTTACACATAACATTCCATAAAAGAACCTATACTGAAAATCAATTATCTTGACCAGTTGGTCTGAACTGAACACATTCGTCAGATACTGGTGATGTAGTGAGGTTAGTAAACATATAAGGTGACATCCTATTATTAAATGAAACCTTGATACAACTCACTATCCTTGACTTTCAGTTTTTCTGTCCTTGACTTTGTCGACACCAAAGAGTGTGTTTCTGGGTCCTGGCAAAAGATGGTTAAACAGGCTCAGTAGCTAGTTATTTAATGCTATCAGGCATGCGTCGGACCCGTCTTCAGGACTTGATTTATATAGATCTCCCAAATTGGAATTTCAGAAATAGTTCATTGGTTAATTTCCTAAAAACCAAACGAAAAAACCGTGTTGGTAACAAGATAAAAACAAAGTGTAATGTCTCTATGTGTGTGCACATGCAACTAATTCAACTAACCTTTTCATAGATTATTTGCCGTGTGTGGCCTTGATTTTAGAACAGATGCGGACAGGATTCACTGGTACAAACTGATTTCTTCTCAAAGATTTGGAAACTGCAACAAACGGAAGATGATTTTTATGAAAAGTTACCACAAAATCTCTCTTGGCTTCTAGACTGCTTCTCTCTTTCAGCTTCAACAGTCTCAGCTTCACAGATTGTTTAGTGGTTTTAACAATCACCCAGCTCCCTTCCCCAGCTTAATGCACACCTTCTGGCTTCCAGTATTTACCCCAAAGCTGTAGTGCCACTCTTCTAGCCTGCGATAGCCTTGTCAGCCTTATATCAGAGGACTCAGGGTTTATAACAGCTTCTGCAACTTAAAAGCATCCGTGTTCAGGTCTTAATTGGGCTGGTTTCACCTTAGAAAGCATCTGGCTTGGGTAATGCGTGTTCATTTTGTGACTTCAGCCACTTCTACAACTACTTAATATTTGTTCTGAGTGTTATAAGAGCCAGGTTTCACTTTAGAAACGAATTAGGTACACATAATTTCTCTTTGATTTAAGCTTCTACAAAAGACTTGCGTTCCCTTCTATTCGTGCAGCGTTCTGCTTTAACGTGGATCGGGATACAAAGTTTCATGCACGTGACCTCTCTTGGATGTTGAACAGTCTTGTGACACTTTGGGAAGTTAGCTTCTACTTTTTTAAAAGCTTATCTGCAATGTTTTCCCTCTTTATATATCTTTATAGACCTGAAGCGAGGGACGTACCGGGCGTTATGGGCCCTAAAGACTGAGTAAATGGCCCGAGCGAAGCAAGGGCCTTTAACAAGGTTTGAGGGACCATAACGCCCGGTACGGCCCTCGCTGCAGGTCTATAAAGCTATTAGAACACCCTCACTGTTTAATTAAAGTTGAATAAATGAGACATGTTTAATGGAAGTACAGAAAATTGCAAAATGGTAAATAAATGTTGCAGACATTTTTTGTACTTCAATTAAACATGTTTCATTTTTTTTTTTATAGGGTGGTGAAAGGTGCTAGGGTGGGAGGAGTATCATACTAAAGTGGAATCAGGTGTGGTTATGCCTGCACCCTGCTCTAATTACATTTACTTTAGGTGTGCTTTATCCCCCGCCCCACTACACAAATGTTAGGCACCACTTAATCCACACAAGCATGCAAGTTAATAAACTTCTACAAGGTCCAGATGTACACCCATTCACTTAACAGCCAATTCATTTACTTACCTTTCTGTGCAACGTCCACAAATGTCTGCAACATTTTCTCTAATTTCGTTGCTAAATATAAACTTTTCTATTTGTTCCCCAGTATGCTGCAGTGCAGCTCATGTCAGCCCGTTTTACATTTGAAACGCTGCAAAAGCGTTTCCTTTGCTTTTTTATTTTATAACTTAATGTCCGTGAGCGTTATGCTGGTAAAGTGTTCCCATTGCTTCGCTTTCCTTTTTTCTTGTCCATGAGCCTACGTGCACACGTTGGTCTAGGAATGTGTATTTCGGAACAGAAAGTTAACTCTTTCCATTCAGCAATACACATGCTGACCAATGCGTCCACTGCTGTAGGCAGCTCTGCTGGATCTCGTAACTCCTTGCAGCCCGAACTACGGGCTGCAATCAATCTGCAGGCTATACCAGTGCGTATAGCCCGCAGATTGACCAATCAACCATGTCAAACACCTGCTAGGGTGTTCTAATAACATTACGTTAATAGTTTTAATGCAACAAAGGGAAAAAGAAAGGTTTTCTTTCTACGCAAGCTCTTTAACATGTGCGAATAAGTGTGTGATATAATTCCCTTTGTGATAATTGTCTTCCCACGACCACAAACAACTTTACTTGCATCTACTTACACGCAAGCCTTAATTCAGCTGGTTACATTTACTGGCAAGGAGTTTCAAGTGCTTTGGAGTACAGAGCTTCCTTCACCGGTTCCAAAGTCACAGCGGTTGCAGGCTTCAACTTCCAGACTTTCTTTCTTCTGCTACTACTGCTACGGACACTCTTGGGACCCACACCCCTCTGTAGCACCTGCATCTCGGATCCGTCCTCAACAATTGAGTCTTCCTTTCTCCAGCTTCTCTCGGCTTGCTTCTGCACATGGGCCTTGGGTGGACGCACGACTCCAGCTCTGCCTTCACAGGAATTAGATGCATGTGGAAAGACTGGTCGTTTCTCCTAGGCTCTTCCAATGCTGCCACAGCCAAAAAGGGTTTCTAAGCACAGGACCAACTCAGAGTCTGTAGGTGGAATCTGCTCTTCTTTCTCCGGTGTCCCTTCTGTGGTCACACTTCCTAGTGAACTGCCAGCCTCATGCTCTGCTTTTTCTTCTGCTACGGCTGCCAACCTTCCAGCTCCTGCTCCAGCTTCTTTCTACTGCTCCTTCCTGCTGCAGCCTTTTATGCCTCTCAGGTGAGGCAATTGGATTCAGGTGCAGGCCCTTGGAGTTCATTGCCTGACCCTGCAAAGGCTTTTAGGCCTGCCTGCCTGTCCTTTCCCTCTACATGCCTCCTCAGCCCTCTTCTTCATCACAGTCCATGAGGGATTCTGGGACATGTAGTTCTTTTAGGGAAATTCGTTTTTCTCCATTATTTTTTAACAAGGATTTTATTTCCCTTGATGTTGTTGGAGGAGAGATTGTAGGGTTTACAGCCATGTGTTATGGCTATACAGGGGACGGAGCAGCTCGTCTATATTACCTGACCTTGAGGCAAGCTGGAAGACTGAAACATTACAGAAAACAGTAACGGTCCTGAAGAAGATTATTACAACAATATAAACCATTGAAACCGGTTGACCTTTCTGGTCATGGGGGCTCCCATGACCATCTAGACACGCCTGACAATCAAGGGGGGATACAAAAATATAGAGATACTACCTAATACTCACAGCACGTGAGCCTTTTAAGGTGTCCCAGTATGATGAATACATTTCTATACATCAATGTAATAAGTACAACCCCTTGCACGTAGCAAATCTTATGCCCCAGTGTGAATAAATAATATACAGAATTCCCACGGTTAAACCATGTCCATGCTAGATAATCAGCTGTTCCAACAAGATCTAATAACCAGTCTTGTTGTTTGCAGTAGCCAATAGGTTGTCCTTTGCTGGTTGCTCTTTTTGTGAAAACAATCTTAATGTCATTTGAGATATCCATACAATTGGTGAGATGAGGGGCAGTTTCCTATAAATTAAAGGTCATACTGCTGCTCCTGCAGCAGCTCACCTTTGTTGTTCGGGGGTCCATGGGTACCCATACCTCGACTATTGGTTGGTCAGGGCCTGTCCCTTCCTCAAGGCCGCAAACACACGGAAAACCACACTAATATGTTTATCCTCGCTGGGATTCTCTATCAAATCCTTCTTAGCTCCTTCCCAGCAAATGCTGTTCCTGGGTGAGCCGCTGAAAACAATATCTGCCACTGCTACCCCGTCGGCCGATAGGGTCAAGTCCATTCTACCAAAAGTCCACCTGCTCTCACAGAAGCAGGTCACGTCAGCCTGCAACCTGAAGTCCCTCTTGGGGATGATGTCCTCCTGCATTGCTCTCATTCAGCACTGCTGGCTTCAATGAGGCCTATTTAGCAATTCCTCAGCCCCGGGAGCAAGTTGCTGGTGACCAGGACGACCAAGTGCTCCTTCCACGACACTCTTCGCTGGTAGTCAGTGCCCACCAACCTCAACCACCAATCCATCAGGTCACGATTGATGCATCCTTAAAGGGCTGGGGAGCCCACACAGACAACTATCACACCAGAGGCCTTTGGTCGCAGGATTGTACTGGAGCTACAGGCAGTATTTTGGGTGCTGAAGTCCTTTCACCCCCATCTCCACAGGAATGTGGTTTGGGTGTTCAACTTCACAACTACCATGTTTTATATATGAAAACAAGGCGGCACCCATTTGCCGTTCTCTCAGTGGAAGCTCAATCCCTCTGGAAATGGGCCTTCGTGCACAGTATGTCTTCATGTTCACGTAGACCAACACATTTCTTTATGCATTCCCTCCATTTTCACTCATTCAGAGATTCTTCTGTTCTCTTGAACAACATCAGTGCAAACTGCTGTTGGTGGCCCCGGCCTGTCGAGACCGTTCTAGTGCTCAGAGCTCCTCAGTCGCTCATCCAAGCCTCCTATCAGGCTGCCCTAGTCTTCAACCTCCTCTCCAGGGACAAGAGAGTGATCTTGCACCACAGTCTGACCTCCCTCAATCTGACGGCCCGCTTCCCTACAATTCATACATGTCACCATGCCTCAGGGCTGCAGAGACATTCTCACTCAGGCTTGTGCACCTTCAACGGTCTTTTGCTATAATGGCAAGTTGAAGCGCTTCAAGGCTTGTTTGATGTCTATAATGTTGATCCCTTCAGCTTTCAAGCTCAGTGCATTCAACCTTACCTATTGTCTTTGGCTCGTTATGGTCTCGCGCATTCCTCTATTAAATTCCATCTCGCTGCAATCTAGAGACTTGTGTCCTTTTCTACCAGTGTGGGCTCGGGCACCTACCTCAGAGTTGAACGTTGTTCTTTCAAAATTGAAGATTCCTCTCTTTGAACCCTTGCACAAAGCAACCATCACATTCCTATCTTGAAGACTGCCTTTTTGGTCACCATCACCTCTGCCGGGAAAGTAGAGGAGATCCAGGATTTCGCCTGCAAACGCCCCAATTTTGTGTTTCACAAGTCAAGGATCCTTCTACAAACAAATCCCTCCTTCATTCCCAAGGTGCCTTCATCATTCCACCTCAATGAACCTTTGGTTGTGCCTGTCTTCTTTGGCTCTCCTACGCCGGCAGAACGTTCCCTACAGTCCTTTGATGTCATGCAGGCTTTGAAGTATTATGTTGCTCGCACCAAAGACTTGCGCAAATCACCTCAGCTGCTCATGGCATTTGGCCCCACAGCTGTAGGCAATAGGCTGTCCAAGTCTTCCATCTCTTGATGGCTGTATTTTTGAATCTCCTACAGTCATCGCATGGCGCAAAGGCTGCTCCCTGGTCGGCCTAAGGCGCACTACAGGAGGGCAGGTTCTTCTGCCACTGCCTTGCTCTCCGGTGTCCCACAGTCGGATATCTGCATGGTGGCTACATGGAGGCCCCTTCACATCTTCACAAGGTTCTACTGCGTCGACAGGGATTCCTCACTGTAGTCCAGATTTGGACAAGCAGTACTTGAAACACTTGTGTATATGTGCCTTATAAATGCCATATCATATCATACTTTGCCATCTGTTTATAAGCGAAGCGTTTCCTGAAAGTGAGCTATTTCCTCTGCCCATTTTGCATTGTATGCAGGCATGTGTACTGCTTTGTAATGTTTTCAAACAGCATGTAAATCTATGAAAGATCCAATGCTGGAGAAGGAATAAGTTACTTACCTGTAACTCCTGTTCTCTAGCATTGGTATCTTTCATAAACTCACATGCAACCCTCTCGACTACCCCACTTATGGCTTTTTGTTAGGCAGAAACCTGTGCAGTTCCCTTAGGGAACACTGCAAAAGATTTAGGACTACAGGTGTTAGCAGTAAACCCACTTGGTAGCAGTCTGTACCACCCAGATTTACTTGGTAGCTGTGGCTGAGCAGTCAGACTTCCCTCAAGAAGAGTTAGGCAGTATGCAAAGTATACACAATAGGCACTCAGACACAATAATACAAGCAAACACTGACCAGAGCTTTGGTATCAAAGTATATAATTATTTATTTAAAAACACACTGTTTGAAACACTCCAGCACTTTTATTGTAAAACACTCTAAACACAGTTACTATTATAATATATACACCCCTTATTCCTTATCAGATGAGACTTAGTAAAACACCACTTGTTTTCATACAGAGGTGAGCGCTTAACTAGATGGCACTCCAATATGTTTGTGAAAAGGGGGGAGACAGAGTATGGAAAGATACACCACTCTAAGATTTAGGAACACTGTTCGCAAGGCAGAAGAGCAAAAGTCACTGGTGAGCCAAAGTCCAACGGCTGGGCCCACTCTTAGAGAGAGCAGAGCACAAATGTGCCCAAGATCACACAGTTACACTAGGCTTAGATAGTCTTGCAGAGAGTTCAAAAAGAGTTTAGAGAGGCTCAGAAAAGTTTAGCGAGGGTGGCCCAGGCTAACCCAGGTTCGAAAGCCGGGGGCTAAATCTACCCCGTACAGTCGGTGGCAAGGGAAGCCAGGTGGGACACGGTACCTTAAGGGGGAAGGATCCTCCAGCGGTGGCAGTTGTTCCTGGCAGTGGGTGCAAGTCGCGTCGTCTTCCAGGGGAAGAGAAGATCTCGACTTGGAGGAAAGATGAAGGTCGTTGCACTGCCAGGGAAGAAACCAGCCGCGGAGTTTTCCAGTTAAAGGTAGTACCCTTTAATTCGCGGTCGTGGTAAAACGTGGTATCCCGGTTGCCGGGGTGCTTGGCACAGGCAAGGCGGTCACGAGATACGTCGGGAAGGCGAAAAGACGGTGAAACTGGTTATCCCCACCAGTCAAAGGAAGAAGACTCTCCGGCGGGAGATCTCCTCTGTCGTTGGGAAAAGTGGTGAGACGGTCCAGCAGGGCTCCACCGGTTGTGTCGTCGTGGCAGGTCGGCTCAGCTTCTCCCTCGTCGGATTCTTAGGTCCTGTGGCGACTTCTGAAGTTCCAGTCCCCAAAGCCCTGCTTTTATGCAGAAAACCCCCATTCACTCAGCCTAGCTGTCACTCAAACATGCTAAGTGGTGAGCCGGCCGGCTCACCACTTGGGCCAATCAGGACGGAGTGCGACTTGAGTTGCCTAGGCAACTCAGTCCAGGGTGCCTAAATCCCCCTCCACCCTTCCTAAGTACCCCAGACAGAGTGGCACCACTTTGGAGGGCTTCTGTGGAGAAGCCCGCCAAAAAGTGGAACAAAGGGCTCGACTTGGGTTCGAGTCACAGAAGAGAACACAAACGCCATTTTAGAACCGAGTTTTGGCAGAAAACCGGAGAATTAATATTAATTAAATAAACCTGCGGTATGTTCGAGGCTATCGCAATTAAATAAATAAAGATGATAGCCTCGAACAATGGGAAAATGCCACAGAGAAATATTTGCGGTTGAATATAAAAAGTAGCTTTGCTGGATTTTTGGGGTTTATTTTTTTCTCCTGCCAAGAGTGAGACTCTTTTACCCTCCCTCTTGGACATGATTTGAGTGTGTTTCTTTGAATCTAGATGTGTCTAATGGGCTATGGGGTCTTTTACTCCATAGGGTTTCATGTGTTTTTGTGATGTGTGTTACACAGCACCCTCCGTGCAGTAACACAGAGGTGTCATAGTGACCCCCCAGTATAGACTCCATACCCTGGGACTGACTACCGTCTCCCAGGGCATGTAAAGTCAACATTGACTTTACTAGTCTTAAATTCTGAACAGAACCAGTACAAACCATCATATTGTGGACGTACTGGCTGGGGCAATTCAATTGCCCCAGGGTCTGTTAGTCGAGGGGGCACGTCTCCGTCCCCCCTGATCGAGTTTTGGCTGGTGGCAGTGGATACTACTTTTTATATTCAACCGTGAATATTTTCCTATGGGATTTCCCATTGTTTTAGGCTACTATCTTTATTTAATTATTTAAGGTAGCCTTGAACATACCGCCGGTTTATTTAATTAATATTAATTCTCCGGTTGGTATTTTTTTGCCAAAACTTGATTTTAAAATGGCGTTTGTGTTCTCTTCTGTGACATTAACCCAAGTCGAGCCCTTTGTTCCACTTTTTAGCGGGCTTCTCCACAGAAGCCCTCCAAAGTGGTGCCACTATGTCTGGGGTGCTTAGGCGGGGTGGAGGGGAATTTAGGCACCCTGGACTGAGTTGCATAGGCAACTCAAGTCGCACTCCATCCTGATTGGCCCAAGTGGTGAGCCGGCCGGCTCACCACTTAGCATGTTTGAGTGACAGATAGGCTGAGTGAATGGGGGCTTGCTGCATAAAAGCAGCGCTTTGGGGACTGGAACTTCAGAAGTCGCCACAGGACCTAAGAATCCGACGAGGGAGAAGCTGAGCCGACCTGCCACGACACCACGACCGGTGGAGCCCTGCTGGACCGTCTCACCACTTTTCCCAACGACAGAGGAGATCTCCCGCCGGAGAGTCTTCTTCCTTGACTGGTGGGGATAACCAGTTTCACCGTCTTTTCGCTTTCCCGACGTATCTCGTGGCCGCCTTGCCCGTGCTAAGCACCCCGGCAACCGGGATACCACGTTTTACCGCGAGATAAAGGTACCACCTTTTACCGGAAAACTCTGCGGTTGGTTTCTGCCCTGGTAGTGCAACGACCTGCATCTTTCCTCCACGTCGAGATCTTCTCTTCCCCTGGACGACGCCGCAACTTGCAACCACTACCGGGAACAACTGCCACCGCTGGAGGATCCTTCCCACTTAAGGTACCGTGTCCCACCTGGCTTCCCTTGCAACTGACTGTACGGGGTAGATTTAGCCCCCGGCTTTCGAACCTGGGTTAGCCTGGGACACTCTGGCTAAACTTTTCTAAAGCCTCTCTAAACTCTTTTCTGAACCCTCTGCAAGACTTTCTAAGCCTAGTGTAACTGTGTGATCTTGGGCACATTTGTGCTCTGCTCTCTCTAAGAGTGGGCCCAGCCGTTGGACTTTGGCTCACCAGTGACTTTTGCTCTCTGCCTTGCTAATAGTGTTCCTGAATCGTAGAGTGGTGTAATCCTGCATATTCTGTCTTTTTCCCTCCCTTTTCCACAACCTTAGTAGAGTGCAATCTAGTTAAGCGCTCACCTCTGTATGAAAATAAGTGGTGTTTCTAATGAGGGGAAAAGGGGTGTATATATCATAATAGTAACTGTGTTTAGAATATTTTACAATAAGAGTGCTGGAGTGTTTCACAGTGTGTTTATAAATAAATAATTATATACTTTGATACCAAAGCTCTGGTCAGTGTTTGCTTGTATTATTGTATCTAAGTGCCTATTGAGTATACTTTGCATACTGCCTAACTCTTCTTGAGGGAAGTCTGACTGCTCAGCCACAGCTACCAGGTAAATCTGGGTGGTACAGACTGCTACCAAGTGGGTTTACTGCTAACACCTGCAGTCTTAAATCTTTTGCAGTGGTCCCTAAGGGAACTGCACAGGTTTCTGCCTAACAAGGTCCCTCTCCCAGTCGAGCATATATTTCTCTTTTGTCGTGGGATCTGTTCGGACCAATAGGCGGTAGAGTGTGGATATTTTCCCCCTGGTCATTTCTGACCGAAGATTGAGCGCTAAAGTCATCAGATCTCTGGAGCCCTTTTCCCTGACTGTTCTGTGCGAGGCCCAGTTCCTCAGCTGGGCTTAATTGGATATTTAAATTGCTTCCGGTGATTATATTGGTGGGGCTGCCAGGGAAAATACAAACAAGCATGCTTCAGAGCCAAGAGCGGTGCTCGGTATACCCGACCCCTCTAGTGCCCCGCTACCAATAAATCTTTCTACGTCTAAAGAAATCAAATGGAATCCGGATTATAACCGTGAATTCAAGGATGTGACAATACAGCATCTCGATCGACACCGACATCCACGACATCGCACCAGAAAGACACACCCTCGACGGTTGTCGAGAAAACATTCACTCAGCAACCCCGGTCTGAATTTTTCGATACCGTGGCAGGCATCTTCAGTGGTCATGACACCGATGACGAGGGATGTTGACCCAATTTTACTTTGGTTCAGGAGTCGACGATTATTTTGACGACAAGAATCAGCTTTTACAGCTGGCTCAAGGCCTCTAGGACCCCAGCGCTCTGGATACCTCGCCAGACCTCAAATTTCAATAGTACCAACCCGATCTTCACAATACCTCTAAATTTAGGGCTCTGGTAGAACAGGTACTCATACGTCCCGTCCCCATTCCTCCATACTTTATGGGCGTCCCTCGTTACGGACGGGAGACAGAACCTTTTTCACCAGAAAAACATCTTCCCCTTAAAATGTGGATGCGCACGGGGGCCTGGCCCTTGGAGCATATGCTCCCCTGACTTGGCCCACCGGCACCACTCCCCAGTCTTCTTTTCTGCGTCGACAAGAATGAACCGATTTCACCAGCGCTCCTGGGTTAGGCCTCCGGCCTAGTAATTCCTTGCACTCTTCCCCAGAGAAGTGTTTTTTTGTTGTCTTCTTCTTGTCTTTAATCAGATACCTCTGTCCTCTGGTGTCACACTCGTCCCCAACGCATGTCGACGTCAGCGGGCTTCAGCAGGTGTCCAGCTTGCGAGGGGCTCTTCCCTACATCGTACCCCCACGCTCTTTGCCTCCGCTGCCTTGGCCCCGACCACGGCTGGGAGGGTTGTACTGCGTGCAACGTGCTTACACCACACGCTTTGATGACAGGCTAGCTCGGTGGAGGGAGCTCTTCAGAAGGTCGCCTCCAGAGGACTTGAAGGAATTTGTCAAGCACAAGTCCAGGCCCAAGGAAGGGGGACTGTTTTCATCCTTGTCCCACAAGGGTGACTCCTTCCCCAGGAAGCGCATGAGTGGGAGGGACCTTTCAGGTTCTTGTACCAGTGCAGGTACCAAGGCTACTAAAGCTACCGGCCGACAGGCCACAGGGTTGCAAGATCCTACCGGTGACTGCGCCAAGGGACTGCAAGGTTCTATTACCAGGTTTACGCCTGAGGGGCTACGCCCTTGTACCAGACAGATGTCTGATGGGGCACCTGTACTCGGAACTACCTACGACACAGCTGAGGGAAA
The DNA here is from genome assembly GCF_040938575.1 of Ambystoma mexicanum. Classification (NCBI taxonomy): domain Eukaryota; kingdom Metazoa; phylum Chordata; class Amphibia; order Caudata; family Ambystomatidae; genus Ambystoma; species Ambystoma mexicanum. Next base: position 458,167,796 of record NC_090937.1, read on the forward strand.
TCTGCCTACCAGGCCCAATCCTGACGTGCAGGGTAGGCCCCAAATTCCACCGCCAAGAGCCTTGGAGGAGGCCGGGCCCAGTGCGACAAGCGCCACAATACAGGCCACATGGCATCCAGCCCGAAAAAATGGCCACCGGGTCAGATAAAATGGCGGATCCTCCTACACCATCTCCCTTCGGGGACCAGTTAGGGGAACAAGTTTCCAGGTGGGACTGGTCTTCACCAGGCACATGGCCCATGGCATACCCATCGTCGCAGGGCAGATACACCCCGCAGACAGTAAGGCAGAGTGTGTCCAGGTTTCAGCACCCTCAGGACCCAGGCCCCATGCCCGCGCCTCCAAGCACTCCACCGGTCTGTGAAGACAGGTTTTTTTTAAAGTTTCTGACCCTTATGAGCTCTCCACAGATGGGTATCATCCTCAAGGATGTGATCAGGGAAATGCTCCTTCTGGTTCTGCCGCTACCACCCACGGCCACTGCGCCCTTGGTTTCAGCGCCTCCGGCTCCTATGCAGCCCCAGCTGCCCATGCCAGTTCCCACGACAGTCTCCCACACCTCCAACGGTCTTGCTGGCCCGGCAGCCGCCAGCTCTGGTCAGAACGCCACAGCCACCTGCACCCAGCACTCCTCCAGCTGTACCGGACCAACAGGACACCTTGGTGGACACGAATGAGGAGGAGGACCCCGACACACCTTTGTCGGCCAAAGCCTTCCATGAGCGGCTTGCCGGTTTGGCCGAATACTTGGGGCTTCCTGAACCTGAGGTTGAACAACCAGAGGCGGGGGTCTTGCCGGAGGTCCTCACTCTACGACCCACGGTTAGAACGGAGATTCCAATACAAAAGGACGTGGTGGCACTTGCCAAAAAGGGATGGCTTAAACCCCATTCGGCGCAGCCTACCAACAGGCGCTTGACGCCAAGTTTAGGCAAATGGAGGGCGACCCCCTCTTGCTGTCGGCACACCCACAGCCACTCCTCGGTGATCGCTGCAGCATCGATCTACTCCAAGCCACAATCATCTTCAGCTACATCAGCCTCTGCACTCTTGTGTAAGGAGGAGAAGATCCTGGAGGCTTACGGGAGGAAAATGTATTCCAACACTTCCCTGCATCTGTGGTAGTCTAATGCGGACGCTATGCTCTCCGCTGTCAACCAAAGGCTCTGGTGGGAATTTGCCAGCTTCCTTCCGGAACTGCCAGTACAGAGCCAGGCACGCTTCAAGGCGGGGCTGGCGGAGGCCAAAATTGTAGCGCAAGACATAATGGAGTCCAGTGTGGCGCACATTGACACCTCAGGCCGTGCCATTTGTATCGCTACGGACATGAGAAGAACTGCCTGGCTACAGGTGACCAAGTTCAACCCGGATGTTCAGGAACGCATACTGGACCTTCTCTTTGAGGGTGGCAACCTGTTCTATTCCACTACGGATGAGGAAACTGGATAAGAACAGTTCCCAGACTGCCAAATCATTATCCATCCTCACTAAGGCCACTTCTAAGGCATATAGCCAGACGCACTAGCGTTCAGACAAGGGTTGGTCCTTCAGTGGTTTTTGGAGCTTCCAAGATTGACGGTCCAGGCAACCGGACTGATCCAGGAGCCAACACCGGTGCAAGCAACACAAGGCTGCGCACAAGGACTTTTTTCAGTCCCCATCCTCAACCTCAGCCGGAAAAAAGGCATAACACGAACATCTGGATCCACATGTCCCAGGTGGGGGGCAGGCTTGCCTTTCACTCCCAATGCTGGCGCACGAGGTTCGCAGACCCCTGGATCTTCTCCATACTGTCCACGGGCTACCATCTACCTATCTCTGAAATAGCTCTGAAAAACTTGTGTACAAGCGCGATAAAAATAAAATATCATATCATATATCCCTCCTTCTCCTGTCCTCTGCTCCCCCAGATTGGGACAGCTCTGTTGGTGGAAATTCGCTAGCTCGTAAAGACTGAGGCAGTGGAGGAAGTCCCAGCCTCCCAGCAGGGTGGGGCTTCTATTCACAGATTTTCGCCATACACAAGAAGAACCAGCTGGCCTGAGAGTTGTTGGACCTTTCCACCTTGAACCTTTCCCTCCCTCTTCAAAAGTTCAAAATGGTTTCCCCCAGCACTTATAGCGGAGACATTGTGCACGGGAGACTGGATGTGCTCCCTGGATCTGAAGGATTGCTTACCTACACATCCCGATCTGGCAGCCCCATCGGTCCTTTCTGAGGTTCAGGATCATGGGCTTTCATTTCCAACACAAGGTTCTACCCTTTGGCCTCAATTTGGCCCCCAGGGTCTTTACAAGACTTATGAATGCGATGGCAGCCCTACTCAGGGCCCAGGGTCAACACGTCTATTCACACCTCGACAACTGGCTCGTCAGGGCAAGGTCTCCAGAGGCAGTCCTCCACACCGCCTCCGCCCTCATGAATAAACTACACGAGTTGGGATTTTCCATTAATCGCAAGAATTCACAGCTGGAGCCCACGCAGAGACTAATGTTCCTGGCCTCATCTGGGATACGATCTCCGAGAGAATTTTCCCCTCAGAGGACAAGATCACAGTCATCAAGAGAGCCACGGGGCATTTTCTCAGCAGAGCAGTGACCTCGGCATGGTGCTACCAACACCTCTTGGGCATCATGGCAGCATGTCTCCTGGCAATGCGGCAAACAATGCTCAAAATGAGGCAATTGCAGTTACACTTCGCAGCCTGCTGGAATCAGGAGAAGGGTTCCCAGGCAGAACTGGTCAGCATCCCACCTCATCTCCACCAGGAACTAGTCTGGTGGAGCACAGACAGCAACTTGCGGATAGGCAGGCCCTTTCATCAGCCAGCTGCGCAGGTTACCATCACCACTGACTCATCCCTAGAGGGATGGGGAGCTACCTTGGACAGCCATCGTGACCATGGGGTATGGTCCCGTGAGGAGCAGGCGGCCCACATCAACTGGCTCGAGTTGATGGCCATCTGACTCGCTGTCAAAGCCTTCCTCCCGATGATCAGTGGCAAGTCAATCCTCATTGAAACTAGCGGCTCCACCAGCATGTATTATATCAACAAGCATATCAACAACCAGGGTGGCACCAGGTCTCCTCCCCTCTGCGCTCTAGCAGTCAACATTTGGGAGTGGGCTCTGGTAAACAACATGCACTTGGCAGCAATTCACCTCCAGGGTGAGTCCAACCTGGAAGCGGACGGCTCAGCAGGTTGGGCGCAGACAACTACGAATGGCAGTTGGACCACCATGTTCTTCAGGGGATCTTCGACAGATGGGGTCATCATCTGTTCGCCACCTGGTCCAACAGCAGGTGCCCCCAGTTTGCGTCCTAACAGGGACAGGGCTGGGGCTCACTGGGCGACACGATGCAGATCCAGTGTAACAACATGAACGCGTATGCCTTTCCCTCTGACCCCCCCTGGTCCACAGGGTAATCTGCAAGACCCGGGAGTTCCGGCACCTCTGTATCATCCTGATAGCGCTGTGGTGGCCAGCAAGGCCATGGTTCTCGGAACTTCTCAGCCTGTCGGATTAGCCCCCGGTACACCTTCCGCTGGGGCAGCTCTCCTGCTCTCACAGCAGGGAGGTAGGTCATCCACCCCACCCCCCCAGAAGTTCGCCCACGCAGCGTGGTTCTTGAACAGGCACCTGCATCTGTCAAAGGCTAACCTACAGGGTACTAGGAGCTTTGCTACCAGGAGCCAGTACAAAAGCAAGTTGACTAGGTTCTGTCACTGGGCGGAATCCAAGGAGGTCGATCCATTGACCTGCACGTTGGTCGATGTGCTATCCTTCTCTGCACATCTTCCACACTCAGGGGTGCAGGTAGACACATGCCACACCTACCTGGTGGCCATCGGAGCCTACCAGAATTCTGAGGAGGAGGTATTTTCTTCCTCCAATCTGGTGGTCAAAAGACACTTGGCAGGCCTGACCAGGCTCTACCCACCTATCAAGAAGCCACACTCTGTGTGGGACCTCAACGTGGTCTTGGGCGCCCTTTTGGCATAAGCCGTTCAAGCCTATGGCGTCTGGGGCTGGTCACCATTAAGACAGCCCTCCTAGTGGGCCTTACCTCTGCACGCTGGGTCAGTGAAATCCAGGCACCATTGGCTTCAGAGCCTTATACAACTTTTCATAAGAACAAGGTGATGCTTAGAACTCCCCCCCCCCCCCCACATTTTTACCTAAGGTGGTCTCCTCGTTTCACCTGAATGAGGAGATAGTGCTTCCTACTTTCTTTGCCGACCCTAAAGACGAAGCTCAGAGGGTACTGCACTGTCTAGATGTCAGGCGTGCTCTAAAATTCTACCTAGACAGAACCAAGCGCTTCTGCAAATCGGAGGCCCTCTTTGTCACCTTTGGTGGGTCACAGACCGGCTATCAGGCTTCCAAGGCCTCCATAGCAAGGTGGATGGTTGCGGCCATCAAGGAGGCGTATGAGGGGCAGCACAAACAAACCTCTTCTAGCAAATATGCATGCCCACGCCATCCGTGCCAAGGCCACGTGGTTGCTTTCCAAAGGCACGTTCCGTGGCAGGTCATCAGCAGGGCAGCTAAATGGGCTACACTCTCAGCCTTCTGCAAGCACTACTGCCTGGATGCCAGCTCCAGGTCGGATGCAGCATTTGGTCAGGCAGTATTAAGGAACTTGTTTTCTAAAGAGCAGCATCTCTCCACCCTGGGGCTACATTCAGTTGTAATCGCCCATACAGTATGGAGAAAAGGTGACGGGACGTAGGAGTAATTATAAGTTACTCACCGTAGTGACTAATGTACTCCTAGTCCATAGTCCCCTTTCCTCCATACGTCCCACCATCCTCCCCCCAAATATAACTGGTGTCGTTGGGCAATGGTAATATTGTCGACGCGTCAAAGGGGACTGAGGAGTGGCACCAGTGGCTGGAGTCAGGGGAGCAGATGCTCCCAGGGCTGCGCCCCGCACACATCTAAATTTAAAGGGGAAGATGTTTTTTCTGGTGAAAAAGGTTCTGTCTCCCGTCCTTAGCGAAGGACACCCATACAGTATGCAGGAAAGGGGGTGTGGACTAGGAGTACGTTAGTCACTACGGTGAGTAACTTTTAATTTATTGACCCCCTGGGATTGCACTCATCAGTGTACAAAGTTATGACCTTACTGACATTTTAGATGAAGGCCTTACGACTGAACGTTCTATGCCTTTAAACCCTGCTATTGCTGATCCTTTAGCAGTTATGTGGCAAAACCCTTGTTCCATTCCTCCCCTCAGCGCTGGCATTTCCGGGAAATACTGGCCGGCTAGAGGAGACCCTTCATACCTCTCCTCTCACTCTTCCCTGGAGGTGCTTGTTTTGCAGGCTGCTACGGTCTATTCTAGACCTGCATCTTCTACATCCACTCTGCCTCCAGACAGGGAAGCAAAAAAAATAGATGCCTTGGTGCAGAAGGCATTCACTTCAGGTAGCATGGCCCTCAAAGCTACAAATGTGGCAAGCAGTTTTGCCAAATACTCCTTCAGTATATATACAGCAGTGGAAACTGCTGCTCAGTATGTCCTGGAAGGAGAAATGCGAGAGGGCTTCCTACAGCTAGTGGAGGACGGGAAAGCTGTGGCTGCGAACAGGCCTGCACGTCGCAGACTGTGGGGGCCAATCTATGGCATTAGCCATAACACTAAGAAGGCAGGCCTACTTAAAAACCTCTGGTTTTTCACCTAATGTCCAAGTCAAGCTTCTGGACATGCCCTTCGAGGGCGATCTTCTTTTCAGCCACAAAGCCGAGGATCCCTTTAGAGAAATTTAAGGAATCCAAGATAGCTGCCAAATCCTTAGCCCTAGCTGCGCAGCCGGCCAAACCTACATTTAGCTTCGCCTCTAGTGCACAGGTCTACAGGAAATATGCTCCTTACGGCATGAGAGCGCAGCTCCCGCCGGCCAGGCAAGGGCAGAATCATTTCTCGCGCTCTGGAAGGGGCAGAGGGGCTTCTAGAGGTCAACAAGCAGCGCTGGTGGCAGGGGCAACCCAGCCTCCGAAGCCGCTTTGTTTTTCCCCTCTCACAGCGGCCTGGTTGGAGGATGGTTGACGGAGCATTTGCTCCAGTGGCAAGGAATTACTTCCGATGCATGGGCTCTGTAGCTCATTCAATGGGGTTATTGTCTGCCATTTGTGAGAAAACCACCAGACAGACTGCCCCCACCTCCAATACAACCGGGGCATGAGCTCCAGGAAGAACTGAGAGCCCTGTTGCTGAAGGATGCCGTGGGAGAGGTACCACCCAGGCAGAGAGGATCGGGCTGGTATTCCCTGTATTTTCTGGTGCTGAAGAAAATCTGGGGGGAGGTCTCCGTCCCATTCTGGACCTCAGGGCCTTGAACAGGTTCTTGATGAAAGACAAATTCAGGATGGTGACGTTGAAAGAGATTCTCCACGCTCTCGAACCACAGGACTGGCTGGTCTCGATAGACCTACAGGACGCCTATTTCCATGTACCAATCCATCAAAAGCACAGGATGTTCCTAAGGTTCACCATAGGAGATGTGCATTATCATTTCAAGGTGCTTCACTTTGGTCTTACCTCACTCTAACCCCCCCAAGGGTCTTCACCAAGCTCATGGCTGTAGTTGCGGCTCACCTGGAGATCCGGGGTCCACGTATTTCCATATCTGGACGACTGGTTAATCCAAAGGAAGTCTGTAGTGCAGGTCTCGTCCCATTTAGGAGACACCTGCTTGCTGCTGCACAGGCTGGGCTTCTCCGTAAACTTAAAGAAGTCCCAGATGACACCAGTCCAGCGGCTCCAGTTCATCGGAGCAGTCCTAGATACCCGGGTGGGGAAGGCCTTCCCTCCCAAGGAGAGAGTAGTCAGCTTGACACCGATGGTTGACTTGTTCCGGAACCATGCCACTCTACCAGCGGCTTCTTTCCTCCGCTTCATAGGCCTCATGGCCTCCTGCATTTTTCTAGTGCTAGAGGTTAGGTTGCGCATGAGATCCCTGAAATGGCTACGGAGGGATCAGTGGTCTCAGTACCTCGGCTCTCTCTCGCATCTCCTCAGGGTGTCCGCATCTGTGGTCAACGACCTGTCCTGATGGGCAGACCGCAACATTCTTTTGACAGGGGAACTTTTCTGGCCTCTTTGGCCTCAGACCAGAGTCACGTGGTCACGGGTGCGTCTGTTAAGGGTTTGGGTGCTCATTACGAGGATTTGCAGGTGAGTGGCCTCTCGTCAACAACGGAAGCCAGGTGGCATATCAACAGGCTGGAGTTGCAAGCTTTCAGGCTAGCCCTGAAAGCATTCACCCCGTTTCTGCAAGATGTCCTCATTCTGGAGGACAACACAGTGGCAATGCAAAATCTCAAACAAGGTGGTGTGCACTCCCGCCCCCTCTGCACAGAGGTGATGATGCTTTGGTTCTGGTTGCTGGAGAACAAGATCTCGGTCTCGGCAGTTCATCTAGCAGGCACACAGAACAACTTGCCGGATGCTCTGAGCAGGCAGAGCACGGTCTTGCACGAGTGTGAAGTGTGCCAGGAATTCTTAGAGGAGGTCTTCGCTTTCTAGGGAATCCCAGCAGTGGATCTGTTTGCAATGGAGTGCAACAGGAAATGCAAACCGTTCTGCTTGAGGGAATTCCCAGCAAACCGTGCACTGGGGGACACGTTTCTGGTAAATTGGACCTTCACTCTCCTTTATACGTTCTCTCCAATTCCCATCATTCCATGGATTCTCCGGAGGTTGAAGAAGTTTCATGCGACCATAATCTTGATCGCCCCGGACTGGGCGAGGAGAGCGTGGTACTCTGACCTCTTGTATCTGTCAATCTGTCCACTTCACCAGTTGATTGGACATCTGGATCTCCTAATGCAGTCAGAAGGTCGGATACTCCATCTGACTCGGAATCCCTCAACCTACATGCGTGGCTCTTAAGAGGATGAAATATGGTGACTGGGACCTCGCTGAGAAAGTACTTGAGGTGTTGCTGGCTGCACGCAGACCATCTAAAAGATCCTTTGTACGCGTGCAGATGGAGAAGATTTGAGGTATGGGGCAGGGAACTCGATTGACCCCATCTCTTGCCTCACCACTAGAGTGACGAGTGCCTTCTGTCACTGGCCCCTTCAGGTCACCACAGTCCAAGGATATTTGGCTGCCTTGTCTGTGTTTAAGAGATCCCCGGATCAAGGTTTGTGTTTTACGATCCCGGTAATGGCACAATTCCTGAAAGGCCTTGTAAAGAAGTTTCCGCCAACTCCCTTTGTTGTCCCAGATTGGGACCTTAATCTGGTTCTGACATTTCTGATGGTGGCTCCCTTTGAGCCTATCCTCTCTTGTCCCTTACGGCTTCTCTCTTTGGAAACAGCCTTCTTGGTGGCTATTACATCCGTTAGGCGGTGAGTGAACTAACTCCCTTATGCTATAAGCCACCCTGCCTGCATTGTTTCCGGGAGAAAGTTTGACTCGGGGTAAGGCCTGGCTTCCTCGCCAAAGGTTGTCTCAGAATTTCACCTGTCGCAGTCCAGCGACCTTCCGGTCTCCTTTTCTCTGCATCCTTCTAAGCAGCAGAAACGGTTACATCGCCTAGACCCAAAGAGGGCGTTGAGTTATTATATCGCCAGGACAGCTGATTTCAAAAGAGCTGACCAGCTCTTTTTGGCCTTTTCCTTAGCCCGAAAGGGCCTGCCCATAACCAAGCAGACTTTATCCCATTGGATCATTTTCTGCATAGATAAATGCTACTAGGCCGCTGAGAAGGAATTATCAGCAGGCATCAGGGCCCATTCGACAAAGAGAGTATCAGTGTCAGACACTCAACCTTGCGCGGAGGTAGCACGTACACCTGCCTCCCCGTTGGGTCTTGGTGCCTGGCTTGGTAAGAAAACTCAGGCTTCCGTAACCCACCGGGGAAAGAGGGTTAGGGTCCGCTGGATTGGATAGGTAGGGGGAGTTAGGGTAACCGGAAAGAAGGGGTAGGGGAATGGTAGGTAAGGGGGTTATTAGGAAAGGTCCGTCTTGCTGTTTCCCTTGTGGGGTTCCTGAGATCGATGGTACTCCGCCCTTACACTCACTCTTACACTCTGCAAGAACCCAGAGACCTGTTTGGTCTCACATGCACATAGTACGTTACTCTGATAGAAGCGTTCCTATCGCGCTTCTTGAGCTGTCCACATAACACCCCTGGAACAAGTATTACTATACACTGTAATAGAATAACTCGAGAGACACTTAGCTTCGTGTGATGCAGCTGAGAAGTATGCGGCTTGCCCCAGTTCTTGCCGTAACACTACGGCGCGATACAAGTTCTTGCTGTACACTACAGCGGAGCGCCGCTACAAGAGAATCAAAAACAGGTGTGAGTATAATGTCAACAACCGTGTTTCCTCACATGGCACAATCACACATTCATTCGTTCCGAGTATTGTCAGGCCGTGTTACTTCACACGAACTAATTGGCACCGGGCGAATGTTCCGCCAAGACGGACTTTGGAATCCCTTCCAGTGTTAGGCTTCACCCCACTCCCGACGTATGCACACAACACTGAATAGCAACCAGCGTGTTCCAAACACACGCTGGAAATATCTGTATTCTTTGTAAGCGTTCCGTTAGCGGTCGCTTGTTCACATTAGTCTAACCCAAGAAGGAATGCACTTATCTGTCATGGTGCGCGGGGCCTGCAGTATTCACAGGCGGGGTTTGGCCCCGCGGGTTGCTGCCTGCAGGAGCCCTCGATCTGCACGTCTTCTCCGGTCAGACTCCTTTAGCACAAGCAGGGATCCTTGCGCGCGTCGTGCGCATGCGCTGGTCCTCGGGCGTTGTCCCAAAGTAGTTCTTTTGCTCGCGAAGGCGCGAGCATGCTGGGTATTGAAGTCTTTCTTGGTCTTGATGCCGGATGATGCATTCTGCTGTCTCCAGGCCTGCACTCTACAAATAGGGCACAATAAAGTCCTGAAATACAGATGCTTGGACCACTGCCTGTTCTTCCCTAGCCCAGGGTGTTGCTTTATGTGCGTGGTGTGTACCAAATGCCCCAAACCTGCATCAGGCACAGTTGGAATCCTGACAGTACTCCCCCTCCCAACAGGGCCCGCTTTAGAGGGGTTGTTCTTATGAAAAACACGTATCAGCCGGGGTGCATGAACATTCGATGCTGGCTCCCAAGAGCGCTCATCGGGTCCGTAGCCCAGCCAATCTATCAGGTAATACAATTCCCCCAAACGAAAACGTGAATCCAGAATCGCTTTTACTTCAAACTCAGGAACCCCGTTAACAGTGACAGGTGGAGGTTTCTTAGGGCAAATGGACGCTGGGGCGGGCTTTAACAATGCAACATGGAACACAGGGTGAATTTTCATTTGTGTTGGTAAAGTGAGGCGAACTGCTACAGGATTTAAAACCTTTTCCACAGGGAATGGGCCCACAAATCTGGGCTGAAACTTACGTGGGCCTAGCAAGTGAAGATTCTGCGTGTTCAGCCACACCTTATCCCCGACCTTGTATGCTGGAGCTTGTCCCCTGTTAGCATCAGCATATCTCTTGTAGTTTGATTTGGCAGTGTTTAAATTAGTGATGATATTGCGCCACACGCCTTCAAGGTGTTTTTTATGCTGGGTAACAGCCGGAACTTCAGTAAAGCTCACTTGAGGCACCGGTTGAAAACGTGGATGAAAGCCGTAAGTACCATAGAAAGGAGTTGCTTTGGTGGATGCATGCATCGAGTTGTTGTACGCTAACTCTGCCAGCCAGATGACATCTGCCCAAGAGGATTCGTTATCATATGTCATACAACGAATGTACTGCTCCAGGGTTTGGTTCACCCTCTCAGTCTGCCCATCCGTTTCTGGATGATAACTAGTGGACAACTTTAACTGCATTCCCACGTTGGCGCAAAAGGCTTGCCAAAAGCGTGACGTAAATTGCGCCCCTCGATCGGATACTACATGAAGGGGGATACCATGAAGGCGCACTATGTTCTGGAGAAAAAGACCAACTAAAGCCTTGGCCGTGGGAACCCCTTTACAAGGGATGAAGTGTGCTAGCTTAGTCAAGGAGTCTACAACCACTAACACAGTGGTGAAACCATGACTCATTGGTAGGTCCACGATAAAGTCTAATGAAATAATATGCCACGGTACTGGTGGTGTGGGTAAAGGGCGTAACAGCCCAGCGGGTCTTTGATGACCTGCCTTGTTCCGTAAGCAGCATTCACATGTCCGTAGAATTTGTTGAACATCATGTTTCATTCTGGGCCACCAGAAATGACGCGTTAGTAATTCGTATGTCTTGGCTATTCCGGGGTTTCCCACGAAGGGCGAGTCATGGCACCACCTGACTGCTTGTTGTCGAATAGTCGTCGTGGGCAGGTACAATTTAGTTCCCAAAAAGGGGAGTCCATCCTTAACAGTCTTTTTCTTGCTAGGATCACTCCATTGGGCCAGCTCTTGTGCTGTTAGTGCATTTCTGATGTTGGTAAACATATCATCCACTACAACACTACCTATGATTCGTGCTGGTGGTACAATGGGTTTTGGTTCCTCTTCCGTATTGTATTTGACCTCTGGTTCTGGATACCGGGACAGGATGTCCGCTTTCTTGTTTTCTATGCCTGGACGGTATGTGACCACAAAATCAAAGTCAGCGAAATACATGGCCCATCGCAGCTGACGGGGACTTAGAACCTTGGCTGACTTCAGGAATTGCAGATTCCTATGGTCGGTCAATATTGTTATTGTATGTTGGGCTCCCATTAGATAATGACGCCACTCACTAAACGCCGCTTTGATAGCCAGTAATTCCCTATCCGCTATCACGTAGTTACGTTCTGCAGGTAACAAGGTGCGAGAGAAATACGCTACTGGGTGTAGTTGACCAGTGCCATCTCGCTGGGATAGAATAGCACCGAGAGCGTAACTCGAAGCATCCGTTTCTATGACGTAGGGACGAGTGGGATCTGCATGTAACAAAATTGGGGCAGTTGTGAACGCCTTCTTCAAAGTCTGAAAACTTGCCTCCGCTGCCTCATCCCAGTGAAACACTACCCCTTTTTTCAATAAACGGGTAATTGGCTGTACCTTTTGGGCAAACCCGTCAATAAACCGTCGGTAAAAATTGGCGAAACCTAGGACAGTCTGCACATCCTTAACAGACGTGGGAGAAGGCCATTCTACTATAGTTCTCACCTTGCCTTGGTCCATGGTGACTCCTTCTGGCGAGAGAACAAATCCCAAGAATTCTACCGTGGTTTGGTGGAATACACATTTTTCTAATTTAGCATATAATTGGTGTTCTCTTAATCGCTGCAAGACAGCCTTAACATGTTCTTGGTGCTCGTCTAGATCCTGGGAATAGATAAGTATGTCATCTATGTAAACGATGGCAAAAAGATCCAAATAACCCCGTAAAACCTCGTCTAGGAAATGTTGAAAGGCGGCGGGTGCATTGCAGAGGCCGAACGGCATGACTTGATACTCATAGAGCCCATACTTGGTCCTAAAAGCAGTCTTCCACTCATCCCCCTCACGCACCCGCACAAGATGGTAAGCCCCTCGTAGGTCTAGTTTGGTGTAGATTTTAGCATTTCGCACCTGATCTAATAAGGTGGGTATCAATGGAAGCGGGTATCGATTCTTTACGGTTATTCGGTTGATTGCCCTATAATCAATACAAGTTCTCAGGTCTCCGGTCTTTTTAGGGACGAAGAACAAGGGTGACGACACCGGTGACATGGAGTGACGTATAAATCCGTTAGCCAAATTCGTGTCTATGTATTCTCGCAGGTGTTTGTTTTCTGATTCGGTCAATGCGTAGATTCGACTACACGGAAGTGCTGCACCTGGTTCCAAATCTATTCGACAATCAAATGTACGATGTGGTGGTAGGGTTTCTGCTGCGGCTTTGCTGAAAACATCCCTATAGGCTTGGTAGACTGCTGGTAGGGTCTCTGTACTCCCAATCACGTGCCCTTGCCTAGGCGCACCCTGGAATTTAGGGTTTTCCGGAACTTTGATGGGGTTGCTGAGACAATGTTCCGAACAGTGGTAAGATGAGAAATGTAAGGTACCCCGAGTCCAGTCCACTTCCGGATTGTGGTTTCCCAGCCAAGGCAACCCGAGGATCATTCCGAACTGGGGTGCTGCAATTACATCAAACCTAATGTCTTCATGATGCTGGGGATTACATTCCAAATGTACCCACCTAGTCTGCTTAGTTATGAGGCCAGAAGTGAGTGGTGACCCATCCACTGACTGCACTTCTTCCTTACATTCCTTGTCGTGTAGAGGTATTCCCAATTTACATGCTAGGTCCTGGTCGATGAAATTGCCCGTGGCTCCTGAGTCTATCATCAATGATACTGGAACCCGCTTGTCCGCCCAACTGATTTGACCTAGGACTGTCACATGAACCACCTGTACGTGATGAGTATTAGCCAAGTGCTTCGGGGTGTTTTCTAATCGGCTCGCCCGGACCACCCTTACTGGCGAGCTTTCTCGTTTCCCGGCAGCTCCCCCTTGGGTTTAGCAGGGCATTCTCTTACAAAATGTCCGCCTTTACCGCAATACAAACAAAGCTTTTCCCTACGTCTTTTGTCTTTCTATTCTTTGGTTAACGGTCCACGCACCGTTCCTATCTGCATGGGTTCGTCCCCTGGCTTCTCACTCTTACTAGGTTTAGGTTGGTGATCTAATCTGGCTAGTGGTCTCGAATCCCATTTCCTTCTATCTTGCCTTCTCTCGCTTTGTCTTTGATCCAGACGCAATGCAAGGTCTATCATGGAGGAGCAGTTTTCGGGCTGCGGGTCTACTTGCGCTATGAGGTCCTTCATCTCATCCCTTAGCCCGACGTAAAACAAAGCCAGGTGCTTCTCCTCTGGCCAATCAGTTTCCACCGCTAAGCGATTAAAAGTGGTTACATAAGTAACCAAGTCTTTACCTCCTTGACGCAGGGTAAGTAATTCTCTGTCTTTCATTAGAGTTGCTGCCTTACGGTTAAAGATCTTACCGAACTCCTCTAGAAAAGTATCCCAATGATACAAGATAGCGTCATCCTTTGATACCAGGGGCGTAGCCCATGATGCTGCATCCCCACCCAGGTAAGAGATTACAAATGCTGTACGGGACTGAGCGCTGCGAAATATGGTAGGCTTGGTGATAAAATGCAGCTGACATTGCATGATGAACTGATTGTAACGCTGTGGATCACCATGATACCTTTCCGGGGCCGACAAGGGCAAGGGCGGTTCGGTAGATACATGCACCTGAACTGGGGTGGGTGGAACCTGATCCCTGGGCAAGGGGGTAGCTTGGGCATTACTCTGCACAGTAAGGGTATGCACTTGACCAGCTAAGTTTACATAATCTTGACGGGTGGCCTGCAATTCGTCTTTCATTTCCCGTAATGCTGCCAAAACCTCCTCCATGGTGTCGTGCTACCCAGGCGCTTAAAAATACTTGGGCTTGTGCTACTGTCAGACACTCAACCTTGCGCGGAGGTAGCACGTACACCTGCCTCCCCGTTGGGTCTTGGTGCCTGGCTTGGTAAGAAAACTCAGGCTTCCGTAACCCACCGGGGAAAGAGGGTTAGGGTCCGCTGGATTGGATAGGTAGGGGGAGTTAGGGTAACCGGAAAGAAGGGGTAGGGGAATGGTAGGTAAGGGGGTTATTAGGAAAGGTCCGTCTTGCTGTTTCCCTTGTGGGGTTCCTGAGATCGATGGTACTCCGCCCTTACACTCACTCTTACACTCTGCAAGAACCCAGAGACCTGTTTGGTCTCACATGCACATAGTACGTTACTCTGATAGAAGCGTTCCTATCGCGCTTCTTGAGCTGTCCACATAACACCCCTGGAACAAGTATTACTATACACTGTAATAGAATAACTCGAGAGACACTTAGCTTCGTGTGATGCAGCTGAGAAGTATGCGGCTTACCCCAGTTCTTGCCGTAACACTACGGCGCGATACAAGTTCTTGCTGTACACTACAGCGGAGCGCCGCTACAAGAGAATCAAAAACAGGTGTGAGTATAATGTCAACAACCGTGTTTCCTCACATGGCACAATCACACATTCATTCGTTCCGAGTATTGTCAGGCCGTGTTACTTCACACGAACTAATTGGCACCGGGCGAATGTTCCGCCAAGACGGACTTTGGAATCCCTTCCAGTGTTAGGCTTCACCCCACTCCCGACGTATGCACACAACACTGAATAGCAACCAGCGTGTTCCAAACACACGCTGGAAATATCTGTATTCTTTGTAAGCGTTCCGTTAGCGGTCGCTTGTTCACATTAGTCTAACCCAAGAAGGAATGCACTTATCTGTCATGGTGCGCGGGGCCTGCAGTATTCACAGGCGGGGTTTGGCCCCGCGGGTTGCTGCCTGCAGGAGCCCTCGATCTGCACGTCTTCTCCGGTCAGACTCCTTTAGCACAAGCAGGGATCCTTGCGCGCGTCGCGCGCATGCGCTGGTCCTCGGGCGTTGTCCCAAAGTAGTTCTTTTGCTCGCGAAGGCGCGAGCATGCTGGGTATTGAAGTCTTTCTTGGTCTTGATGCCGGATGATGCATTCTGCTGTCTCCAGGCCTGCACTCTACAAATAGGGCACAATAAAGTCCTGAAATACAGATGCTTGGACCACTGCCTGTTCTTCCCTAGCCCAGGGTGTTGCTTTATGTGCGTGGTGTGTACCAAATGCCCCAAACCTGCATCAGGCACAGTTGGAATCCTGACAATCAGCATCCACATCATCACAGAGGGGAGTCCCTGTCCAGCTGATTTGTCGTTCTGCAACATGGTCATCCCTGCATACTTTTGCAAAGCACTACAGTCTGAATGTGGCTCGTACTTCGGATGCACGTTTTCGCAGCGCTGCAAAATTTCTTGGTATAACTTTTTGGCCGCCTCCTTCATTTACTGCTTTGAGAGTCTATCAGATGAGCAATCTGCGGGAGAAAGGCAATCCATTGAAGGAGAATTTACTTACCGTAATGTTTTTTCTATGGATTCTTCTCCTGCAGATTCCTCACCTTCCCTCCCATCCATCCCGCTCTGAAAGTCGGTGGTTGGTCCACATCTTCTTTCACATTGACTTGGTGATGGTCCTCTGTGTTAGTTTTCGGTCTTCCTGCCACAGGGTCTTAGAACAAAGATTTTTCTAACGCTACTTGTAGTGTTTGCTCAATTGTTCCTCCTTTTGGAGGTCTACAGTTACTTTCTATTGAAGGGCTCATTAGTCAGTTTGTTCTCTCTGTTTTTTATTTATTTTTTTTATTTGTCCCTAGTTCAGAAATGAACCTTTACAAAATATCCATATATTAAAAAAAAGCAAATACATATATACAATTAACACTTTAAAATATTCCAAAAATATTCCAAAAAGACAGAAGAGAAAAGGCAAATTTCAACATAACAGACAACAGAGACTCCAATTTCCTCTCAGACATCTTGTACATCAGTATTATTCTTTTCCAATTCTTTTTCGATATGTTTCAACAGCCATCCCAAAGCATAAATCAATGGCCGATAATTACAGTTCATCATTCTGTTCCACAGAAATTCTAAGCTATCCTCAAATTGGTTGTTTGCAAACTTCATAAACAAATTAGTCCTCTGTATTTTAAAATGATTACAGGGTAATACAAGATGTTTCAGTGTTTCCACTGGTTCATTACAAAGAGGAAAACGACATTTTAGCATATTCACCTCATCTCCCTTCTTTTTCCAATAATATGTTTTTTCTCTCGTGTAATATAAGTTCGTCCTAAATCTCATATAAGCTGTTCTCATAATCTTGCATGGGAATAGTTCGAAATAACCTGACCGAGGAATTCTCTTCCTTGGAAATTTAGCATATTCTGTATACATTTTATAATTCCCAATCTTTTGTACAGTCATACACCAGTCATGCTCAAATAATTTCTTTTTAGCATGACCTGGTATCAAACATAGATCAGCAGGTGTTATTTCAGCATCAGATAAATAAGCCTGCATCTCCTTCTGATACATATTTAATGAGGGGACATTATTCAATCGTAAATTAGTCTCCAAATCCTGATATAAAGAATTTTTAGATGGCATTATCATTTTTGCATAATTTGTTAATTGCCTCCATTTCCTCCTTGTGGAAAGTGCAATCAACCCAAACTCAAGTATACTATTTGGCAGAGATAGTGGTAGATGTAATGCCAGTTTCAATAAGCGACCCTGAAGAACATCTAGGTATTCACCTATGTTCAATAGACAAACATCCAGCGCATACAGAAGAACGCTTTTGATTTTTAGATTCATGAAGTCTATCAAGGGCGTTAAAGAATATTTACAATACTTAGCCACAATTATTTTTAATTGCGATAGAAGTGGTCGGGCCGTTCTATTCAGTTGATCAGCCCATAACCCAATCGAATTCCTCTCTGTCAAATGATAACCCAGATAAATGGTTTCTGCAATTACTGGAATAGTAGTATTCAATATTTGCCATCTGACATGCTTTTTCTTCCTGTTCATTAGTCCAAATGTTAGTATCACGGTTTTAGCTGGGTTTGGGCTCAGATTGTGCTCCTCTGCAAACTTCTCAAACAAATTCAGTTTTTTCTGCAATCCTGATGGAGTTGGATCAAAGAAAATTAAATCGTCAGCAAAAGCTAACCATTGTAGACGAAGGATTCCCAATTTAGTAGAAAAAAGATTTAACTCCCTCCAAAGTTGGTCTAAATTGGAGATATACAGATTAAAAAGTGGCTGCAAGGTTACATCCTTGCTTCAGCCCTAAGAATGTTTTATTGGGTATGTAGTTGCTCCCTCTTTCGTAATCCATATTTTATAGGATGCATTAGTATGTAGTTTTACAATCCAATATATTAGGATTGCCGGTATACCCATTTTTGCCATTTTATTCCATAGAATATTTCGAATTACGGAGTCAAACGCCGCTGACATATCAATCAGGGCCATATAGACAGGGCACACATCTTTACCTTTGGTACCAAATAATATATGAGCTAATATGGTGCCATTTAGAACAGTACTCATTGACTTCCTAAAGCCTATTTGGAATTTTGAAAAAAGATCATACTTATTAATATATTGTTCTAGATCGTGAAGTAACAATACTGCAAAGATTTTTGCTTCTGTATTAATCAGAGAAATAGGGCGATAGTTCACTGGTAGAAGCGGATCACCTTTTTTATATATCGGTATCATGTTCGATATTACCCATTCCTGAGGGATTTTCCCAGAGATAATGATCATTTCAAATTTAGCTTTTAGTATATCGGCCCGTATATCTGGTTCAGACTCGTAAAGACAAGGAGGAATTCCATCAGGTCCCGCAGATTTAGAAGAGGATAGATTCCCAATAGCCCACTTTATATCCTCCAAAGACCATTGTAAGCGTCCCAGTAGATTATAACTCTTTAATACAAAGCTTAAGGATTCAAATCTTACTGGCAATTTAAATTTATTTGACGTATATTCCTGCCAGATCTGAGCAGGAATCAAATTGGCAGAAGGAGCCGTACTTCGATTATTGCTGGACTTGATAGTTTGCCAAATAGTACGTGTGTCATAACTACAAATGGCTCTGATTAATAGACAATTATCTTTGTTGTAATTTCGAATACGCCTCTCCTTCATCTTGTTCTTAAATTTCAGCATAATATGCTTCTTAAGTTCAGCATAGTTTGATGCACCAAGTTGGTTCCTTGATAAATTTCTCAACTGTTTTTTTACCTTTTTAACATTTTGCATTCAGGATCAAAACTATGTGGATGTTTAATCGTGCTTACACTATTTGACTGAAAATGCACTAATGCCTTATCTATAGTTCTAACATAAATCATCTCCTTTTCTGCGATTGACATATGATGATTTATATTGATGCCTCTAGATACATATGCTGTAAAACTCCTGCAAAGGCCAAGATTCCAGCGAAGTAATATCGCAGAGCGATCTGCTTCAGGGAGCGTTAGTGCAGGAACCACCTCTAATCTGGAGTAACCAATCCTCAAAATTATTGATAATGGTGCATGATCACCATGCTTTATGGGATAGATCATTACAGGACCAGCTAGATGACAGATATTATGAGATAAACCTATATAGTCAATCATGGACGTTTTTCCCTCACGACTCCAAGTGAAGTTGGGACCATTCACATCAAATTCAACAATGTCAATATCCCAATCTTTGAGATATAGTTTCCATAACTTTCCTCTTCTCCGCATTAGCAATGAACAATTACCCAACTGAGAGTCATACCTCTTCTGGTTACATATGGAGTTAAAATCACCTCCAATTAGCATGTCATAGATACCCTTTTGTGAGTAGAATATTTCAAAGCATTTATCTAACTCATCAAATTGAGATTCAATAGATGTTGATGCAGGGTTCCAATATAAGTTTGTTATTAGTATTGGCTTAGTTTGTTTATTCATAAAACTCAGCATTACACCCAGAAGATTGTCTGACTCCCATACAAGTTGAGTATCACATCTCATGTTGTTATTAATGACAATTACCAAACCTCCTGATGGTGGCCCTCCATTAACCCTTGTCGCCAGAGAGCAAAAGGTTCTATATCCAGGAATAACAAATACCTCCTGTTTCATGGTTTCTTGTAATAAGAGGATATCGGAATATTTGTCATTAGCT
The DNA here is from genome assembly GCF_040938575.1 of Ambystoma mexicanum. Lineage (NCBI taxonomy): Eukaryota > Metazoa > Chordata > Amphibia > Caudata > Ambystomatidae > Ambystoma > Ambystoma mexicanum. Next base: position 458,187,407 of record NC_090937.1, read on the forward strand.
AGTAGATTGAACCAATTTTCAAAATTTCTGAATCCACAGGAATTCCAAGAGATGATATCCAATTGCCCTTCTATAGATGGCTAGAGAGCGGGTGGTGGTGATAGAGACCCAGCAATCATTTTTAACATAGGTTCGAGCCAAGATATATTTTTGTTATTGGCGGCTAACTCTATCAGATGCATCATTGTTTGTTTGATTTTGGTCGGTAGTATTGCTTTTAGTTTCACACCCCTTGTTGCCACTCTCAATTTCAACCTGCCGAGAGTACTCAATGAATTCATTTGCACTTTGTTCATTACCAAATGTAAATAAGGTAAAGCCTTGCTCCCTTATCTCCACCCTGAATGACCAAATATATTTCAAGATTGCTTCCGAAGGTAAATAGCAAATCATTCTGTGGTTATTAACACTTGCTAAAGAGATTATTGTAAAGTCCTTAGAAGTGAGTGATCTCAGTTGTGGAATGTGAGATAATATCCCCAGAAGATAAGCCCTGTTGATACGTGTTGAACCCAAGACACTAGGATTACCTTCTAGTCCAATAATGTTATATTCACATTCCGTCCTTTGCAGATTTGTTCTATTTGTGGATGGACCATCATTTATGGACCCTAAGTGAACTTATGTATTACAAGTGCCACCATTACCCTGTGACACTATTGATGGATTTAAGGGCAGAGAAGAATTCACTGATTTCCTATTGCCTAGTTTGTCTGTCAAGCCATTAGTTATATTAGCAGATGTAATCAAGCCCTCATCCAATGCTCTAAGTGTTCTCAGCATTTCCGCACGGTCTATATCTATCTGTGCCATCCCAGGATTCAAATGACAATCTTTAAAAACTCCGGGACCATGTGCGATACATTCCTTGGCCTCAGTCATAGGAGGATTGGTGATATTACTTTCAACTGTACTTCCTATAATGTTACCAAGGGTTTTAGACGAGATAGCTTCAGGTAATTCTCTCACTTTACTAGCACCATTTATGATAAGAAAAGTGTCCTTCTCAACCAAAATGTTAGACTCATCGGATTTTCCAATGTATTGGCATGCTTCCAGATAGGATCTCCTATGGTGGAGCATGCTCCGAGGTTCTAAGGGCATGATTTCATTCACCTTAGGCAATGATGTGTCACTTGACAAATTCAAAAATTTTGTCGAACAACTTCTACCACATACTGGAAAGTAGGAGTTCATGTTTTGGTTTTTTTTGCAGTTTGTCAACAGAAATTGGAGATACGCAATGTTTTTCCAAGACTTGGTCATTGCTAGCCTGGAGAGCATGCACAATTAGCAATTCATTGCTCAGTATAATAATCGGCTCTATCAGTGATGCATTGCACTGCTTATTTGGTGGAAAGGCAGTTTGATTCTTATTTTTTTTTTCGATGATTGATATTATCACCGTGGTCGCCTTGTTTCAAATTCGATGGCAGGAGTACTGCTTGGCTCTCAATTGAGAGCTGTGCAAGATCAATATGATCATCCTCACCATGTTGTACTAATTTGTTTTGCAAAGGCTCCACCGAACCCAATGATATCTGTTTGGTGTGTTTATTCCCATCCTTTTTTTTTTTTAACAGCAAAAGTGCCTCTCTTTTTCTTTTAGCTGTTCGTTTTAATGCACGCAGATAGTTTTTTTTAATCCTTCGTGACATAAAGGTCGTTACATCATTAGTAACAATAGAGGCCTCCTGTTCATTTTTAGAGTGTTCCATAGCATTTAGTAAAGCCGATGGACTATCCGGACTATCAAATCCCTCCATACATGGACTGTCCATCGCCTCAATTATTGGAGTTTTTTGCCTAAGTTCACCTATCAAGGCCCTTAATACAAGCAACTCTTCATTAATCGAACCTATACTCAGTCCATGCTCATAGGGGCATGGAACCTTTGTATGTTCACTCATACACTCTTTGGAACCATTTATTTCAGCCATTACTTCACTTGTTGTTTGTGTACTTTTTTCACCTCTCCAATAGGCATGTATGCTATTGTCATTCATAGCGTGGGCTTGTCTTGAGACACCTAGTTCACATGCCAGCATAAACCCTTCAATTCTATCTAATTTCGACTCAACCTTCCTCATTGATTGTTTAATCTCTCTCAGTTCTAAATGATAGGTCATGGCCCTTGTCCAACAAATCCAGTATCCTAATAATCACTGGGAAAGTATATGGACGTGCATCAACATTATTATCAGCAGTCGAATTTCTTGATATGGAATCATGTAAACTGTAATCATTGGCTGAGTTAGTTCAGGAGAGTAATTACAACAATCTGGAATTGTTTCTGTGTTTATATCGCTATTCATAGGGCTATCTATTATGTTTAACAATGTTACCTCTGTATAACATTGGGGGATCTGTTCCGCACACACTGGAATAGACAGATTCAAATTACTCTTAAGGTTACGTGATACCAAAGGTGTTATTGATTCAATGGAGGCTCGTATTTGTTTGTCAAGGTTAATAATATTTTCCAACCCAAAGCTACTTCCATTCCTCTTTTGAGATGTAATAGAAGGGGATGCATACTCATTCCGAGGAGGAAAGTGCTCGGATTCAACTAGACCTCCATGAACACGTAAAGGCGTGCTAAGTTTCTCTAAGTTTGCCAACTTGCAGTTCCCCCAAAAGGGGAGGGTGTATTTGCGCAATATGAGCAGATGGGTGAGTGGCTGTTTCTTTAATTTCTAGGGCCTTACATTTTTCCATAGGTAACAGGTCAATATACGAGATATTCCCAGAGCAGACCATGGAGTCAATACTGTTGCTCGTTAGCCCACTAAAAACTGCAGGTTCACAGGGGCGTCCACGTACTAGCTCTGAAGCCTTGCTGTGCAGACCGCTGGCCATTATAAATAAGTGTAAGCCAAATACAAAACAAGATGGTATAAATAATACTTATAAAATAGTTCAAAAATAAATCTCTCAGAAAAATAAAACTACAAGTAACCAAGCAATATTTACGTCAACGTAAGTTATCTAACAAACACAACCTAAACAAGGCAAGAAAATCAAAACTCAACAGCTCACTTGTACCTCACTTGAATGCGCACGCTGAATGCGCTACATCCGGTGGTTAAGTGAGTTTTGCTGGGAGCTTGGGGGTGGGGCTTGAGGGGTGTACACACGGATTCTAAGAAAAAAAAAAGACAAAAGCAGCATAAATAGGTTGCACGATAACATGCTCAACAACCCACCCTCAGCAATAGGAGGTGGCTTAGCCCAGCCCACTTCAGCCAGCCCACTTCAAATGCCCGCTTCAAAGCAGTCAGAGATCAGAGATATTTACTCTGGATAATGTAGGCAGCCCGTAATGTCCACAGGGAGCGTTTCGCCTCGGATTACAGTTCGTCCTTCCTCTTGTGCATGGGACTTTGCAATTGCAAAAAATGAAATGCCAAACAAAACGTGAAAGGCACGCAGTCCTCTGCCACAGCTCAACAGCTCACTTTGTTCTCTCTGTTTTCCTATGCAGTGTGTGGTGCTTGGAAGGGAAAAAGGGGGAACTGGGGTTGGAATGTAGTGACGTGGTATTTATACGATTCCTGATGTCACATCCGGAGCCTACGACGAGACGCTGAGCAAGAAGGATCGACAGTCGACGCCAGGGGCTAGGTCCACTACGCCCCCCTGACGAAAATATTCTGAAGCAGCGAAGCTGGAGGGAATATCTATCAGATGAGAAATCAGATGAGGAAACTGTGGGAGAAGAATCCATAGAAAGAACATTACCGTAAGTCATTTCCCCTTCTCTTGCTTCACCCAACGAAGTTTGAACTGCAAATACACTTTTTCCTCTGAAATAAATGTCCAGTGTGTGGAGGTTTTTTTGTTTATTTGTAAACAACTGCAGCTGTCCTCAGCTAACCACCCCATCCATAAGGAGAAGAATAACTTTGCCCAGTGTACATGAGAGGGTTTCTGTTTTTTTTTTTTCTTTTTAGAAAGAAACCTCAGTATTGGTTTATAATTGTCTCTTAAAACATCAGCTACATTTCTAAAACATGCACATAAATGGAAATATAGCTCACAACAATGTAAAATAACTGGCATAGGATCATGACCACTTTTAATCAGTGGGCGGTAGCGGTGCTCCTCTACTTTTTAAAATTGTTTTACTGTTCCTATACTTTTATTTTAAAAGGAAAGCGTTCTGGAATGGTTTCATTTGAAAATAAACATGTAGGAAGCAGTTTTAACTTGCACTTCAGTGCACTGCACCTTGAACAGCAGGCGCATTTGTTTGGGGGTTTGTACTGTGCGTGGGAGGGGGCGTAGCGAAGGGGTTTGTGGAGAGCGGGGGCGGGCCAGTAGGGAACATAGTTCCACTACTACTTTTCATACACTTAGACCACTGCTTTTAATCCTCTGCAAAGCTACCTTGCTGTCACCATTTGCAATGACACAGAGAAGTGACACACTATCGTTTATTCTCTTGTCATGTTTACATTCATAAAGAATACATTCATAATCACACCCTAATAATTCATATCACATGTTCATGCAATATTTCATTTTTGATAGTTCATAAGTGTAATTAATATTAAATGTCAAACCCGAAATGTTTTTGGACAGAAAGAAAATCACACAGTTATGGCAAGCACATTGGCTAGGTACACTTGCAGTGCGTAACATACATTCCTGCGGAATTTGGAATAGAGGTGTGTAATTTGTAAACGTTATTGAAGTCGAAGGGCCAGATTGTCCAAACTTTCTTTGGCGCAAGTGAACTGTGACAAAACAAGCCCAATTCTCAAAGGGCATCTGAATGAGCGCGTCTTAGATATAAGATGCGCTCATTCAGATACCTCCACTGCACATTTAAACCGCGGCTGCCACACTAGCATTTCCATCCCCCAAACAGGAATGGAAATGCTTTTTTATTTTATCTAGCATTTCACTGAGACTGGCCCTTTAATGTCTCATCGCTGGGAAATGCGCTTCTGGGAGCCTGCCATACATTAGTGCTGGGAGCACGTATTCAAGGGCGATGCGCAACACATCTTTACCTATCGTCCAGTCTTTACTAAAATGCTTGGGTCACCTTTGAGAATAAGATGAACAGAGCATTTCAGCAATGAGTGCAAATGAAAGGAGCGCATAACCCCGGCTGTTAGGCAGAAACATGTGCAGTTCCCTCTGGGACCACTGCAAAAGATTTAAGACTACAGATGGTTGGCAGTAAACCCAGTTGGTAGCAGTCTGTACCACCCAGATTTACCTGGTAGCTGTGGCTGAGCAGTCAGACTTCTCTCAAGAAGAGTTGGGCAATATACAGAGCATACACAATAGGTCAAAAGAACACAGTAGTACAAGCAAACACTGACCAGAGCATGGTGTAAAAGAAGTATAATTATTTATTTAAAAACACATCTAGTTAAAAACACTGGCACTAATATCAAGCAGTTCCAAAACACAGTCACTAAAGTATATACACTCCCTAAAAAGAATATTAGACAAGTCTTAAGTAAAGCACCACTTATTTTCAGACAGCGGTGAGCGCTTAACGCAGATGGCACGCTAATAATTCAGTTTAAAAGGGAGAGAAAGGCAGAGCAAAGGTAGAAACAGATCCCAACACTTTCGGAAGAACACAGTGAGAGGAAAGGCAGGATAAAACCGTAAAGTCAAAGTTCCAACGGCTGGACCCACTTTAAGAGGCACCGGACGAAATGTGTCCAAGGTCACACGGTTAAAAAGTGCACAAAAGTCTTGCAAAAGCTACAGAAAGAGTTGGACCAGAGAAAGGGACCAGTTAGATGGTCAAGGCGGCCAGCCCAGTCCAGAAGGTTAAGGATTTACTGTCCCCTTGTAGCAATCTATAGAAAGGGAGGCCTGGCGGACACGGTATCTTAAAATGGTGAGAACGTTCCAGCTGAGGCAGTGGTTCCTGGCAGGGGGGTCAAGAGGGTGCTTCGTCCGGGGGAAGAGAAGATCTCGTGGAGGAGAGCAGACGGTCGTTGCACTGCCACGGAAGAAACCAGCCGTGGAGTTCTCAATTAAAAGGAGCGGTCCTTTTATTCGCGGTTCAGTGGTAAGTGGCTATCCGGTTGCCGGGGTGCTTGGCACGGGCAATTTGACCACTTGGACGTCCTGGAAGCGAAAAGAAGGTAAACTGGTTGTTCCCACCAGTCAAGGGAAGAAGACTCTCCAGCAGGGAGATCTCCTCTGTCGTTGGGAAGTGGTGAGTCGGTTCAGCGGGGCTCCACCGGTGGTGTCGTCATAGCAGGTCTGCTCAGCTTCTCCCTATTCGGATTTTCAGGTCCTGTGACGACTTCTGAAGTTCCAGTCCCAAAAGCCCTGCTTTTATGCAGGAAACCCCCATTCATTCAGCCTAGCTGTCAATCAAACATGCTAAGTGGTGAGCGGGGTGGCTCACCACTTGGGCCAATCACGCAAGAGTGCGACCTGAGTTGGCAAGGCAACTTAGTCCAGGGTGCTGAAGGCAAGGGTCCCCAACCAGCACGATGCTCCCCGCAATGAGAGACAATGATGGACTCTCCCTGAATGGGAATAAGGCCAATACAAAGTGCGGGTGAGCGTAAATGGGAGTTTATCAATCAGAATAGGGCATGCAAAGAACTCTGCAAACTCCGAGAGCGCCCTGTCTGACAATAGCAAAGACAGGCGTATATATTTACAAAAAACGTCATAAAAACCTACACACTATAAGGGGGCACAAGTTCAATGGGATTGGGTGGCGACGACTAGCTATAGGTGCTGCTGTGATGTGGTTGTTCTTGGCTGGAGGACGTCACTGGTCAGCCTCGTGGGATGGGCTGGGCCTGGCGGGTCAGCTGGGTTCATCCGGGCAGTGTCGTTGTGCCACTGTGGCCAGTGTCAGAGATGAATGTCTCTTCCTGACTTCTCTGCCCTATGCCATGCACACCACAGTCATTCAGTCTTTTTGCAATATTATCTTCTTTAGTAAATCTTCCAATAGGTTATTCTACAGGTTAATGCAACACAGGAGGAATGCACCTTGAGAGGGGTTTGATGGCGATTCATCAGTACATGGTTACCAGTGTCCTGTTGACCGGGTACCATAGGTCGTGGGGCTGGGTCTCAGGGCATGGGACAGACGGTACATGTCCTCCTGCCTTGTTAGAAGTCGTTATGAATGTGTTGCTGTAATGTTGCCATAATATTGGGTGTCCCAATTTTACTGGGGCCATTAACCTAAGGTGATCCGGTGGGTTGTGGGGTTTAAGAGAGGGCGCCTCTGGATGTGTGTATTCAGGCGGAGGTTTACTGCTGGGCTGTAAATAATGCAGGTGGCGGGCCGTGGCCTTGGCTGCTGCAGAGGGAACTACAAATCTTTGAAGCGGCTCCAGCCTAGTTGGGGGAGGTGGAGCAGCGCAGCGTGGGCCTCTGCTCTCTCGTCTGGCAGGCTTCGCAGGGAGGGAGGGGGAATGGCCTTGCACATATTCACAAAGGTATCTTCCTCGTGTGTTGCCGATTTAGGTGAAAGCATCATAAACATCCGAATACTATACAATACTCATTGAATCATTCCAAAGCTTACATTTTAACTTTGCTAAATGTCTCTCAAATATAGCCAGTCCGAGCACATTATTTGTACACTATGTTTTAACAACTACAACATTTTGTTATATGCATATACATTTGCAGTAAGTGAGGTAGTAGACAGGTTGGTGAACACATAGAAAACGACTCGCCACCGTACGTGACGGTAGTGGCACATAAGGGGCTTGGACACACACATGAAGGGTGCATTCTCGCGTGTCCTTCACATGAGCCCTCAGTATGGTTGCATTTGTCTTTCTTTGCACTCTAGCAGCATTAGTTCGGTTATGGCGCAGGACCGTGGGGTGTACATTTTTCAATGATACGCATAACAAATAACCCCCCTGGATGCTTCTACTATTTGTACATAACTGCAGTGGTGTGGGTGTTTCATTGCTAATGCCATGTGAACATGCATTCTGCCATATCTATACATTTTACAGGTTTTCTAATCAAAAGAGGTTTGTGGAGAAAATGCGCCCATCGCAGGTAGTTTTGGCATTAGTATTTGGGAACTTTTGCTTATATCCGAGGGCCATTTTACAATTCTTTTTCCACCCAGGCTCTGCTGGCCGGGTCATGTTGGGAGCAGTGATACACTGCGGAAGGTGAAATGTTACAGTGTTGGTATCTTACACTAGCTCATGGCCGTCTTGTTCGTGGGAACGGGCTCACAGCGGATCTGCCAGGGAGCTGTGGCCACAGGGAAAATTGAAACTTCTCCAAAGGTGGGGGCCGCGCTGCAGTGCGCCGAGCTCACCATCTTTATTAGACAAAATGGTTTCTGAGGCCTAGCTAAATTCAATATGTTTGGGCAATGTCTTCAGCAGGTGAGCCATCCACCACCTGGGCCCTGGTGGTAAGGAGGGGACACCTGATGAGCCATGGCCCTCACCCGGGGAGGGGATGTAGGCAAGGGGGGTCTTTTGGACCAATCCTCCCCTACAGTGCCTAAACCCCTCCCACACCCCCTGTGGTACCCAGACAGAGTGGATTCTCTTTGGAGGGCTTCTGTGTAGAGGCCCGCCAAAAGTGGAACAAAGGGCTCGACCTTTGGTTTGGAGTTACAGAGGCGAACACAAACGCCATTTTAAAACCGAGTTCTGGCAAAAACTACCAACCGGAGAAATAATATTAAATAAATCGGCGGTATGTTAGAGGCTATGTAAAAAGTATTAGCCTCGAACAATGGGAAAATCCCATAGGATTATATTTGCGGTCGAATATAAAGAGTAGTATCCACTGCCACCAGCCAAAACCCGACGAGGGGGGACGGGACGGTGCCCCCTCGAACAACAGACCCAGGGGCAATCGAATTGCCCCCACCAGTACGTCCACAATAGGATGGTTTGTACTGGTTCTGTTATTAAATTTGGGACTAGTAAAGCCAATGGTGACTTTGCATGCCCTGGGAGACAGTAGTCAGTCCCAGGGTATGGAGTCTATGGTGGGGGTCCTCTAGGACACCCCTGTGTTACTGCACTGAGGGTGCTGTGTAACACACATAGAAAAAACACATGAGACCCTATGGAGTAAAAGACCCCATAGCCCATAAAACACATAGATCATCAAAGGAACAACTCAAATCATGTCCAAGAGTGTGAGGAAAAAGAGTCTCACTCTTGGCAGGTGAAAAAAAACAAACTCCAAAAATCCAGCAAAGCTGCTGGGGGACTCACTAGGTTAGGAAATTCAGCCTAAACAGAGAAAATTCTCCCTAACACCGGCATCTGTCCATTTGTAACCAACACATAATCATAGCTCATTCCCTTTCCCCCCCAGAAAAGTGTAGAAAGAGTCTTTGCTTGTTTTGGCATAAAAAGGCCGCAGATTTATTCCACAATATCACAAAAACCACACTGCATACATTTGTGGAAAAACACCCATAAGATGCGGCGACTGCTCCGTGTCCCAAATAACTGCTTCCCCCTTTCCTTCCCCAAGAGTCCTACATAGGCCCAACTCTCACCACCTTTGCGTCTGAGCCCCTCCTGCCCCTGCAGGCGCTCCTGGGCGGGGAGAGTGCCGTTTCCTTGGAGGAAGCCGAGCCCTTGTTGTTCCTGCCAGACGCCCCTGCCGCTTAGGCTCCCAAGGGGCGCTGGGACAGCGAAGACCCTTCCGGCTTTGTCCTGGCTCATCCGGAGTCTGTCTCATGTGTGTGTTCGGCCAAACGCCGCCACGCCACAAGTGGGTTGCCGCCCACTGTGGCTCCCCCCTTTGCTCTTCTCCTTACATTTCCAGAATTTTGGTGCAGAGGTTCCAAAAGAAGAGATCCATGCCCAATGGTGATAGGTGCACCCCATCCTTGAGAAAATATTCTGGAGATTTCAAATTAATCAGGCCATGCCTGATTTTCCCAAAGCCTCTGCCCCTGCAGAACTTTGCCATTGCACAGTTTAGTTTCCGCCTGGACTTATCCACTGCTGCGTGATTCTCTGCACCCCTCCATGCCGGCCTTGGAATTATCTCAGACCAAACGATCTCTGCTTCCCCCAGTTGACCCGATAGCTCCTGCAAAGAGAACATCATTTCCTGCATCAATGCCCCCCTCCCTAATTCTGTCAAATCGTTACCCCCCAAGCGAATGACCAATATGTCAGGCTTCTGCTTTTTGGTCAGCAATCTGCGTACCTGCCCCTGTAGTTGTGCCCGTTGCATACCTGGCACCCCGTGCCACCCAATACTGAACTCGCCCGCCGTCATCTTTTCTTGCTCCGCCGTCCAGCTCGCCCCGGCCCTAGACACAAATTAGTGTCCTATAACCCATACCGATCTCTTCTTCCTTTGAGCTGGTGGGAAAACGAGGAGGGAGTGTTAACTTTACAGTTATTCAGGCCTGATATTTCTCTTGAGGCAACCCGATTTCCATCTCCCAATCTGTTTGATTGCAACCTCCCCCATGCCCACGGCCGCTGCTGATGTGGCCGCCCCAATCCGAAATGAATGTTTCCCAAAGACCCCTTCTGTTTCCCCTATCTCTGCTAGCGCCAGCTCCATCATTCTCCTAAACTGGAAGCGACTCACTGATGTACCGTCTTGATGAATGAGTAGCGGAACCCCCCCCCCCCCCCCCCCCTGTCTGTGAGAGGCCTTAGTTTTAGGAAACTTGACACTGCCTTGACTGGGCATACCGTGCTACCTGTGATGGGTTGGAGAGAAACTGTGCACCCTCTGCCTATTTGATACGTTTTTGATTTTTTTAACCACAAAGTCACCTGCGTCTCAGCAGTGCACATCCTGCATTTGTAGAAATCTCGTGCCCTTTGCCCCTTTCTTCTCTGGTACCAGCTCACTCACCCTGAATGCCCCAAAAATGCTAGTGTGAACGCTGCCCTGAATGACACCTCGAATCCCCCATGGCAAATTCGTTCAAGGCTGGCCACTACCCTCTGTAACTTGACCACGTCTAAAGGCCTCCTCACATCACTTTTCGACCCTTCTTGTTTGGCCCATCCTTTCATAGCCATACAAATATAATGCTCTTTGGTGGGGTCACTCTTACCCTCCAGCTTAGAAAAATGGACAATGGCTGCCAGGTGATGTGCCATCCATGACCTGGTTTTCTTTTCTGACCACCCCACCCCACGAAGTCCCTTACTGGCCTCTCGTGCTGGTCCTCTCCTAGTACCTTCCGTTTGAAATTCAGGTACCGCTCCTAGCATGCCTTGTACCTTTTAGTCGTGCCAGGTGCCAATGCCGTCTGAATCAGGGTACTCCGATTACCCCAATCATGTCCCACCACTGTGTTTTGAACGGGGACATCACCTTTTCCGCTCCTGGGCAACTCTCCCGAAACTTCTCCCACTGTAAACGAGAGAGATCATCATCTGCTGTGTTCTGAACCCCCGGAATGTGTCTTGCTCGTACCTCAATATTCCTTGCTAGCATGCATCTCTGGAGCTCCCTCAGTAATCGCAAAACCCTTGCACCCTTGGTAAAACCTTGGTTAATGATCTGTACTACTGCCAGATTGTCAGACCAGAGCATGACTTTGCTGTTTCCCAGTTGTTCCCCCCAAAGTTTAAATGCTATCACAATGGGGAAGAGTTCCAACAGAGTGATGTCTCTGGTAACCCCTTGCCGATGCCATTCCCCCGGCCATGCCATGCCGCACCATTTGTTGTCCAGTATCGCCCCGAAACCTAGAGCCCCAGACGAGTCTGTGAACAACTTCCGCCTGTCCTTACCGTTACTTTCATTTCTCCCAACAAAACCCCATTAAAGTTATCTAGGAATGTGTCCCACATGGCCAAGTCCTCCCGTACCTCCGACCCCAGCCTGACATGCTGTCCAGCATGTTGCAGCCCTACAGTTTTCAGTTACACTCCTTGCGAATGTCCTACCCACTGGGATGACCTTACCCGCAAAATTGAGGTTACCCGCCAATACCTGGAGTTCCCTTAAGGTTGCCTTCTTCTTACCCCTTAGACCCTTGATGATCCCCTTCAGTTTAGTAACCTTGTCCTGTGGCAGCCTGCATTCCCCTTTAACTGAATCAATTTCAATCCCCAGGAATGTTAAACAGGTCACTGGTCCCACCGTTTTCTCACCGGCTAGCGGAACCCCCATCACCTTCATCAATCTCTGAAAAGTACACATGAGGCCCCCACATTCTCTAGACCCTTTTCCCCTGACAAAAAGAAAGTCATCCAGGTAGTGTACCACTGCCCCTTCCTGACACTCTTGCCTCAGTGCAAACTCCAAAAAGGTGCTAAATTCTTCAAAATAAGCACAGCAAATGGCACACCCCATCGGTAAACATTTATCATAAAAGTTGTGCTCTTGTACCTTAAAACCCAACAAATGTTGACTCTCCTCATGAATGGGCAACAGCCGAAATGCCGACTCAATGTCAGCCTTTCCCATAAGGGCCCCCCTCCCGGCCACTCTTACAATGTCTACTGCCTCCTCAAGGGATGAATCGTGCATTCTGCACAATTCTTCACTGATCTCATCATTGACTGACCTACCCTCTGGAAAAGAGAGATGATGGATCAGCCGGTATTGCCCTTCCTCCTTTTTGGGAACCAGCCCTAGTGGTGATATGACCAGGTTTGGCATTGGTGGTTGCGTGAATGGACCGGCCACTCTGCCCAAATCCACCTCCTTGGCTACCTTCCGTGCCACAACCTCAGGCATCCCCAGCGCTGACCGTAGATTGCGCACCTCTGTGCCCTTTGTCACCCCCCCCCCGCATGGGATCCTGAACCCCCACCTGAAGCCTTCCCACAACAATCTAGCATCTTCAGTGTTATGATAAATATTCAACCATGGAGTCATTTCTTGCAGGTTAACAGGGGTTGGTAATCCAACTTTAATTACACCATTACACATTCTTTTAGAGGTAGATTTTGACATCCTGTTCATAAACTCATTCCTTTTTGACCTTGTCCTTCCCTCTGGAGCTACTCCCCTGCTTCCCTTCGCTGGCTGAGGAGCTGCGTTCCTTGTGGCTCCTTCCCCGAGGGTGTTTAAATCGGCATGCTTTGCCAAAAGGGCAACCTCCTTCCTCGCTGACCCTCCAGCATTCAGCTTGCTCCCCCTGGTAGCTGGCTCTGCTATTCCAGGAGGAGTACCCGCAAAAGGATGCCCTCCCCCCGCCTTGAGAACCCCCCCCCCGCCTCTCCATACCCATCAATGGTGTAGTAGTCCATGGCCCTGGCCATTGGCTCACCCCCCCCCCCCCGGCACCCCGATGCTGGCCAGGTTCCCTGGTTGATGGTAGCTTCCGGCCACCCCAACCCCTGTCCCCGGCATTACCCCCCTCTGCTGTAATACCGCTGCCCCATTACCCATTTGGTTAAATGCATTGATATTACCACATAGTAATTGCCCACTGCCCCCATTCCCCCAGGCTTGCATATATTGCACCACCATACCTTTTACTGCCTCCAAGGATGTGGGGACGTCCTCCCTCGCAGCCACCGGTCTGGTCGCAGGCATGCTGGGTGGTCCCTGACTCCTTGGCACCTCCACAGGTGTAGATGCCGGTGTGGCTGCAATCTCCTGTGCTCTTCCTTTATCCCTTGCCCCTGCTGCCTTTGCCTTCTTGCTCCTTTCCGCCTGCTTCTTGCTTGCCTTTGCTTTCATTGTCCTCACCCGTTTTCTTTTCCCTGTCGGTTCTTCTTCCTCCTCCACCTGTCCTCCATCTTCTTGTTCCTCCGTCTCTTCCTCATCTTGGAACATCAAAGGTGAATCAGGCCTCGCACTAGGCCCTGGTTGCTCCTCCCCAGTCTGCGTTATCAGGGCATCCAGGCAATTCCGGCCGTGTTTAGCAGCTGCCATTTTGGCCATGGCCACGAATGCATCCAAATCCATCCTTCTAATGACCTGGTGGCTGCCTGGTCCTTCTTTCCAAGTTCAAGCCCCGATGTACCTGCTTGGCTGGTACTGGCGACTGTGTGCGCGACAAGGATTGTGTTGCCGATGCTGTGCTGACAGGACGCCGCCTGAGCTTCTCACGTTGTTGTCCATTAGACCAAACTTTGTGCTCGTGCTTCGCTCCTCGAATGCTGCCTGCGCCTGATGGGAGCCGTGAGCCGCGTGTGTGGCGGGAGGTTCAAGCTTCCCTGCTGCTCCCCTCAAGGAGCCCTCCATGCTCCAACGGGGATTGCCCCAAGCAGCTGTGCCCAACGGCCTTGCTGGAGTCCTCGGTGCGCCAACAGGGGATTGCCCTGCACCGCTGGGCGTGACGGCGTCGCTGGCCCGTGTCTTCGTGCTGCTGCACGACTACCTTCTCCTTCACGGGCCGCACGCTTCTTCAGCAACTCGCTCGGCGGCCGGCAACCGTCTGCTCTCTTCCATGTACCTCAGCTGCTTTTTCTGCTCATTCTCAGCTTCCTTGATTGCGGAGTCTAAGCTGGCCCGGTCCACCTGCACGAAGGACTTCTGGGTGTTTCGGTACACTGGCGAGCCCTTCTTCTGTGTACAAGGAGCTCCTTCTTTCCGTTGGAGTGCTTAGCTGGTGGCGATCCTCCCCCTCAGAAAACGAAAACCTTCCTCTGCGGTACCGGCGTCGTCCTGCAGCAGCTGGTGATGCTGCCTTTCGTTCCGGCCCGCTTGTTATAAAGGGGGAATTCCCTCCCCTTTCCTTTGTTAGCCCTTCACGGGCTTTCCCCGAATTTCGCCAGGCTTTTCTTTTCGCAGGCTTTTCTTTCCTTTTGGCGCAGCGCCAGAGTCAGCGCCTCCCCTTCTTCCCTGGCGGGGAGGCCAGGAGGAGGAGGACACTGCCCGGGTTATCGGGGTGCCTCCTCCATTGCTTTGTTCTCTCGTCGTCACTGGCATTCTCTGCGCTACTTTCATTTTATCTCATTTTTGAGAATCTGGCCCTAAATGCTCTGTTTTAAGCATAGATGAATTGCTGTTGAATTTGACACAAGGACACATACAAGCTCTTCATTTCATTGTTTTTTGTGCCTAGACCCTAAATAGCCGCATGATGGTTTTGACCTAGGCATTGACACTGGGTTCATTGCAAGGGAACAGTACTCCCCACCAATCCCATCGGTGAGTTGGGACCTTTCCTAATAGGTGGAGGCTGCCTCATGGGAAGAGTTGGTGCCACATTGCAGATGCTTTCAAGAAACCACAAGCTGCAGTGGCTTCTGTCATTCACCAAGAAAGCAAACACCTCTTCTCCCAGCTATCTCTCCTTTCGGTGCTGCACTCCATAGAATACAGTTGAGTCCCACAATACATTTGTTCCAATTGTACACATAGCTTTTCCACCATTTCCTTCTCATGCCTTCTTGGGCACCTTCTCTATCCCTCATCCCAGCTATATACCTGACATTGCTCCTCTCTACCACTACTGAATGTTCTATCATACTCCTCCTTAGCATCTCTGACCGGCAAAGGCGCTTCAATGCCATGAACTGTGGCAATAGGTGCTATACAAAGGCAAGATAACATAAAAAAAACTAAGAATCTGGTTGAAACCGGAATGCTGGCTTATGAGCAATCTCCCTACGTGTATAGTCACCCATTGAAGAGTTGAGAGCTCTGAAGTATGCAAGGGTAGTCTAATCCTTTTTTTCACTTTAATTTGTATTGAGCATTTGACATTAAACAATACTTTATAACTCAATTAAACATAACCAATGTCACCAACAGTTTTACCCCCATCCCCTCCCTGCACTATAGCTACCAAGCCCGACCAAATGATGAGGACAAACACATAGGTGGGATTAAAACCCTGCCTTCAAGAGATAACTAGCAAGGTTGCTCTACGTACGTGGGTAACACATTAACTTGGGCCCCTTCAGACCCTACAGGCCTGGGGAGGAGCATCAACTTAGAGAAAGTCACAGATCAAAGTTTCAGGGCATCACATCCCTCTTTTAACAAAACCACACTCCATTCCAACAGGAAACTGTCCATCCTCTCAGAGACAACTGCTGAGAGTTTTTCATACGTGAAGATACCCCACAGTTTAGAGAGCCATTCATTCCTGGTCGGAGCAGATGTTTGCTTGCATTTCTGAGCTAGGGCAACCCTTACGGCCCTGAGCATGGCTTCCACTACTCTCGGGAAGCTATTTGTTTTGGATCCAGGGGACGGAACACCAAGCAAGAGTTCAATAGGGTGCAATTACGGGGCAATACCGACCATGTCCTTAATCCAGCTCAACAGTTCAGCCCAGTAGATTTGAATGGACGTGCCGTTCCACCAAATATGGTGCCATATGGTACCCTGTTGGCCACATTCCTTAGGGCAGAACAGTGAGGCTACTGCAAACATTTTAGATAGCCTAGCCGGGGGCAGGTGCCAAGCATGTAGGATTTTAAAATTGTGTTTCATCGCTGCCGTGTAAAGGGACCCAGCCAACATAAATTTACAAACCGTACCCCAGGTGTCCTCTTCTATCTCCGCACCCACCTTTTCCATCCAGAAATGTTTGAAATTCTGTCTCGCCTCAAGGTCTGCCATGACCAAGACTCTGGAGAGTGCTCCCTTCCTTGTGGGGGATTCCACCACAATCCTCTCAAAGGGTGTCAGGGTGCGGGAGAGCTCCTTGCACCACTTGGGGTCCGTCAAAATGCCCTTGACGCGCAGGTATTCAAAGACCGACAGCCGCGTCGGACCCATGGCATCAGCTAAGGTATTGTAACCAATTAAGGTATTATCCCTGAACAGGTGTGCAGCTCTCTCAAGCTCCATGTCCGACCATTGCTGTGTGTTCGGAAGCCCTTTGTTACCTAGATCGAGGGGTGCACCCCACAGCGAGCTCAAGGGGGAGGGCTAGCTGGAGAGGAGTGCATTGGCCTTGTTACGTCTCCATAATGCCCAAAAGACCGCCAGTGTAGGGTGGGATCTAACATGGAGGGGGATTTCCTTGAGTGGGGACCACAGGAAAGTCTCTCACTTTCTTGGGGTGAGTGTGGGTGTCCTCTATATATGTCCAATAATTGCCCATGTCATCCCTCAAGTGCTCCATCATCACCCGTAGCTGTGCTGCTTTATAATATAGTTTAAAGTCTGAAAGGCCAAATCCACCAAAGTCCCTAGGGAGGGTCAGGGTCGCATATTTAACTCTCAGCTTTTTCCCTTTCCAGATGAACTGTTGCACCATGCCCTGTAGCGTCGCGAAGAAAGAGTCTTGGAGGTGGATGGGGCGTGACGAGAAAAGATACAAGAGACTGGGGAGAATGTACATTTTTATTGATACCATTTGGCCGAACCAGGATAGGCTAAGTGGGCTCCAGCATTGGAGGTCTGCCTTAATTTTTTCCACAATTGGGGTGTAGTTGAGGGCAAACAAGGAGTCCAGGTCCTTAGGAGCTTAACACCAAGGTACGGGGTGGACTTGCCTTCGACTCTCCTTCCACTAATCGTTTTCCTACCCGGCCATCTCCTCCTACGGGCATTACACTTGACTTGGAGAGATTTATTTTCAGGCCTGAGAATCTGCCAAAGTAGTGTATCTGGGATTGGAGGCAGGGCAGAGATTCTGGCATGTTAGTCGGGTAGCAGAGAATATTATCGGCAAACAATGATAATTTAAAGTCTTGCTCCCAGCATTGGATACCCGTAATCCCCTGGTCCTATCTAATGGCTATAGCCAGGGGCTCCATAGCCAGGGCATACAACAGGGGGAGATGGGGCAATCCTGCTTGGTTCCGCAAGTGAGCTGAAGGGGGAAGGAGACGGTGGCATTGACCACCACTCTCGCCGTTGGACCGTTATAAAGGGTTGCGATCTTTCCTTTAAACCTTTCTCCCAGTCCCATCCTCTGTAAGACTTTGCTCATATAAAGCCATTCGACCTGGGCGAAGGCCTTTTCCGAGTCTATGGGTACGAGATGAGCTCCTAGTCCTCTATGTGATGCCTCATGGAACAAATGTATGGTCTTCCTTATATTGTCCGCTCCCTGTCTGCCGGGGATGAACCCCACCTGGTCCCTGTGCACCAACAAGGGCAGATTTTGGGCTAGTCTATTGTCTAGGAGCTTTGCCAGAATTTTCACATCGGTGTTCAAGAGGGAGATGGGCCTGTAAGATGAGCACTGGGCAGGGTCTTTCCCCTTCTTTAGGTATGACTACTATCAGGTGACAGTGGAAGGGCGCCTGTTTCCAGGGCATTATTTAACACTTTGGCCATGAAAGGAGCAAGGGTGGAGCGGAATGCCCTGTAAAAGGCTACCGTAAAACCATTGTCCTCGGTAGTGGTGCCCCTTTTCATTCCACTAATGGTATCAATTATTTCCTGGGGAGTGATGGGCGCTTCCATTGGGTCAACCTTTTCCGGGGGAGACGTGGGATTATGAGAGAATTAAGGAAACGGTTAGCGTCAGACCCGTCTCAGTTATATTCTGATGTGTAAAGTGTCTCATAGAATTGGCGGAATTCCTCCACTATCTGAGAATCCTCAAGTAGCTTTGTGCCGTCGGTGGGACACCGAACATCTACTCTACGACTGTACCTAAGCTCCCTCATCCTCTATGCTAGAATCCTATAAGCCTTTTCTCCCTTTTCCATATATTTCTATTTCAAGAAGGCCAGTTTCCGTTCTGGTCGACCAGCTAGAAGAGACTTCAGTTTCTCTTTATGTTGTTGAAGTTCCGCCCACTTCCCCGGGAACATTTGGTACTTAAATTTACCTCCTGGCTGGATGGCCTTAGTTTTCTCTCTGAGAAGCTTCTCCTTTTTCTCCCTCTCTCTTTCTCCTCGCACCCATCCCAATGAGAATCCCCCTCATCATGGCCTTAAATCCCTCCCAGACCCCGCTACACCAACTTCCCCATTGTCATTGACTTTAAAGTATTCTTTTATCGCGACAAGGATTGTCTGGGATAGCGCTCTATCTCGCTGAAGCAAGTCATTGCATGACCACCTCGTTTTGTCTTGGGATTTCAGGGGCGCACCTATTTGGGCTCTCACTAGGTCGTGTTCCGACCTTGGGATGATCTCCACTGTGAACTCAGCTACTCGCTCTTGCGATGAGGAGTCGACCAGGATATAATCGATTCTCAAGAACGTAGCATGCAGCTTGGAAAAGTAAATAAGGGTTCACGCCATTGCTCCATCACATGTGTGTCCGAGAGTCCCAGTTCATCGTTAACTTTACGAAAGTGGGCGGCTACCCGTCACTGGAGTGTCTGAATAGGGACCCTCACACTTTCTGTCCCTCTCGTGCTGCAAGACCATATTGACGTCTCCTCACACAATCAGGGCCCCATCAACAAAGGAGATTATTTTGGATCGAACCCCTTCCCAGTACTGGTCCTGGGCCGCGCTCGGGCAGTAGATGGAGATCACTGTAACCATGGCACCCCTAATCTCCCCCTTGACCATCAAGTAGCAGCCCTCTGGTCCTTACGCAGCGCCTTCTCTTTAAAGTGTGCCCTACCAGACACCACAAAGGCGACACCTTTTTTTAGACGGGCCTGAAGCGTGGAAATCCTCTTGTCTTGATCTGGCTCCCTTCCCCTCACCCAGTGGGTCTCCTGGAGAAATATAAAGTGCAACTTTAGGTGGTTGAACTCCCTCACCACTAGGGGTCGTTTGTGGGGGGAGTTCAAACCCTGTAGGTTTAGTGAGCCCAGCGCCAGTGCGTGTTTTGTGTCATGTTTTGTGTCATCCATCGGGGAGGTGCATCCGTCTCATGAACGTCTCTATCTTAATTACAGTGTGTTCGCCTCCGCTAGGGTTCGGGACGCTCAAGCTCATTAAACCCATTCCCATCCCCCTGTGGGCCAAAAGAGCCTGGTAGCTTGTCAAAAAATTAGGAACAATATAAGTAATAACAAGCCCCCCCTCCCGAGCACCTGGATTACCTGCGACAAAGGAATTGCTGCTGGGCCAGGCCGCCAGTCCCTAACCCCAAAGGCTTGGCCTGAAATCAAGTACCTCCTCTGTTAGGCAGAAACCTGTGCAGTTCCCTTAGGGACCACTGCAAAAAGTTTAAGACTACAGGAATTAGCAGTAAACCCAATTGGTAGCAGTCTGCACCACCCAGATTTACCTGGTAGCTGTGGCTGAGCAGTCAGACTTCTCTCAAGAAGAGTTAGGCAGTATATAGAGCATACACAATAGGGCAGGTACACACAGTAGAACAAGCAAACACTGACCAGAGCTTTGGTGTAAAAGATATATAATTATTTATTTAAAAACACATCTAAGAAAACACTCTGGCACTAATCTCAAGCAAGTTCAAAAACACAGTTACTAAAGTATATACACTCCCTTAAAAGAATATTAGACAAGTCTTAAGTAAAGCCCCACTTATTTTCAGACATCGGTGAGCGCTTAACGCAGATGGCACTCTAATAATTCGGTTTAAAAGGGAGAGAAAGGCAGAGCATAAATTGAAACAGATCCCAACACTTTCAAAAGAACACAGCAAGAGAGGAAGGCAGAATCAAACCGTGAAGTTAGAGATCAGAAAGCCGGATCCACTTTAAGAGGATCAGAACGAAATGTGTCCAAGGTCACACAGTTGAAAAGTGCACAAAAGTCTTGAAAAGGTTCAGGAAGAAGTTGGACCAAAAGAAAGGGATCAGTTAGATGGTCAAGAGGCCAGCCCAGTCTAGAAGGTTAAGGATTTACTGTCACCTTGTAGCAATCTATAGAGACGGAGGCTAGGCGGACACAGTACCTTGAACTGGTGAGAACACTCCAGCGGGGACAGTTGTTCCTGGCAGCGGTTGCGAGTTGGTGCTTCGTCCGGCAGAAGAGAAGATCTCGTCGGGGGGGAAAGCAGGGGGTCGTTATACTGCCAGGGAAGAAACCAGCCGCAGAGTTTCTCGATTCAAAGGAGTGGTCCTTTTATTCGCGTTCAGTGGTAAGTGGCTATCCGGTTGCTGGGGTGCTTGGCACGGGCAATTCGACCACTAGACGTCCTAGTAGGCGAAAAGGAAAGCGAACTGGTTGTCCCTACCAGCTCAAGGGGGAGAGACTCTCTGGCAAGAAGATCTCCTCTGTCGTCGGGAAGTGGTGAGACGGTTCAGCAGGGCTCCACCGGTGGAGTCGTTGTTGCAGGTCGGCTCAGCTTCTCCCCCTTCGGATTCTCAGGTCCTGTGGCGACTTCTGAAGCTCCAGTCCCAAAAGCCCTGCTTTTATGCAAGAAACCCCCATTCATCCAGCCTAGCTGTCAATCAAACATGCTAAGTGGTGAGCCGGCCGGCTCACCACTTGGGCCAATCACACAAGAGTGTAACTTGAGTTGCCAAGGCAACTCAGTCCAGGGTGCCTAAACCCCCTCCCACACTCCCTGTGGTACCCAGACAGAGTGGCACCACTTTTGGAGGCTTCTGTGGAGAAGCCCGCCAAAAAGTGGAACAAAGGGCTCGACTTGGGTTGGAGTCACAGAAGAGAACACAAACGCCATTTTAGAATCAAGTTCTGGCAAAAAATACCAACCGGTGAATTAATATTAAATAAATAACCCAGCGGTATGTTCGAGGCTATAGGAATTAAATAATTAAAGTTGGTAGCCTCGAACAATGGGAAAATCCCATAGAGATATATTCGCGGTCGAATATAAAAAGTGGTATCCACTGCCACCAGCCAAAACTCGATCAGGGGGGACGGAGACGTGCCCCCTCGAATAACAGACCCCGGGCAAATTGCCCCGACCAGTACGTCCACAATATGATGGTTTGTATTGGTTTCTGTTAATAATTTGGGACTAGTAAAGCCAAAGGTGACTTTACATGCCCTGGGAGACAGTAGTCAGTTCCAGGGTATGGAGTCTATGGGGGGTGTCACTATGACACCCCTGTGTCACTGCACTTAGGGTGCTGTGTAACACACATAGTAAAAACACATGAGACCCCATAGCCCATAAAACACATTAACAGTAAAAGGAAACCCTCAAATCATGTCCAAGAGTGTGAGGAAGAGAGTCTCACTCTTGGCAGGAGAAGAAAACAAACTCCAGAAATCCAGCAAAGCTGCTGGGGGACTCACTAGGTTTGGGAAATTAGCCTTACAGAGAATTCTTCCTAACATCCTCTGAGCCCCCCTGCCTCTCCTATATAACCAAACCAAGCTAAAGATCAACTCGTACACTCCCCCCCCCCCACTAAGTTCAACCGTGCAGCAAAAAGTCACCTCTTCCAGTGTACAAATTGGCTCCCAAGACCAGAGCATCGTTGCCAGGGCATCTGCTCTAGCGTCAGGCAACCCATAGATCCAAACTGGGCCATGGTTCAATCTTCCGATGGGTCACAATACAGTCCCTAGACTCCCTCCCGGCTCGGGCACAACCCAGATGTCTTCCCGGGTCCCGGGGGGGGGGGGTTTGCAGTGTATTGGAAGTCTAATTATTCCTTGGGGGACAGAGTTATCCGTTGGAAACCTTTGGGGATGTCGGGTCAATTTTCGAAACTTCCTGTTGCAGCGGACGCTACACCTCTCGACAAAACCATTTGCCTTCTGGGATTCCGTCAACTCCCTCCCTCGATATTTTCTGGGTCGCCGGAACTTGGGGCGGATTCTCCTAGGAGCTCCTGTGTCACACGGCGGATGTCAACTTCCGTAACTACGGAATATTTGTATCCCTCATGCTCGAAGGAGAGCGAGAAGGGGAAGCCCCACCTGTAGTGGAGACCCCTTTCGATTGAAGCCACTTTGTTAGGGGGCCACACAGCCTTCTCCTGGTCAGGGTAAAAGCTGAAAGATCCTGATGGATGGTTATTCGGGCGTCTCCCAACTCTACTGTGCCCTTCTTCCTCGCTAGCTCCAGAATCTTTGTCTTCTTAGCGAAGTAATGAAACCTTGCCAACACTGATCTTGGCCCTCTGGAGCTTGCTCCCCCTCTGAGCTCAATCGATAGTTGGTTTGTTGGTGTTTACCTCGTCGAAAAGCTTACTGACCACTTTGTTGATGGCTTTCAAGATGTCAGCCTGAGTCTCGCCGTCTAGTCCCCGGAAGCCCAGGAACCACTGGCGTAACAGGGGCCCCCGCAGCCCCCGCGGTGCGGGGGGGCCCGCGGTGTGGGGGGCCCCACCAGCACATGGCTGGGAGGGGGCCCCAGTAAAAAAAAAAAAAAAAAAAAAAATATTTTTTTCTAAAAAAAAAAAGTTTCTTTTGAAATTCACTCTGCATTCATAAAGAACATTTCTGTAACAGAAATAATTTCTTTATGAAGGCAGAGTGACTACAAAAAGAAACTTTCTTTTTGAAGTCTGAGGGCCCCCGTACCCCATGACATGGAAGACCCTAGGCTGGAGGCCTCCATGTCATGGGGTGGGGAACCCTATGCCTTCAAAAAGAAATTGTTTGTTTTTGAAGCCACTCAGCCATCATAAAGAAATTATTTTGATTATGGTTCGGTCCTTAACTGAAATAATTTCTTAATGAAGTTATAGTGACTTAAAAAAGAAACAATGGGGCTCATTCTGACCATGCCGGTCCGGAAACAACGGTGCTGGTAAGCTTACAGGCACTGTTGTTTCCGGACCGGCATATTACAGGTCTGCCTGGTGGGGCTGCCGTGCCCGACAGGTCTGACCCTGCCAGGCACAGCAGCCACGGTAGGCAGACCTGTCACGGAAGCACCGGCACCGTTAACAATGGTGCAGGTGCTTCTGTGTCCCCATTCCCGTGGAGTCTGGGGTTTAACGAAATTACCGGCACCTGATTTCCCAGCCGCCGGACTTGAAATAGCACGGTGGCACCGGGAAGTCAGGCCTTAGTAATTTTTTATGGGTCTGGCGGCAACCCGCCGGTAGCACCGGCACGGTTACCGCTGGACCCGTAATGAGCCCCAATTTCTTTTTTAAGTAATAGGGCCCCCCCTCAACTCCATGAGGTGTGCGTGTATGAGTCTATGGTGAAAGGGTGCACACTCAAATGTATAGCCGGCTGCCGGTGTGTGTATGGTGAAAGGGTGCACACTTAAATGTATGGGTGGCTTTGGGGGTGTGCCTGCATGGTGAAAGGGTGCACACATAAATGTATAGGTGGCTACCTGTGTGAGTGTATGGTGAAAGGGTGCACACTTAAATGTGTGGATGACTGGGTGTGTATAAGGTGAATGGTGTGTGTGCTTGTGTACAGGGACACAAGAAAACCTTCATTTTGGGGGGGCTAACCCTTCAAATGTTGGGAGAGGCGCTGACTTCACATGCGGTGGGGAGGGGGAAACTTATTTGTGTGGGCGCCTCCAAATTATTTACGCATTTTAATGAGACTATTCTAGTGCAGATTCAATGTTACAAGCAGTTAACTCTCTCCTATAAGTCTCCTGTTCCCTCTCTACCCTTCCAATCACTCCCCTGGCATGCAAGTACTAAAACCACATCACGATTTCAATCGCCTAAACAATGTGGAATTTGAATGCAGGTACTAACAGTGAAATGCTTTACGTTGGTAATTGCTGGGTTCTTGTTAACAGCAAAAACCAGGTCCCGTTTAAAATCTGTGTCCTGTTCGGTCTGGCAACTGCTCTAAAGGTTAGCCAAGTTGAGTCAATATAGCCCAAAATGTCAGGGGGGGTAGTGCTGAAGCCCAGTCAACTCAATGGTGTTGCGCTACTACTTGTGTTTAATGCCTTGCTTACTCCTAGCCCTATTCTTCCTCGTCCCAGTACTTATATACGAGGCAGTACGTGTGTTTGAGGCACTCTGCCTCATACAAAAGTACTGGGAAGAGGTAGAGGTACATGGAGGTAATGCCTGATTTAGCTACCTGTAATCTTCATCACTCCTAGTCCCACTGTTCCTCATCCCAGTACTTACCTATGAGGCAAGGAGCCTCATACGAAAGCTCTGGGAATAGGAAGAGGGACGCAGAGGTAATTCTGGGCCAAGGAGCTGATTGTGGAGGTTAGGGTGGTGGGTGGGAGGGAGAGTGGATGTGTGGGGGGGCAGGATTGTGTGATAAATCATAATGGTTGTCCATGTCCAGGCTAAGCAGGCATGATATGTGGTATTAGTGGCTAGAGAGGCATTTTGATTTAGCCAGTCTAGTCATTCCTCAGTTTGGTATGACTTTCTTTTAACTGGACATTTCTGATAAAGTAGTCCTGCTAACTTTAATTACCTGGCTAGATTGGCATTTGGGTGCTGCCAGTCTAGCCATTTCTTACTGCGGCATTGTATATTTTTCTGGGCATCTGTGATAAAATGATATGATGTGATTCAAGTCATTTATAATGCGCCTGTACACAAGTGTACACAAGGGAGGGATGATAGAGGGAGGACAAGACAAACGATCTCACTAGGCCTTGTGTCATTGTGAGAACGAGAAGTGCAAGGGAAAAGGGAGCAGGGAAGTGCAAGTGAGAGGGGAGGGGAAAACAGGGCAGCAATGCTCTCAGTAAGTGCAGCCAGGGCAGAGCAGCTATTGGTTGTGCAAGGAGAACAATGGACTGCAAGGTTACAGTTACAGCCCCTAAGTGCATGGTAGGCCCGGAGGCAGTGCAAGGGTGACCAATCAAGAAAGAGCCTGGACTCAGAGAGACTCTGAGGGTAGCCAAGCAGCCAGTCAGTACAGCAGACATGTAGGTCAGGTAGGTCAGCAGGGGGGGAGAGAGAGCGAAAGCAGCAGAGAAGAGGAAAGCTTTTAGCTGCTTCCGAAACTTCAGGTTGTCCGCCTCAAGTTTGAGAGGGGCAGGGAGGCCATTCCAGTTGGAGGCACCAGCAGAGGAGAGAGGTCTACCCCCACTCTCTGCCTGGAGAAATATCTAAGCCTTAGAGAGTTGGAGGTAGCTGAGTGAAGGGTTAGAGAAAGAAGGTATTTTGGAAGAGAGCATTGGATTTAGTGTTGGCACTGGCCCCAGAAAGCCTTGTGGGCAATGCAAAGGTTCTTGAACTTGATCCTTGCAGCCAGTGGAGAGATTTCAGGGCTGGAGAAATACAATCCCAGGGCTTGAGGCCAAGGCTAAGTCTTGCAGTCCTGTTCTGGATCATTTGCAGATGAAGGAGACTAGAGGAAGACAGATTGAGAAAGTGGCTGTTGCAGTAGTCCAGCTTAGAGACAGTGAGCTTCTGGTGGAGAGTGAGAAAGGGAAGAGTCCCTTTGAGGAGGAGCAGCTGGTAGTGGGACTTCTTGGTGATGACCGAGATGTTAGGAGAGAAAGAGAGTGTGGCGTTGAAGATGACACCAAGGTTTTTTGTCTCGCAGGAAGGCAAAGGAAGAGGGCCCAAGGTGGTCTGCTATAGTGAGAGAGGAAACACAGTGGCAAGGGTCCCAATGAGAAGGATCTCTGTCTTACTGGCATTAAGGCAGAGATTGTTGGAGGCGCACCAATCCTGAATCGTGGATAGACAGTCAGGAATGAGCAAGAGAGGAGAGGAGGATGAGGGGAGCCTGAAGGAAAACTGAGTCATCCGCACAACACTGAAAGTTAGAGGATAAGGTAGAGATCAGGGAGGCCAAAGTGGCCAAGTAGAGGTTGAAAAACCAGCGTGAGAGGATAGAGCCCTGGGGAATGCCACAGGTAGAGAGAGGTGGCGGAGAGAATGGGACCACGATCGACCTGGGAGCGGAGTGGCGGTCCAAGTGGAAGTAGGTCAGTCACTCTAGGGTCTGATCTGTGATGCCCAGGTTCTCACAGAGTCGATTGATCAGGATGGCGATGTTGACCCTGTCGAAAGCAGAGGAAAGATGAAGGATGAGAATAGAAGGAATGCTGGAATCAAGGTTAGAGAGCAGCACAGGTGTTAAGGAGAGCAGTTTCCATGCCTCTGGCAGCTCTGAAGCCAGACTGATGGTCATGGAGACAACCAACAGATTCAGTGTGGAGAGTAAGCTGGGAGATGGCAAGCTTTTCCAAGAGTTTGCTCAGGAAAGGTGGAGATTGAGCGATAGTTTTCCAGCAGGTAGGATCAGCAGACTGCTTCTTGAGGAGTGGGTGCACAAGGGAGTGCTCAAAGGGAGAGGGGAACATTGCAGTGGCGAAAGAGTGATTACAGAAATCGGCCAAGGCTGGAGTGAGGGTGTCAATATGGGCTTTGATGGTTCTGGAGGAGCAGCGGAGCACCTGTTTGGACGACACTTTCATAGATCGGACTTGTCTAGAAACCTCGTCAGGTGTTGTCAGAGAGAAAGAGAAAAAAGGAGGAGAAGAGAAGAGATGGCCAAAATGGGCCGAGAGAGGAAGAGGACATAGAGGACAGGATGTCCTGAGATTTAGCATAGAAATGAGAGGCCAGAGCTGTACAGAGGGCATGGGAGGGAACAGAAGAGGTATAGACCACAACAGGATTGATCAGTTCCTTGCAGATTTTAAAGAGTTTGGCCGTGTTGTTCGAGGCCATGGAGACACATGCTTTACTGTGTGCTCTCTTCTTGATGAGTGTTATTGCTTTGACTGGCATTTTGCTGAAAACAGTCTAGGTATGTCTAAATGTGGCCTGGCATTCTGTACTATAATGTTATTACGTGTTTACACTGGTCTACATTGTGCAGCCAGTTGGAAGCATTAATGTTCCTGTGCACTGTTGGTGACTTGCATGTATTGGATTGTGTTACCCTACAAAACAATTGCAAACACTCTGGCTTTATAGCCAATTTATCTCAGAAAGTGTGCTGTATATTGCATTAAAACACATATTTATATCTTTTCCCTAGTGCAGTGTGCGGCATACCCCTTCAGCAGCACGTTCATGCGTATTGTGCAAGCGTGACAGTCTAGACCGGCCCAGAGTGTGGCGCAACCCGTGATTTGTTGCCGAGTTGGGGGGCCCCTCAGCATGGCTCGCAGGGGGGCCCCCACATTTTGTGTTACGCCACTGCCAGGAACCTCAGATTATTGCATTGCTCTCGATTTCCAAGTCATTCATCTTGAAGGGCACTTTTCTTCCTGCCTTTCCAGCTCCGAAAGTCTCATCGAATTGGGTCTCCAGGAGGTCAAAAGATGTTTGGTTGGTCTCCAGGCCTTGGATGCGTTCATCCATAATGTCTACTTTTTTGTCCAGGCCATCAAACCTCTTCCTGATGTCTGCCCTGAAGCCGCTGATTTCATCCTACAGGGCTGCCATGCCCTTGCTCACTAATTGCGCCTTGTCTGTGCCTGCCATCGATGTGTTGGGCGTATTTGCTTGCAACGCGGGCAGGGTCTGCTCGCGTCGAAATTGCTGAAGAGAATCGTCCCAACTCATGGACGAGCAATGCTGTGGGACCCTCCCAGGGCACAAATGGAGTACCAGTTGCGTGGGGGGCAGACGTCCCTTGCTTCCCCAGAGGGTATTCTCCAGGACTGGGCAACAGGCGGGGGTAGGTGTGTGGTGGACAGGCCACCTCGTGCCTTGATGACACAGGGCACCCGGGGCTACGGCCTGATTGTATGGATGACCAACTGATGACGGTTGTCCAGGGAGACAGGAGGGGAGGGCAGTTTATTCCTGTGAAAAGTCAAACTACCATGACTGCGTAGGCTAGCGTGACCCTAACCACCTCTCCCGGTCCCATATGCCCAAGGGGGGCGGCGCTCTGGGCTTTGGTCATACTCTCCCAGACTGGTGAGTTGAGATGAGGCCTAGTGTGAGTGTGTCCCGGGGTAGGAGAGGAACGGGGGCCTCTGCGCATGGGCCCATGCGGCCTGCTCCTGGTGCCTTGCTTGCTGCTGTTCTGCCTCTGGGTCTATCGCATCGCTAGTCTCCCTCACCCCTTGAAGCCCCTGCAGGCCTAAAGTGTTAATGGCGCCTTATGCAGGATCAGGCAGCACACTTGCTGCTTCTTCCTAGCTGACACGGGCGGGGCAGACAAGAGGAGGAGCCACGGGTTCCTTCATTCGGTTGCGGCTGCCTTCCGTTGGATCTCCGTTGGGGGTGCGAGGCAAGCTCCCTCTGTAACGCAGGGGGTGGCCTGCCCCTGGCCATTTCCGCTTCGTTCACCCATCTGGGGGTGCTCCGTTGCGGGGACTTTAACCGCAACAGGGGTACCCTTCGCCTGGGGGCCTGTCTCTATACTTGCAGCCTCGCGTATTGACTGCTGCAGTGCACTTCTCCGGGCCAGCTCCGGTGTTACGCGGGATTGCAGGCCCGCGCTCGTCTGCCCAGCGCTCTGCCTCTCCCTTGACACGGTGGTGCTCAGTCACCCCGGTGGCTCCAGCCTCTGTTTTCTCACCTGGGGGGTCCCCAGGGGTTCTGCTGCAGTGGGGGAGGGGAGGTTTGAATCCGCTCTTCAAGGGCTGCTGGGGGGGAAGGGGGCACCAACCCTTTTATCAGCCTTGGTGGCGGGGGATCAACACAGGAGCTTAGCTCATCTCTGCACCCCCTGGTGGTAACCCTAATCCTTTTTTAGTACTCTGCTGTCTAGTGCTTTTAATGAGTTGTGTGTTTTTTTTCTATTAAATATTCTGATTCTTTGGGTTGAGAATAAACTGCTAATTTAGTATTATTAATTGTGCATTTGTAAGGTGTTCGAAGCCTGGGAGAGTGCTTTTTGTTCAGAACTTCATGAAGAGTTTGTCCTGGAAGCATCATATCGAGGTTCTGTTCAGGGGGCCTGTGCACTAGGGGCACGTAGGAATGTCACACACCTCTGTCCTCTCCAAGTGTAGCGACTTTGGCATGTGTGGTTTCAGTGCTATTCATCAGTTGACCCACATCTTCCGAATGTAGTCGGGTCTCACAAGCATTCCCATGTAAAATGTAAGTTTTTATGGAATTGTGTCCTCCAGCAGAGTCCTTATCTTAAATATCATCTCCCTGCTTCAGATGTGTGGGTACTCCAGATAGTATCCCAGGGCTATTGCCTACCTTTTCTGAAAAGACCCCTGAATTACCCTCCAGTTGTGCATTATTTCCTCTGCTCCAGCAGCTGATATTCAGGATTGGTTGGTGCCACTCCATTTTCAGGATGCTTACTTTCATGTGCCTATCCATCCCAAGCACAGCAAGTACCTGAGGGTCATGATTGCCAGTACTATCAATTTCTCATTCTACCTTTCGGCCACACCTCTGCCCCAAGAGTCACCAAATAGTTGGTGGTTGTGGCAGCTAGTCTGTGAAGATGGGGATCCACATAGTTCCCCAACTAGACAATAGGATTTTTTTCTCCAATATGGACTTTTTAAATAATGTAATTCACCAACGTGGCTGATTATGGGGAAAAAACAATGATCTGAGGTAATGGGGCGCAGTGCAAGCTTTTTATACTGACTCCTACATCATGTCCAGTCTCCGGTGTTGAGGTGCCACGGTGCAGATGCCGCTTAGTGCCCCCTGGTGTCGAAATCTTTCCGAGATCTGCTAAAGCAGGAAGATGATATGTAAGATGAGAAATCTGTGGGAGGAACATCCATCAGAAAGGACATTACCTGGGATAAGTCATTTGTTGTACTCAACCACTCCTATTTCCTTGCACAGTCCTTAAGGTAAACGGAAAACCATGAGTAGATGAACTCCCCCCTACTTTCCACTGTGTAATATATACAAAGGAGGTTTACAACTTACAGTACATCAACTTTTACAACAGAATAAATATCTTTCCAATGCAAAAGTGTTGGTTGTATGCTTCTTGTGCATGTTTTGGGTGTAGCAGACATCCTAATCGTCTCTGTTTTTAGTTCCTTACTGTTTTTCTGTACTTTTCTCTACTGCAGATAGAAGTTGACATTCCTCGCTGCCATCAGTATGATGAGCTGCTCTCCTCACCCGAGGGACATGCAAAATTCAGACGTGTTTTGAAAGCGTGGGTCGTTTCTCACCCTGACCTGGTGTATTGGCAAGGTAAGCTGAGTTTTCAGTTACACATACAAATCTCTTTCCAAATGTTGCCCAAAATGTACCCTTATTTGTCCTCATTTGGTTCCAGAATGTCTATCTTGATTTATGTTTTTGACTTGGCTCCGGTGATACCCCACTGCTAATCTAATTTATATCCTTATTTATGAATTTTTATTTTGGCAGCAGGCTATTTAGCAACACTCCTACTCCGTCGAGGCGCATTTACTTCATCTTGGTTGAAGATTAATATGCAATCTGGTCTGACATTGCCCCTTATTTCTTGTCCCCATTAGCCCATATCCGAGCTTTTGGGTTGCTAAGTAGAGGGAGTTGACCATCCACCAAATAATTTGTAGATTTTCCTCTGGATCTCTTTATCAATGGTCCTCATACTATTCTCTTCAGGACCTTCCACTTGGAAGCTGCCAACTTCGTCCAGTACCATCATTTTATGGCACCACAGTGTCTGATGAATTCAGGTCCCAGTTGGGTACCATGCCCCTGTGATCAATGCTATGAGTATGAAATAGAAGTCCCTAACATAATTGCTTTCTATAGGCTTCTGTCCACTTGTGAGTTGGTTGTGGTTTTGGCTCCCCTGTTTGGGAAGAAAGGACCTGGTTTCTTACCTGTGAAAGCCACACCATATTTGGACGTAGATGTGGGTCAAAAGCCTTAAGCGGCTTTGTTTCCTGATGTGCTTCTTTTGTCAGGGTAAAGAGATCTTTTTCCATCTCTTTTTAATCTTTTTTGGTTGCTTCTCTGATAGTGTGGTGGAAGTGTCTCATATGCATTGAATTGCAAGTGGACCAATTCTGCCAGTAGGAAACAGTAGGAAGTTGTGTCACACAGTTTACCTTGCACTGCAAGCATCTCTCTGTATCGAATTCTAGTTTCTTTAATGTCAAAAAACAATTTGCAGTGCTGGACCGAAACATTATGGTATGTGTGTATTGTATCTTGCGTAGTCATTCAAAAGATAAAAACAACTTCTTTGGTTCAGAAGCTCTGATTAATAGCATGCCCTACGATGGCGAGACATTTTGTGTCTGATGTGAATACAAGACCGACTGCTTTGTTTTGACTGCCTATCAATGGGCTTCTTGGGTCCTTATTGTGCATTGGATATATTTGATGCTTGCATAATCTTGCCTTCAAAGTGCAATTTCTCTGATGCTGAATGTTTTTAAATTTATGTCCAGAAAAGGTGTGACATTTCTGGGCAAGCTCATAATAATGTTTTAGGATTTTGCCATGGGGATCATTTGATATGTCATTCATAACGCGTCTGTACACAAGTGTTTCTAGGCGCAACAAGACAAGGGAGGGAAGATAGGAGGACAAGACAAACAATCTTAGTAGGCCTTGTGTCATTCAGATCGTGCAAGTGTGAGAACGCGAAGTGCAAGGGAAAAGGGAGGGGGGTGCAAGTGAAAGGGAAGGGGAACACAGGGCAGTAATGCTCTGAGTAAGTGCAGCCAGGGTGGCGTGGCT
Source organism: Ambystoma mexicanum (assembly GCF_040938575.1). NCBI lineage: Eukaryota > Metazoa > Chordata > Amphibia > Caudata > Ambystomatidae > Ambystoma > Ambystoma mexicanum. Next base: position 458,219,556 of record NC_090937.1, read on the forward strand.
CCTGGTAGTGCAAGGAGAACAAGGACTGTAGGGTTACAGGCCCTAAGTGCGTTGTAGGCCTGGTGGCAGTGAAAGGGTGACTGATCAAGAAAGAGCCTGGTACCCAGTGAGACTCTGAGGGTAGCCAAGCAACCAGTTGTTACAGCAGACAGGTAGGTCAGCCGGTGAGGGAGAGGGAGAAAGCAGAAGATAAGAGAAAGGTATTGAGCTGCTTCCGAACTTCAGGTGTTCCGGCCCATGTTTGAGAGGGACAGGGAGGCTAATCCAGAGGAAGGCACCTGCAGAAGCAAGAGATCTACCCCCACTCTCTGCCTGGAGAAGCGTCTAACCCTTAGAGAGTTGGAGGTAGCTGAGCAAAGGGCTCGAGAACGAAGATATTTTGATAGAGTTGGTTGGATGTAGTGCGGGCCCCTGCCCCAGAATGCTTTGTGGACAATGCAAAGGGTCTTGAACTTGATCCTTGCAGCCATCGGGAGCCAGTAGAGCGATTTCAGAGCTGGAGAGATACGGTCGCTGGGCTTGAGGCCAAGGATAAGTCTTGAAGTCCTGTTCTGGGTTAGTTGCAGAGGGCAGAGAGTAGAGGAAGGCAGATTGAGAAAGAGGATGTTGCAGTAGTCTATCCTAGAGAGAACCAGGGCTCTGGAGACAGTGAGCTTCTGGGGGGACAGTGAGAAAGGGAAGAGTCTCTTTGAGGAGGTGCATCTGGTAGTGGGACTTCTTGGCGATATCCGGGATGTGAGGAGAGAAAGAGAGAGTGGAGTCGAAGATGACACCAAGGTTTTTGACTCGCAGGAAGGCGAAGGAAGAGTGCCCAAGGTGGGCGGCTAGAGTGAGAGAGGCAAAGCAGGGGCAGGCATCCCAATGAGAAGGATCACCGTCTTACTGGCATTAAGGCAAAGATAGTTGGAGGCGCATCAATCCTGAATTGTGGATAGACAGTCAGGAATGAGTGAGAGAGAGGAGGCTGAGGGGAGCCTGAAGGAAACCCGAGTGCCATCCACGTAACACTGAAAGTTAGAGGAGAAGGTAGAGATCAGGTGGGCCAAAGAGGCCAAGTAGACGCTGAAAAACCAGGGTTAGAGGAATCGGAGGATAGAGCTCTTGGGAACATCACAGGTAGAGAGAGAAGTGGCAGAGAGAAAGGGAGGGGCGGTCCAAGAGAAAGAAGGTCAACAACTCCAGGGCCTGATCCGTGATACCTAGGTTCTCACAGAGTTGATTGATCAGGATGGCGTGATTGACCATGTGGAAAGCAAAGGAAAGATCAAGGAGGACGAGGACAGAAGGAATGCTGGAATCAAGGTTAGAGAGCAGATTTTCACTGGTGTTCAGGAGAGCAGTTTTCGTGCCTCTGGCAGTTCTGAAGCCACCTCTGACGCCAGACTGATGGTCATGGAGGCAACCAACAGATTCAGTGTGGAGAGTAAGCTGAGAGATGATCAGCTTTTCCGAGAGTTGCCTAGGAAACGGTTGATGGAGATTGGCCGATAGTTTTTTCGGGCAGGTAGAATCGGCAGACGGCTTCTTGAGTAGGAGGTGCACAAAGGAGTACTTAAAGGGAGTGGGGAAGTTCCAGTGGCGAAAGGGCGATTTACAGAAAAATGCCAAGGCTGGAGCGAGGGTGTTGATGGTTCTGGAGGAGCAGAGGAGCACCCGTTTGGATGACACTTTCATATTCAGCCAATGGAGTAGGTCTTCCGCTGAGACTGCTTCGGCGAATCCTGCATAATCCGACGAAAAAGACAAGCTTCCACTGCATTAAAATTGGATGCAAGTGAAGGGGAATGCGTGTAAACCTCCCGGGAGCACTCGGCTGGAAAAGCGTGATACGCTGTGTGCAGTGAAGTGCCCTCTGGTGGATTCCGATACCAAGATGGCCGGCGTCTGCTGAGGAGGACTGCAGGAGTGGAAAGGAGCTCAAGGGCCGTTGGACCTCTGCAGACCCCGAGGAGAAGGGGCGAACAGAAGAGGGCTGGAATCCTTGCGGAGAGCGTGAAGTCCCGCTACAACGAAAGGATGACGCCACGAATCAGGAGTGCCCAGCTGTGCGCGGAAGGGGGGGCTGAGACTGCAGCGGACCTCTGAAGTTCTGTTGCAGCTGGAGCCAGGGCGCTGCGAGAACAGCGTGTACTCGTTGAAGCGAGTTGGTCCCATGGGAGTGCTGAGGGACGGCAAGCGGGACCATCCACCTGCTCAAACGGGCACGGTTAGCCCATAAAATATCCCTCAGAGGTACGAACGAAGGCTGCATGAACCATGGAGCCAGTCACTGGGACATGCTCTGGGCACCGAACACTAAGAAAGCAGCAGGCAGGTACAACGAACAAAGGGAACCTGGGCCGCGCAGTGAAGTAATGCTAACAGCGCTGCCACACTGGACAGACAACGGATTGCGGTTAGGTGAAGGCAACGTTCCATTGGCTGGATCACCCAGACACCGCAGCAGCGTGACTAAAGGGAGGTTGCATAAGAACTGGAAGGCAAGGGGGGGGGGCGCTGTTGCGCACAACAGAAATGGCCGTATGATTCCAGAGCTCCCACTCCACTAAGATATCCTGCCCCATATCATCTGTTATAACATTGCCTGCATAGCCTAAACGTTCTGGGAAGGTAGCCCAGCCATCTGTGGTGGGCCAGTCGAACGCCTGTGAATCACAGGCCAGGAACACCGGAGATACAGCTCCAGGCAGATCGGCCGACACATGTGGCTGAATATATCCTGCGCAGAGCTCCAGGGAGATCCACGCGAGTGCCGCTGCGCGGCTGAAGGACCGAGGCCCCTGATGGGAGGAGCCTTAACTGCGGCCCAGGCCCTACGCCCTGCTGGTAATACGCTGCTGTCTTTGGGTTGGCCGTGACACGGGTGGTTAAGTCGGACGAACCGACCCGCGTTTCAGTCCGGCCTGGTGTGTGGCGACCCGTGGCCGCTGAGGTCCAGAAAAGCCCCTTGCGGAACCTGCATTACAACATGGGGCGAGGCATGCGACGGGCCCGCGATACAGGACCGCGAAGAGGCCCGGAGACGAGAACCTCTGATAAGGAGGCACGGCTGGGCGGCGGATGAGTGGCCGAAAAAGGACACATTATTTTCCGGGGGCAGCGGCTTGCAGACCCGGCGACAATCCTCACTGAGCCGATATACTTTATCTGTCGTTCCGTTGGACCGGCGAATCCCGGTGGTACACGCGGCAAGTTGGGGTCACTCAGGCGGTTCCGTTGTGTGGGGAGCGGCCCCCCCAAGACCCCTGATACCGTCCCTGACCTCTGCCGGCGGCACACTGGGCGGGCCCACGCTCTGGTGATCTGCTCCGGCTCCCAGGCACACCTAGTATGCGCCACGGGCCCTCCAAGGCCACAAGCTTGCACTGCTGAATACGGAGCACGTCCCGCGAGGGGGACTGGGCTGGGTGGAGACCCCCAACATAAACAGCAGCTGCGGACCGGAGCGGCTCAGAAACCCCCTTAAAATGACACAGAACTATTAAACAATTCGAATGCAGTAAGCGTGGAGTATTGTACGTGGGGGGACACAATCCACTCGGACCACCAAGTTCCGGCTGGGGGCTCATTGTGTAATCGTTTATAACGCCTCTAGCCCCTAAATCTGATCCTCTCCCAGGGCTTGGACACTGCATAAGGAGCAAGGGAGGACGGCGAATAGAAATTTGGCTAACAATATACTGCACTGCTTCAGAACACGATTCCGACAGTATCATGGGGGAACCACAGAAGTCGGGAAAAGGTGCCAAAACTCCAGGGAAACAGAAGAAAGGCCCAATGGACGCTTACATGGGGAGTCGGAGTCTGGCTACGACGGCTGACGCCCACACTGCCGCTAACGAGGCCCCCACTACTGAGCCTAGTGAGAATTTAGACAACTTAACCACAATAGTGCAGAATGGTTTCTACGCAGTCAACATGAAATTGGATGACATAGTGTCCACTATCGGCTCCTTAAATGCTAGAGTGGAGAAAGAAAGTTTGCGTATAACAGAAACCGAAAGCGGGATAAGCACTAATGAAGACACTATCTCAAATCACAGCCGTGACATCACCCAAATCAAAGAAAACATGGCGAAACTACAGAACAAATGCAAGGACTTAAAGTTGCACTCCAGGAGAAACAATATCCATGAGGTGGGCGTAGCGGAATCTTTTGGCAAAGGCCAAATGGAGAAACAACTGGAGACACTGATTAAAACCCGGTTTGGACCGGAGACGTTCTCTGAAAGTTTTTTGATGGAACGAGCACACCGTACATTGGCCCCAGCACCCAAACCAGGCGCACCACCACGTACTATAATCGCATGACGACTCAATTACAGGGACAGAGATACAATCCTACGTAAGGCAAGAGACGCGGGCACCCTCCAATATGAGGAAAGTTGCATTCACATTTACCCAGATTTCTCCTCGGGGGTGCAGGCAAGCAGAAGATCCTACAAGCCAGTCAAGAGTCTCCTAAGGGAACGCCAGGTCCCATATGCTTTGATGTTCCCAGCAAAAATGAGGATTCAGCATGCAGGAAGGGCCCATTTCTTTGAGTCTCCGGCCGAAGCCACGCAATATATTGAAACGTCCATACCCCTTCCTCCTAGAGGGGGCAGACCAGCACAAAACAGACCCAGACCTGTGTCACGCCGCCCGTCCTGGGGTCTCCTTACCCGCTACGGCGCTCCCCGTCCTGGAGGCTGTATCCTCGTTTTCGGCTTCGGGGTCCGGGGGTGTCCTGGGTCCCGGGCGCTTCCGGGTCTCCTACGCGCACTGCTTTGCGCATGCGCGGGCGCCCGCTCTCCGCTCTTCGCGCATGCGCAGTGCGCAGGATGCTCGATTCTGGAGGGTATGCGGCTCGAGCCTCGATGTGGGGTGTCCGTTGCCTGGGTGACGGCACGGCTTGCGTGGCAAGCCTCCCAGGTGCTGGCGGGCCTATTTAAGGAGCCCTGATCCTTTCCAAACCGCGTCTCAACGCGGTTCGTTCGGATCGTGTCTTTGCTGCCTTGCATTGTTTCCCCGTTGCCTGTTGCCTTCCACCTTCCCTTGTTCTGCCTGGGGAACCCCTGCCTTCCTGCCTTCCTCCTTCCCTTGTTCTGCCTGGGGAACCCCTGCCTTCCTCCTTCCCTTGTTCTGCCTGGGGGACTTCTGTCTTCCACCTTCTCCTGCCTCACTCCTTCTCCCTCCTTTCCTTCCTGCTCCAGAGGTCCCGCTCGCCCTCCTTGGTTCTGGTCCCAACTCAGTCCTTTCTGTTTTCTATTCGCTCTGAGTTCTACCCCACTCGTTCCGTACTCCTCTCCTTACCAGCCTGCTCTTCTTGCTTCCTAGTCCACGTCCCTGGAGGGACCGTTCTGCTTCCTGTCCCCGGACCTGCTTTCCGTCGGAATCCCACTAAGGACCCCGGACCATCTACTCAGAGGCTCCCCCTGCCAGTGCTTGCACTGTCCTGACGCCACTCAATCAGGGGTGAGCCAACCCGTGGCGTTGGGAGCCGGTTCACCTCCAATCCGGTTCCATTTGGGCTGGTGTTGGGCCGGTTCCCCGCGCCATCAGTCACGTCTCTCCGGATCATCTGACAGCCTGGCCTCATCATCAAGGAACCCAACCGGACGAACAGGTACGCAGCGTTCTCGTGACGCTATTTACAACAACCTGCAGACTAAGAAACACTCGACTGTCAATCCTTTCTAAGGCTATAGTCAAGATAAGTATCGGATCAAGCTGTACCAGGCAATTTGGTTGGTGGAGTTGTCAGACCTGATCACCGGCCATGTGGAGCAACATGGCTACCCGCAGAATATTCCATAAGTTTTGTTGGACACATCGTCAAGTTGGGGTGATGATGAGGGGGGGGTGGGACAGGGTGAGGGGTTTGGTAAATTCAGCTCTTGTATTGACTTATGGTGGCATCTTGTTGGGGGTTGGTGCCACTCTACGGAGCCATGTTTATGTGTAAAGTGGTTGGAGGTGACTTGTTGGTTGAAAAGTAAAATTATGGTGGCATCGAGGCTGGCACCGATTATGTTGCGCGATTAATGTAAACCCGTTGAGTTTGACAATGGCTAATGCTCCATTTCAGAGCCCCAGTGCTGGGCTTAAGGTTAAACTCCTGAGGTGGAATGTGCGGGGATCAGGTTAAGGTCAAGAAGATTTCCAACTATGTTGCCAGGCATAATCTGCCAAATCCTGATGCTACAAGAAACCCATGCGGTAGGAATGAGTAACACCCATTTCTGATGTTTGTTAATCTGCTTAGAATCACATGCTGTGCATAGGTCCGACATCCAGTGGTTACTGCAGAGTATTGCATTTTGTTTTTCATAGTCGAAAAGGGGACGTCGACAAGGCGTGTCTGTAACACTATCCCTATAGTGACGTGCGTTGTACCCACAATCCCTCACGCGTCGAGGTCCCTCAGATTGTTTTTTTCCGCCCAGCTACTGGTCGCCTTTATGCGGAGCTCCTCGAGAGACATTGCCAAATAGTTTCTTCGACCTTTGGTCGTTTGTTATTAATATCAATAACGTAGATCCCTCCCTCGACGCAGAGCAGTTTCTCCGCCGAGCAAGTTCTTCGACGGAAGGACGAACGGAGGAGATCCTTCGGCGCTGCCGAACACGTGGCCTGGCCTCGCCGGCCATACACAGTAGGGAGAGTGGGGCTTTGTGGTCTGTCTTTCTTTCTTTAAGAATGCCTTTCTCTTTCCCCTTCCTCTCTTTCGAGGTCGTAGTCACACCTATTAACCTCAGCTATGGAGAGGACGCCATTTAGGTTTTGCCCGCTTTGCAAGGGTAAATATACCTGGAAGGATAAGAACAAATGGTGCAACTGTTGCTTACCCCTCGATCACCAGGAGGACGGCTGTGCGGCCTGAAAATTACTAAAGCCCAAAACTCTAAAGGACCGCAGGGTCAAAAGGTGGGCGGACTACGCCATGTCTAGGCCTGACTCCTCGCCCGCTGCTGCCGCCGCCACCGAGTGTGACGAGGACAGTGACTACACGGCCCGTGTAACGGAGGCTGTAGACCTCTCAAAGGAGCGTTCACGCTCCTCGTCGTCCGTCCCCGGCCCCGACAAGCCCGGCTCACGCCCAGCTTATGGGGATGAACACCCCGGCGACAAGGACGCACACAAAAAAACACCAAAGCACGTACCCCCAGGCACACATTCGTCGAAGACGAAGACAGCCATAGCGCCAACGGGGACGCCAGGCCCACCGACCGTAAGGATCGTCAGCCCTCCCCGCCACCGCTTCCGCGACAGGCGACTGGGCACTCTAAAAATAAGGGCGCTAGCACCAAAATTTCCGGCGACGCGCATCACAAGAGCGCTCACGTTGTCAACAAGGACTCGACGACCAAGGACTCGACGAGCAAAGGCTCGACGCTCCATAGCGCGACGGCGACCGATCCCTCGGAAGAGAGAATGATCGCCGAAAGCCTCGCGCGCATAACATCTAAGGACGGCCAAAGACGTACGGCGAGTGAAACGCCGAAAACCGCGCACAAGGCCAAAGATACGCCAAAGGCGCCGGAAAACAGATCAGGCCAGTTCCCGACGCCGACAGAAGGCCCTAGCCAGCAAGAAGGTTACTCAGAAGGCGAAGGCCCTCTTTCTTCGACGTTATGGGACAGAACCAGACAATTACAGGAGGAAGAAGCCCCCTTTTCTTTCCCAGACCGTCCTGGCCGACCTCAGTGGACCTTTGAAAGGTTCCAGACCTGTATGGACAAACTAGATAGGTTCATGTCCATCCCAGAAGACAGGGCACCCAAGAGAGCAAGGGAGGCACCCCTTGAGAGTCCAAGGGCTAAATACCAGAAATTTTATAACCCCATACAGGAGGACATAAACTCTTACAATCCCACTGAGGAAGACACCTTCTTCCAAGAGGAAGATGAGTTCACCTATGTTGAGGACCAACAAGAAGAGGAAGGTTTTCACGAGGAAACTAACCTATGTGAGGAAGGATTCCAGGAAGACACAGGCGAGGGCGACCAGAATCCCTGCCAGTCACCGGCTAGGTCGACTGACACAGGCAGTAGCAGTATAGTCATCAGGTCTACTGAAACTACACCAGTCAGGAACCCTTCGCCTGTCGATGATCAACCCACCTTCAATGCACTGCTGAAGAAGGCAGCAGCACATTACGAGATCGAAACTGGGGAGGTCACCCCAGACACCGATTTTGTGGAGAGGATTATCAAAGAAAAAACCCCACTAGCCAGGTTATACCCATCCTCGCCTCAGTTAAGAGACGTATTACACCTTCTCTTTCCACTCCGGCATTGGAGAGAGGGGTCAATCCAAGGATTGAGAAACTGTTCTCTCCCTCTCAATCAGACCCATTATATATTAAGGGTCACTCAATCCCGGACTCCCTGGTTGTGACCAACACCAGGAAAAGGGCAGGAGTCCCACTATCTACTAGCGAGGCAACCCCAGACAAAGAGGGGAAGAAGCCTTATGCCCTAGCCAAGAGAATCACCACCTCTGCAGCATTCTCTACCAGAATCGCCAATAATAATACCCTATTGGCAAGCTACGCCAATGCTCAATGGGCTAAGCTCAGACAGGACATCGAAGAAGCTCCAGAACCCCTAAGGACTCGTTTACTGTCTACAGTTAACGAGGGCTCTCTGGTCAATCAAAGCATCATCAAGAATACCCTCGATGCAGCAGACACGGCTGGCCGCACTTTGGTACAAGGAATTTTACTGAAGCGTCACGTCTGGCTTCGCAATTCTGGATTTAAGGCGGAAACACAAGCGTCCCTTATTAATAAACCCATAGAGGAGTCCAACCTCTTTGGGAGAGCAGTGGATGACGCGCTGGAGAACTCGAAGAAAGAATTTGATACAATAAAGACCTTAGACCAAATTTCAAAACCCCCTAACAGGTGGGGATTTGGTAATAAGCGCTTTTTTAGTGGACAACGCCAGCAACAAAACCACCAACAACAACAGTACTCTGCCAGCAACTACCAAAGTAATAGCGGCCAGTACAATCAGAGGGGTCAACGTCGTGGCAAGGGAAGAGGCCGGGGTTCCACCCCAGAGGCTCCCAAGCCAACAACACCACCAAGTGACGTGAAGATTCGCGGCCCCTCCCATGCAACGCCGGTTGGGGGCTGGTTAACATCCTTTCTTCCAGCATGGGAGGGTATAACATCGGACCGCTGGGTACTTTCCACCATAGCCCGCAGCTACTGTATAGAGTTCAACAGTTCCCCAACATACAGACCCCCGAGGGGACGCCGCATGACACCAGAACACCTCGCCATCCTTCTCCAAGAAGTGGAGCAACTACTGGAAAAAGGAGCCATAGAGGTCGTGCCTCTATCTCAGGTAATGGAAGGTATTTATTCAGTATACTTCCTTGTACCCAAAAAGGATCTAACCATGCGCCCTGTATTAGATCTGCGCCCAGCGAACAAGTTTGTCAAACCCCAAAAGTTTCGTATGGTGACCTTACAGGAAGTGATCCCACTGCTATCACAGGGAGATTACATGACAACACTGGACATGAAAGATGCATACTTTCATATTTTAATGTTGCCAGCGCACAGAAAATACCTCAGGTTCATGATAGAGGGCAAACACTACCAGTTCAGAGTGCTACCCTTCGGTAGCATCTGCACCGAGGGTATTCACGAAAGTACTGGCAGTGGCAGCAGCCCACCTGCGCAGGTTATCCATCCCAGTATACCCTTACCTCGACGACTGGCTCATAACAGGGGATTCTTACGAGACATGCTTCTCAAACACCCAAAAGACTGTAGACCTTTTGTTCCAACTGGGCTTCTCCATCAACGTGAAGAAGTCCAGCTTAGACCCCAGCCAAGTCAAACAATTCCTAGGGGCTCTAATTCGAACAAAGGACGGCCTCGTCTTCCCCTCCAACGAGAGGGTCCAAAACATGCTGTTTCAGATCCCCCAATATGTGGCAGGTCGAGAGGTGACGGTGCGCAAAGCGATGCGATTGCTAGGAATGATGGCGTCGTGTATTTATTTGGTACCTCACGCGCGCCTGCGCATGCGCCCAATGCAAGAGTGGCTCAACAGCCAGTGGTGTCAGGCCAGCGGACAATGGGACGATCTAGTGGTGGTCTCGCAAACCTTGGTTCTCTCGCTACGGTGATGGACAAAGGAAAACCTGATAATAGGGAAACCCTTTGCCACACCCGCGGTGGAGGCCACTCTAACCACGGACGCATCCCTCACAGGATGGGGGGCTCACCTATCCCATCAGACTGCTCACGGAGTGTGGACTCCGAACGTAGCATCCAAGCACATAAACCTACTGGAGCTACTGGCGGTGTTCAAAGCACTAAAAGCCTTCCAGGAACACCTACAAGGGAAGACAGTGATGGTCCTTACAGACAGCACCACAGCCATGTACTACATCAACAAGCAGGGGGGCACCCACTCTCCAGGACTGCCCAAGCTGTCCCAGAATATATGGAAGTGGGCGCTCAAACACAACATGTTCCTACTGTCGCAACACGTACCAGGGGAACTCAATCTGCTAGCAGACGAACTCAACAGATACTTCCCCCCTGCCCGAAGAGTATGAAAGGCGATTGCACGAAGACATCGTCTTAGACGTCTTCACGCAATGGGGATTCCCGGAAATAGACCTGTTCGCAACTCTGGAGAACTCACAATGCCAAAGTTACGCCTCCAGGTACCCCCATAACCAGTCCAAGGGGAACGGTCTGTCGATTCAATGGTCAGGGAAATTTGTTTACGCCTTTCCCCCGACTCCCCTTCTAAACAAAGTGGTGCACAAGATGCACCAGGAGCAGGTTACCATGATACTAGTGGCCCCAATGTTGGCCCGGCAGCCATGGTTCGCTCACTTGATGGAGATGGTCCCTATCTCCCCCAGTGAAACTTCCCTGCCCGTACAACATGCTGTCACAGGACAAGGGCAGGACACTGCATCCATGCCCTCAGACCATGAACTTAGCAGCCTGGCTCCTGAGATCATAGAATTTGGACATCTACAACTCCCGCAGAGATGTATGGACATCCTCAGGGAAGCCAGAAAACCTAATACTCGCCACTGCTATTCTAGCAAGTGGAAAAGATTTGTCATCTGGTGTAGAGGTAAGAGCATCAACCCGGTTGACTGCTCTCCCACTAACATTGTTCTGTACTTGACCCATTTACTGGATTCAGGTCTAGTGTTCAATTCCATTAAAGTCCACCTAGCGGCACTTTCTGCATACACCACTTCCCAACTTAAAGTGTCGTGGTGGAAGATACCAGTTATCAAGGCCTTCATGGAGGGGGTAAAGAGAATACACCCTCCGATAGCTAACCCAGCTCCCGGATGGGACTTAAATGTGGTACTTTCTAGACTCATGGGCCCTCCTTTTGAACCCATGCACAAGGCAACTCTTAAAGACATCACTCTTAAGACTGCTTTCCTAATAGCTATCACCTCGATTAGGAGAGTAAGTGAACTACAGGCTCTTTCTGTTCTAGACCCCTTCGTAACAGTTCACAAGGATAAGGTGGTTCTACGCACACACCCAAGGTTTGCACCAAAATTCATCTCGAAATTCCATGTAAACCAGTCAATAGAACTACCAACGTTCTTTCAAAACCCTTCCAGCTTGGGAGAAAAAAGTCTGCATACACTAGATGTATGCAGAGCTGTCATGTTCTACATGGAAAGAACCAGACCACTGAGAAAGACTAATCAGTTCTTTGTCTCGGTGGCAGCAGGAAGAGAAGGAGATGCAGTCTCAAAGTCCACCATATCTAGATGGATTGTTCAATGCATCACTCTCTGTTACACTCTTGCTAAGAGAGAACTACCCTTCAAGCCAAGAGCACATTCCACTCGATGCACTGGGGCTTCCATAGCGTTCATTGCAAATGTTCCCCTTGAGTCCATCTGCAAAGCGGCTACCTGGAGTTCTGTGCACACCTTTACAAAACACTACTGTCTAGATGCACACTCTAGATCTGACTCCCAGGTGGGACAGGCAGTATTAAGACATCTTTTCTCTACTGTTCCTTCTCATAACCGACCGCCAACTCCGGGTACTGCTCGCTAGTCTATGCACAGCATGTGATTCTAAGCAGATTAACAAACATCAGAAGACAATGCATTACTTACCGTAAAAGCATTTCTGATGGTTGCATCTGCTTAGATTCACATGCGCCCACCCTTCCTCCCCGCTCGGATGGAAGGAACATAGACATCTTTCTACATCTCTCTCTCTTTTCTGTACTCACTCACGTATAGAAGGCTCCCTCAGGGCAGAAAAAATACAAACAGAGGGACCTCGACGCGTGAGGGATTGTGGGTACAACGCACGTCACTATAGGGATAGTGTTACAGACACGCCTTGTCGACGTCCCCTTTTCGACTACGAAAAACAAAATGCAATACTCCGCAGTGACCACTGGATGTCGGACCTATGCACAGCGTGTGAATCTAAGCAGATACAACCATCAGAAATGCTTTTACGGTAAGTAATGCATTGTCATATTGCCCAGGTGGGGTCCCCTGAGGTTTTACACTGACTATTCATCCCGGTCCATAGGGGTGATCACCCTTATTCATCCAGGCCTTGGGTTCAGGGTGGGTGGTCACAAGGCTGATCCTCTGGGCAGATATGTCATGGTCTGGGGGGAGGTGGCTACTCAACAAATACTCCTGGTCAACACGTACAGGCCTAACATTGATGACCCTGCTTTTTACATTGATGTATACCAGATAATTATGTCACTTGATTTTCCGTATGTGCTATGGGGGGGAGACTTCAATTTGGCCTTGGACCAGGTTCTTGATAGATCCTCGAAGGTGGTTAGAACCCCAAGTAGGGCAGTACTAAATCTGAGACATGTTTTGTCAGAACTTTTGCTGGTCGATGCATGGCGTGAAACTCATCCTGATAGCAGGAGATATACGTTTTATTCCTCGGTACATGACTCGGAGTCTAGGATTGATTATTGGTTTGTTTCCATGTCTTTGATGGCTGTGGTGGGTGGGTGCGCAATCCTTCCTCGAACATTGTCAGATCATTCCCCAGTGTTGTTGGAACTAATGTTCCGGAATGCCCCGTGTCCTGCTAGGAGGTGGAGGATGCCGGGTGGAATGTTGGGTGACCCGGGGACAGTAGAAGCACTCCATGCCGAGATCACAGAGTTTCTATCCAACAATGTGGGATCAGTTGACAAATACTCAATGGTGTGGGAATCCTTCAAGATCTGGATAAGGGGTGTGTTGATGTCCAAAACTACAGGTATGCTGAAGGCTGTGAGAACCGAATTATCGAAAGCAAACTAGATGTTCTGCAGAAAACATACACAAACACGCAAGGCAAAGTAATATTAGCCAATATACACACGCACCTTCAAGAGTTTGATAAGCTCACCATAAGGGAGGTCCGATACGTGGCGGCCCCTATACGCACGCGCAGATACGGGGAGGGTAACAAGGCTGGCAGAGCGCTTTCCAACTTACTCAAGCACGATAAACAACCTACACAGATCACAAGTATACGCACAGTACAGGGGAGGGTACTGCTCAGAGATGAAGACATTAATGGGGAATTTATGGAATTCTACAAGGAATTATATTCAAATAAAGATAAGAAAATGCTTGCAGAAATTAAGATATACCTTGAGGCTCTCTCGCTCCCTAAACTCCCTGACGAAGAACGCCTAGCGCTAGATCAACCGGTGACTGCGGAAGAGATTGTGGAAGCGATCAAAGCATTGGCTTCGGGCAGGGCACCAGGGTCGGACGGGTTGGGAGCTGAATTCTACAAAGAATTTCACGAGGAACTCGTTCCGATACTGCTGCAGGTGTGGGAGGAGGCACTTGAGTGTGGCAAGTTACCCCCAACTATGAGAGAAGCTATTATAAACGTACTCCATAAGCCTAGGCGACCACCACAGGACATTTCGTCCTACAGGCCCCTGTCACTAATAAATACCGATACTAAAATATTCGCAAAGGTCCTGGCGAATTGGCTTCTGCCGGCAGTCCCTACGCTAGTGCATCCTGATCAGAACAGGTTTATCCCTGCACGATCTACGGCCCTGAACCTCCGAAGACTCTTTGGTATAATGGCACAAATGGATCCCGCGAGGAGCGCAGTGGCCATATCCCTTGATGCTGAAAAAGCATTTGATTCTGTCTCATGGGTCTATCTCCTTGCGGTGCTGGAGGCGTTTGGAATGGGGCCCAACTTCATAAGATATGTGAAATTACTGTACACAGGGCCTGGAGCTCGTGTCCTGACCAATAGAGCCAGACAGGACTGCCCGTTTTCACCTTTGCTGTTCGCATTAACCATTGAGCCAATGGCGGCTGCGGTCTGTCTGACATGCGGATAGAGGGATCAAAATGAAGGGATCTACCCAACTAATATCGCTCTATGCGGATGACACTTTATTATATGTCAAGGAACCTGAACTCAATATAACACCCATTATGGCAGAGGTGCAGGAGTTTGCAGATTACTCTGGGTACACGATAAACCAGGCCAAACCGGAAAAATTTCCGCTTACACCTGCCACCCAGTGCCCACAGTGACAGATGGACTCAAATGGTCTGAAGACCGTATCAGATACCTGGGAATTCTTGTCTCCAGGAATAAGCTTGCATTATATTCAGATAACCACGAAAGCGCACTGCAAACTTTAACGGCCAAGCTCCAGATGTGGGGGCGGCTCCCGATCTCTTTAGCCGGTCCAGTCGCTATTATTAAAATGGTTATCCTACCTAAACTTCTTTATCTGTTTGTCAACATCCCTATATGGCCTGGCAGAGCCTTCTTCACCAAACTCGGATCCATGGCGGTAACATTTCTCTGGAACGGTAAGACAGCGAGGATAAGCTGGGAAAAAATGACAGAACCCTATTCTTCGGGAGGTATATCAGCCCCTGATTTCGAGCTTTACTATTATGTGGCCCAGGCTCAATTTGCTAAATATTGGTACAATGATGAGTACAGCACACCCCATGCATGGTTAGAAGAATACACTACACATCCCACAAACATACAATCAGTCATTTTTGATCCACGCTATAAAGACACGTGTGAATACAATCCAGTTAGCTGCACGGTCAGGGCATGTGAAGCTACATACAAAAGGCTTAGACTTGAGGCCCCCTATAACCCCGAGATACCTCTGTGGAACTTTCCGGGAATTCCTCATACATATGACACGAGCATACAGGAATCCTGGGACCCTAACTGTGAAATGAAGCTTGGTGATATGTCTGTCAATGGCATTTTTTTAGACCTGGGTCTGTTGCTGAGGGCGCTGGGAGATGGTCCACTGAAAACGCTGCAATATTACCATATGAGATCTGCATTTCAGAAAAGGTGGCCTCTCTTCCCGGACGAACCTCCACCACATCCATGTATGCAACTAGTGACAGCTAAAAATGGCCTGGGAATCTCTAGGCTATACACTGAAGTCCAGACCCACACCCCCACAGTGAATCAGATAGGGGAGCGCAGTAGCAGAAATGTTGGAAGAAATAACTCTGGTTCCCCCCGATTTGACCCCCTAAAAATATCGGTTTGGGGACATAGGCAAGCACAGAAGACTATTCAACATTTCATGTGCGGTTTCCAAAAATTGTATTTTATTGAAATGGAAAAGTGCTCTGCCACCCAGCATGAACCAATTCCTACAAGAATTGACACATGTCAATGAGTCAGAGGAGCAGTTTGTTTTGACCCAACCTTCGACGTGCAGACCCAAAGACATTTGGGGCCCGTTTAGAGTCTACCTGTGCAATATGATTACTGATGATGACTTGTCACCATAATATTGTTTTGTAAAACTGCATTGAACAAATGTATTCCTGTTGTATTCCTGTTGTATCTGTGAAATGAACTGTGCAATGGTGCTCTTGGCCTTTTTTGTTACCACTAATAAAAAAGTTTTAAAAAGAACTGGAAGGCAAGTTGTGCAGCTGAGAGGGCTGAACAGAGTGCTGTCCCAGTGAGTCTGGGCATGGGTAATTTCATACGGAAAGGAGCGGACAAGGAATGTGCAAAAGGGAATCCGGGGCGAGGGGAGAAAATAAATGCATGGCCCCTGGGACAGAGGGTCAGTGGCCGTCTGGAGAAAGACCAACGCATTGCTGGAGAAGGCGGCCATGGGAGCGCCAAACAAGTGAACTTGGGCCGCGCAGAGACATTACGAGGCAGCCCTCACAACACTGCACCTGGAGGGAGGTAAGCACAAGCTGGCTGGGAGGAGGTGGCAACAAGCAGGGGAACAAACGACCTGGGCTGAGCAGAGAACTAAGGAGTGCAGCACCCGCTACACTGGCCAAAAGGAGCCAGAACAAAGAACCCAGAAGACTTGGGAGGGGCAGTCACCAGAGGAGTGTGTGAGGAAGCCAGAGTTGCAGGGGGATCCTGGAAGCACGAACCCTTCTGCACTTGACCAGAAATGGCCAAAACTGGTGCAGTGTACTGTCAGGAGGCAGATGTTATGAAGAATATCTCTACCATCCTTACCAATACCAGCTTGGCAATAAGCAGAGTTTGAGGCTCCGATGACAAGCGAGGGGTAATAGCCTAAGGGCCCCAGCTGCTGGTGACTTAGACAATATAGTGGCCGTTGTCTGGGAACGACCTTCCCTTTAAGAGTACCACACAGGAGAGGCCCACCCAAAGGGGTAACTGAGACTAGGACCCGCAAAACGGTGCCAGAAGCCAGATTCATCCAAAATACTTATAGTAGTGTGAGCCCAGCTGACGAGAGTTTGCGGACCACTGGAGTGCAGGAAGGCTGGCTGGATGGCTCCCAAGTCTGCCAAAAGTAAACCAAACCAGCCAACCTTGGACAACTTTGCCAGAGCGAAGCAGCAAGTACTCAGGAGAAACATGGAACCAGAGCAGGAGAAAGGAGGGGGTGCCATGGAGTTGCATAACCAAGTGATGTTGGCCATAGCGGACCTGAAGGCTTCACTAGGGATGCAAATTGATGCAGCGAAAATCGATGTGGGGTTGCTGCAAGAAGATGTGCGGAGCGTGGCAGAAGGTACTCAAATACTAGAGACGCAAGTAAAAGAACATTTGAGTGCGCTCTGGGACACGCAGGTGGATGTCCATATCCTTCAGCAGAAGGTTAGCCTTCTGGAGAACAGAGTAGAGGAGGCAGAAGGATGGGCCCAAAGAAATAACATACGCATTGTGACTCTACCGGAAAGGGGAGGAAGGGGCCGACCCGACTATATACATCGAGAATATGCGGCTCCAGGAAAATGGGCCCGGAACCTCACACAGGGCCTCATGATCGAGAGGGCGCAAAGGGCACTAACCAGGCGGCCTGTTAGGGAGAATTCTCTGTAAAGGCTAATTTCCCAAACCTAGTGAGTCCCCCAGCAGCTTTGCTGGATTTTTTGGGGTTTATTTTTTTCTCCTGATAAGAGTGAGACTCTTTTTTTCTCCCACTCTTAGACATGATTTGAGGTGTTTCTTTGACTTTGTATGTGTTCTATGGGCTATGGGGTCCTTTACCCCATAGGGTTTCATGTGTTTTTGATATGTGGGTTACACAGCACCCACCGTGCAGTAACCCAGGGGTGTCGTAGTGACCCCCAAACATAGACTCCATACCCTGGGACTGACTACTGTCTCCCAGGGCATGTAACGTCACCATTGGCTTTACTAGTCTCAAATTGTGAACAGAACCAGTACAAACCATCATATTGTGGACATACTGGTCGGGGCAATTCGATTGCCCCGGGGTCTGTTGTTCGAGGGGGCACTGTACAGTCCCCCCCGACCGAGTTTTGGCTGGTGGCAGTGGATACTACTTTTTATATTCGACCGCAAATATATTCATATCGATTTTCCCATTGTTCGAGGCTACCACTTTTTAAAATAACCTCGAACATACCGCCGGTTTATTAAATTAATATAAATTCACCAATTGGTATTTTTTTCCGAAACTTGGTTC
The DNA here is from genome assembly GCF_040938575.1 of Ambystoma mexicanum. NCBI lineage: Eukaryota > Metazoa > Chordata > Amphibia > Caudata > Ambystomatidae > Ambystoma > Ambystoma mexicanum. The sequence goes on from NC_090937.1 coordinate 458,237,504, forward strand.
CAAAATGGCGTTTGTGTTCGCTTCTGTGACTCCAACCCAAGTCGAGCCCTTTGTTCCACTTTTTGGCGGGCTTCTCCACAGAGGCCTCCAAAAGTGGTGCCACTCTGTCTGGGTATCACAGGGGGTATGTGAGGGGGTTTAGGCACCCTGGACTGAGTTGCCTTGGCAACCCAAGTCGCACTCTTGTGTGATTGGCCCAAGTGGTGAGCTGCCCGGCTCACCACTTAGCATGTTTGAGTGACAGCTAGGCTGAATTAATGGGGGGTTTCTGCATAAAAGCAGGGCTTTGGGGACTGGGACTTCAGAAGTCGCCACAGGACCTAAAGAATCCGAGGAGGGAGAAGCCCAGCCCACTTGCAATGACGACGCCACTGGTGGAGCCCTGCTGAATCGTCTCACCACTTTTCCCGACCAGCCCGGAGAGTCTTCTTCCTTTGACTGGTGGGGAAAACCAGTTTGGCCGTCTTTTTGCCTTCCTGGACCATCTCGTGGCCACCTTGCCCGTGCCAAGCACCCCGGCAACCGGAACACCACGGTTTACCACTACTGCGAAGAAAAGGGCGGTACCTTGTAACCGGGAAACTCCGCGGCTGGTTTCTTCCCTGGCAGTGCAACGACCTTCAGCTTTCCTCCACATCGAGACCTCCTCTTCCTCTGGACGAAACACCGACTTGCACCCGCTGCCAGGAACAACTGCCCCCGCTGGAGCGTTCTTCCCACTTTCAGGTACTGTGTCCCACCTGGCTTCCCTTGTGGCAGATCGTTCGGGGTGACAGTAATTCCTCGACTTTCTAACCTTGGTTATCCTGGGACCTGTTAACTTACTTTTCCTGACTTGATCTCAATCTTTTTGTGAACTATTTGCAAAGGCTCTTTGGCCATAACCCCACGGTGTGATCCTGGACACATTTTGCTTGCTCTCTCTAAGAGTAGGCCTGGCATTTGAACTTCCTTGCTCTCCAGTAGACTTCCGTCAGGACGTACAGACCAGGGTACTGGACATGCCCTTCGACAGGAACAACCTGTTCGGCAAGGCAGTGGACGAGTCGCTGCAGACCATCAAGGCAGACACTGAGACGGCTTGTGCCTTGGGCATGCTCCATCAGCGACAGCCGTCCTTTCGGACCGCCGGAGGCAAGTCTCAAGTGCCTCCAAAGGATTCGGCGGCAGCTCTTCGTACCGTCAGGCAGCCCGTCCATCGCAGGAGGCCTACAGAGGCCGCAGCAAGGCCGGTGGACATCGTCAAAGATGCCAAGGGGCCCAGGGTGGCAAGGCCTCGGCGAAGCAGGACTGAACCGGCCGTGACGTCGGGCCCCCACCCAAGCACCCCGGTGGGAGACCGCCTGGCAAACTTCGTCGGTGTGTGGAAATCCATCTCCACTGACCGTTGGGTCCTGGCCCACGGACACACTCTGGAGTTCCAAAGGAAGTGTGCCCTCTTTCCAACGGTGGCCAGGAAAGAAAACCACATTCCACAGCTACTTCTGGAGGTACGAGCGATGCTGGAAAAGGGCGCGATAGGGCTCATTCCGAAGAGGCTCCGGAGTATACTTGCGGTACTTCCTCATCTGAAAGAAGACCGGCGGCAGGCGGCCCATCTTAGACCTCCGCCGCCTCAACAAATGCATAAAATCCCAAAAATTCTGGATGGTCACCCTTCAGCACGTGCTGGGACAGCTGGAAGAAGGGGACTTCCTGTCTTCACTGGACCTGGAGGATGCATACTTCCACACAATGCACATTGAAAGTATCTGTGCTTCGTGGTCCAAAGGCGGCGCTATCAGTTCAAGGCACTGCCCTTTGGTTTGAAGTCGGCACCAAAGGTCTTCACCAAGTGCCTGCCACCGGAGGTGGCGCGGCTTCGCCTTCAGGGGATCCATGTCTACCCCTATCTAAACGATTGGCTCATCCGAGCGAAGTCAAGGGAACTCACCGTCGACCACACAGCGAGGACCATCCGCCTGCTCACGGAACTGGGGTTCTCAATAAACTATGCGAAGTCCTGCTTGGTGCCATTGCAGGACGCCCTGTTCCTGGGAGCCAGGCTCAACACGGTGGCCTCAACAAATTGGCCTCAATGAGACTTTCCGTTAAGCGATCCGGTGGTGGGGCACCCGCGCGCATCTCGTCCTGGAGCTCTGGCCCGTGTACTGGGCCCTCGGGTCCTCCCTTCCGTCCCTCAAGGGCAAAGTGGTACAAGTCTTCACCGACAACACCACCACGATGTTCTACATCCGGAAGCAGGGGGCACCAGATTCCTGGATCTCTCCAAGGAAGCACAGGATCTGTGGCACTGGGCTGTCTCTCAGGGGATATTCCTGGTACCTTTCCACATGGCAGGAGTAAAGAACCCTGTCGCCGACTCACTCAGCAGGGATCTATGCTCTTGCCACGAGTGGGAGCTTCGGCAAGATCAAGTGGATCTCCTATTCCGACAATGGGGCAATCCCCAGATCTATCTGTTCACGACGGCAACAAACACCAAGTGCCAGAGGTTCGCCAGCAGGTTTCCCCAGCCGGAAAGCTTAGGGGATGCATTCTCCTTCCCCTGGGATGGCCTGTTCCTCTATGCCTTCCCACCGTTGCCGTTGCTTCTGCGACTCATCAGTCAACTCAGACGGTCCCGGTGCAGGATAATCCTTGTCGCACCAGCGTGGCCGAGACAGATATGGTTCCCGGTCCTTCTGGACATGTCAGCGTCCCCTCCAGTCAAGCAGCTGACAGACGCGGATCTTCTCGCCAGGGAAGGAGGCGCGATCCTGCATCACGACACAGGATCGCTGAACCTGCAGGCCTGGCTCCTGCAGCACTAGAGTTTGGAGGCTACAATATCCCGGCGGACTGCAAGGGGGTGCTTGCCAAGGCCAGAGCTTCCTCTTCTCTAAAGTGCTATGGACATAAATGGCAGAGTTTCTCTGTCTGGCGCCGTGCACAGAAGATCAAACCTTTACGGATTACGGCCCCTCAAGTGCTGCCATACTTGCTGTCGCTGGCCAAGGCGGGGCTAGCTCATGCCTCCATCAAAATTGATCTGGCGGCTATCTCTGCTACACCAGAACTCCGGGGCAGTCATCGCTGTGGTCTCACCGTCTGGTGAAGGAGTTCCTGAAAGGACTGTTCCGCAAGTTCCTGCCGGTGGAGGCTGCGGCCCCAGCGTTGGAGCTCAATGTTGTGCTGACCAGGCTCGTGGGGCCTCCATTCAAGCCTTTGCATTCGACGCCACTGAAATTCCTAGCGTGGAAGACGGCGTTTCTTGTGGCCATCACCTCCACACGAGTGGGAGAGATCCAGGCCCTCTCCTGTAAGCCTCCGTACCTGACATTCCACGAGACAAGGGTAGTGCTGAGGACGTACCCCTCCTTCATGCCCAAGGTGCCGTCGGACCTCCATCTCAACAAGCCCTTGGTGTTGCCTGTTTTCTTCCCGTCGCCGGCTGAGAGGACTTTGCACTTGCTGGATATGGCCGTGGACCGCACAAAGAGATTTCGGAGGACATCACAGCTGTTTGTGAACTTTGGCCATGTGAACCAAGGGAAGGCCCTCTCCAAGGCTTCCATCTCCAGATGGCTCTCCGGCTGTATCATGTACTGTCACCGGTTGGCAAACCGACCGCTGCCTGGCCGTCCGAGAGCCCATTCCACCAGAGCGATCGCAGCTACCACGGCGTTCCTATCTGGTGTGCCCCTGCTGGACATATGCAGGGCTGCTACGTGGAGGTCGACGCACACCTTCACGAAATTCTACTGCGTCGACCGGGATTCCAGGGAGGAGTCCAGGGTCGGCCAAGCAGTGCTGCGCAACCTGTTCGCCTGAGGTGAGCCTGGTGAGGAGGTAAGATGCTTAATGTTGAGTTGATGTGATGCTTAATGTTGAGCCTTTGCCACCTCCCGTGGTTGTGCATGTGTGTACTGCTATGTATTCTTTATTCATGAGCATGTGAATCCATGCCAGACCCCATGCTGGAGAAGGAACAAGTTACTTACCTGTAACTATTGTTCTCCAGCATGGGTCTGGCATGGATTCACATGCGAACCCTCCCGCCTACCCCTCTGCGGCTCTTCACTTGGTCATACTGCCACTTCACGTGCTTCCAAATCTGAAGATGGCTGCCAGAGGCGGTGCTTAGGTAGAGGGCAGTCATTGGCTGTGGTCAGTATGACGCAGAGACCAGTGATTGGTTATTACTACGAAAGACAGATCAGAAACGAAACTGATACTGGTTTTTTCTTTACCGAGGATTCCCAGCCTGACGACGGGGAATATTCATGAGCATGTGAATCCATGCCAGACCCATGCTGGAGAACAACAGTTACAGGTAAGTAACTTGTTCCTTACCTGTAATTGTTGTTCTCCAGCATGGGTCTGGCATGGATTCACGTGCGAACCCTCCCTCCAACCCCTCTGTGGCTCTTCTCTTGGTCCTACTGCCACTTTGCATGCTACCAAATCTGAAGATGGCTGCCGGAGGAGGGGCTTAGGTAGAGGGCAGTCATTGGCTGGGGCAGTATGACCCAGAGACCAGTGATTAATTATTAGTAGGAAGACAGTTCCGAAACTAAACTGATTTTGTCTTTACCGAGGATTCCCAGCCTGACGACGGGGAATATTCATGAGCATGTGAATCCATGCCAGACTCATGCTGGAGAACAGCAGTTACAGGAAAGTAACTTGTTCCTTATTAGCGGGTAAATGGAGAGTTTAGCTGTTTGGTACCCCGTATTCTGCCTATGCTCGGGTGGTATTGATATAGATTGCGCCCTCTGTACGTTTTTAGGGTTACCCCTGTAAAGACGAACAATGAAGGCAGTATGGTGCTTGTCCAGGGCCTCCTTGAGCAAGTGGATACATGTCTGGTAAACACGTATGACCCCAATCATAGTGCTGCTAAGTTTCTCCAGACTCTGCAAAGACCATGCAGACCTCGAAGTTATCTGCCGAGTTCATGTTGACAACCAGGTGCATATCACGTGGTAAGGAGCAAAGATATGGTAGTGTCTTTTTTAAGTTTAACCAATTACTTTGCAGTACTTCGAGGTGAATAGGCCGTTACCCACGTGTGAGAAGATGGAGACGAAGGCGATACGACCAATTGGAGAAGGGTCCATATGTAACTATTGGCGTGTAAATAGGTGGTAGCCAGTGAGGGTGGGGGGATGAATACTGTATACCAAATAAGTTGTGAATGACGATTTGTAAATGTATAAGATGCATTTCATTTTGATGACAAGAGAGAGAGCTCTGCGGCAGTGGACTTATAGTAAATACACTGTCGCTGCTTCCTTTTCTAAAAAAGGGTGCACCTATCCTTTTTCCCTAGCGGTTTGGCTTTTCTATGTCTGGTTGTTGTTGATTCACCCTACACATTTGCCGGCCTAGCATTGCAACTGATAATGCTTCTTGCTCTCTGATATTCACTCACCTTCTTGAATGTGCTGAAGGAGACAATGGACCATCTGACCCCAAGAAATAGGTCAATTTTGCTGATTTGATCAAAGGCTGCAGAGGAGCAGTCACTTTTTCCGACGACTCTACCTCCCGACTCAAATGGAGATATGTTTCAGGAACATAAGAATTGCATACAAGGACCACAGAGGACACGACAAATGCGTTTTCTAGGACGTGGGGGTGCCCAGGGGAAGTGCCTGGGGCCCTCCACCAGAGGAGTAGTACTGTTCACAGGCATCAATGCAATTCCAGCCGTGGAGACGCCCGTGGAGGTGGTAGACCCCCAACTCACAATACCAGTGTTCAATCTGTCAGGAGCAGACCCGACACTGTTTGAGGAAGAGATATTGGCTAAAGGGCTCTCATTTGTTCCCACCAATCCGCCTAACTGGTTTGTGGCAGAATGTGAATTTCAGCAGTTCGTTTTCCAGAAATTGAGACTAAAATCCTATTTCAAGAATAATGAGCCCACTGAAAGAGGGAATGATACAGGCTTCAAGGTAAAGTCTACATTCTGCCCAACAGAGAGCCAAACGCCCAAATAACTGCTTACTTTTGAAAAGTGTCTACTTCAAGAGCTACATAAGCTTCAAAATAGCAAACGGTATGTATGACACAATCTTTACAACTCAGAAAGAGCTGCCCTCAAAGCAGTCAATTCCAATAGAGATCTGGTCATTACACCAGCTGATAAAGGGGGAGGGATCGTTGTTTTCAACCAGGCCCAATACTGCACCATTGTCCTACACTTGTTGGAAAAAGAAGAAAACTATACTAAACTGGAACATGGCCTTAGCCACAGCATCAAGCAGGACATTTTTTAGACTACACAATTTGGCCTACAAAGGGTTTGGATAACTCAAAATGAGTTTGAGTTTTTCAATCACTCTCAGGGTATGGTACCCACATTTTATGCAATCCCAAAAATCCATAATGGCCAACATCAGCACAAGGGGAGAACCATAGAGTCGGGCTGTGGTTCTCCCCTCCATATTGGAGCCCACATGCAAATGTATCAACCATTTTCTTAAGCCTATCAGTGCAAGTACTGAATCTTTTCTGAGAGACTTCATGACAACCAATCTGTGCTTTGAGGGCGAGGCATTTAATCCAAGAAGGGAAATATTGGTGCCCATGAACATCAAAGCTCTTTATGTGAGCATATTGCAGCAGCATGCAATTGAATGTGTCCGAAACATTTTGACCAGACAAAACCAGCAGCTTAAGAGTACTGGTGGAATTCATCCTAGACTTGATTTCCATGGCCCTTACTAAGAACTACTTGTGTTTGATCATGTATTTTACCAACAAATCTGTGGGCCTGCAATGGGCTTGGCTTTTGTGCCAAGTTTTGGAATATTATATATGGCCTGGTTTGAACAGCTGTACCTCCATATTGATACTAATCAGTGCCAAGATAACATCAGAAAATGGAGGCGTTACATAGATGATGTCCCGGCAGCGATTACTAGACTTTCACATATGGGTGAATCAACAGAATACCAACATACAGTTTACGATGCTCCATGATTCTGATAAAATCAATATCCTGTATCTTACTATCCAACACAAACTCATCATACTTGAGTGCAGTCTGTGTAAGAAGCCACCTCCTCGGAATATGCTGTTGCACTACAGCAGTTTTCATCCAACTATGTTGAAAGAAAATTAGATGTATGGCTAATATCTCCCCCTCAGACGAAACTGCACAAATTTGGATGCTGTCTACTTTCATGACAATCAACTAGACTGCCTGAAAGCTAGAGATCAGCCCCCCCCCAAAAAATAAAATCTCTAAGTCAAGAAAACCAGCAAGATTCACATCACATGAGACACTATTAGAACCAAACATACTACAAAGTACAGAGGACAGCATGACATGTGTCACCACATACTGTCCTAATCATGCACAATTTTGCAGTTTGATTAGAAAATGTAGTCCGCTTGTACGCCTGCCCCCTCCCCCCTTATTAACCATTACCTCATATGGCCTTAAAGAGATCAAAGAACATTTGACTCATTCACAGTTCTTAAGCAAAACAACTAAAAGAACACTTTGGAATTTAAGATCAACTGTGTGCCACTATCCATGTGGCTTGTGTACAGTTTGTAGATTCAGCAAGAAATGTACGTTGTTCTTGGTACAGGGCAAAACATGGGAGATAAAACACTTCTCGAACTACAAAACAGCAAAAGCAATTTACTGTGTGGAATACCCATATGGCAAACAAATTGGACAAACCACCAGACCTGTGCATAAAAGGATTACTGAACACAAGTCCTGCATAAGGTGCAGGACCTGTGCACCTATGATACCACATTTTTTTGAATATCGACACTTCCCGGACGACATCACCTGGTGGGTACTGGATATGGTTTACATCTGGGGCAAATGTGAGCTGCACACTGTCTCACAAATAATTGTGGTGGATTTATAAGACTCAAGCACACATTGTCGGTCTCAATGAAGAATTACCATTTAATTCACTCGGGTGCAGGCAATTGAACAACTGTCACTCAGTATAACGAAACATGGTCAAAGAGGCCTTGCACCTTTTTCAGCACATTACTAAGGAGTACCTGGCTAACTGGGTGCACACCTCACTTGGTTATTCATGTTTACGTGTATTACTTTTGGCAGGTTTCTCAGGTTAGCAATTGTTAAAAACGAACCCTCATAGAACAAGGATAAGGTAAGCACCGAGTGCCTGCATAGAAACTGGGCAGCGCAGTCTAGTGATTTCACAAATTGTGATATACGGCTTCGGTCGTTGAATTGGGCTTTAGAGCGGAGTGCTGTCTTATATTAGCAGATCTGGACAGGAAGGCAGCACGTTGATTGAACTCTCCAGTTAGAGAAACTGATGACAGGTAAATCTGAAAAGGAGTCTCCATACGTAGCTGTCATTTAGTTTAAATGACACTTTGGGCATAGCGGAGTGGTTTTAATACCACATTGACACTTGTAACGGGTTTGGGCAACAAACTTCTGTGGTTTTCTGCAGCGCATACCTGAAACAGAGTGTTGAATAGTGTGCTGTCCATCCTTCAACAATGATGCATTGGCTCTCAATTAGATATTGTCGAGCAGCAGAAAAAACATGAACTAGGTAAGAACTAGTGAATTAGCAACACCTAAAGGTATCGAGCAAGGCTCCTACAGAATTCTCTGTGTCTTGTATTGCAGGTCGTCCCTTGAGGCACGAGTTGTCCTCACTTGTTCAAGCAGCGTTCTTCTCCATCAAGCAAGCTTCCAAAATTGGACAGCCCAGGCATATATTGTTGGCGCATTACGACCATATAGATGAGATCAGTGGACATAGAAAAGGATAAGCAGAGATCAGGATTTCTTTTAGTGAAGATTCCATTGGACTATTGCTATTAAAATGTTTTTCTTACAAGTCAAGCTTACTGTAAGGAAGGCATGGTATCAAACAGTAAGACAGACACAAGTGATCATAGTGAAGGGTGTTTATTGAACTTCAATTGGGTTTGAAAAGGATCTATCTAATCCTAAATATAATGATGGACGCAAGCTATGACCACCAAATAATAACGCAATCCTTGTCTAGTCTGTCAAAATAAAAGGGCCTATACTAATAAACATATTGCCAATCCTTACGTCTAAAAACAAATAGTGTGGGAAACAATGTTAAGTAAAACAATCGTGTTCAAGGAATGATATGTCAGGATATTCAAGCTGTTGGCTCTTTTCTTGATATATGCTCTCTTTGTCACTTTCACTTTGTCAATTCTCAGCTGGATACCTTATAGAGACTTTCGACTGCGCACCCAGGTGGTGCCGGACCACTCTGTCAAGGGTATTGTATCTTGCTTTAAAAATTCAATAATCCATCAGCAGTTCACCTTTGCTTGCGTTCTTTATCACATGCGTTTTAGCAGTGTTCGTTCCAGCGCTCACCATAAAATGTTGCTGCTTGCAACCTTGGCTTCAACACAGACCGGTCTTGTATCGGTCTCCCCAACTCACCGGCTGTGTGGATTTCACTGACGCTGCTTTGTTCTTGGAGCCCAGGACAGTACTGCTGTGGCTGACTCTTCTGCCCGCCTTGATTACTTATGCGGGAGGGCCACGTGTACCTCTGACACACAGTGCAGGATCCTTCAGCCTGGTTTCCTGGTCTTACGCTTTCTATTCTCGAGGTTTTGGGAAAGTCACGGTTCCTTGTCAAAAAGATCAATGGAACTTCCCTCCTTGCTATCTCCTCCTGTTTGCTGTCTTTCTTCTCTCGTTAAACTGCCATCTTGGTACTGCTGTTTCCTCGTCTGCTTTGCCTCACTCAGAGTGTGCTCTCGTGCTTTGCCTTTTATCTGTGTGGGGATGCTTAATGGAAGTTATAAGGCTTGGGTGTTAGTCTGTTTTCCTTCATCGCAGGCTGTCCGTGTGAAAGTTTTCGTGTTGTAAAGGGTGTGGGGGGGGTACTTGGTAGGATGGGGTAAAGGTGTTACAGTGAAGGGGATACCACGTCTCTCCATCCGGTGGCTCCATCCAACTCCCCGCAGACCCCTCACCCAGGTCATCCTCCCGCACTGGTCCCCCCCGGGAACTGGATCCAAAAGTGATGGCCATGTCCTGCCCACCTGGATGACAGATCCCTGGGGACTAGTGGGTGAGACACCTTCTGGTTTCTCACAGATAGACACTGGCTTGAAATCGAAAGTCTTGAATGTGGAGTCACTAGACCAACCAGCAGCTCACATAATATCTTGCAATGAAACACCTGCCGTAAAAGCCTTAGAGGCCTCTGACAGAATGCGCCCTGAAAGTGGACACATCGATCACCGATAAGGTTGTCACTTCTCTCACTCATCTGGCTATAGTGGCAGATGCCATGGCTTGGAAAGGCTTCCCACACGCTATCAAAAGCTGCGGCACCCTGTGCAGACTGACCTCTGCAGTAACAGTCTTGTACTGCTTAATGCATTGCGTTACGCATGATTTGGCGTTATCGGAAAGTATGGATATCACTGAAGAATTGCTCTTAGCAGGCTGTGCTACGCTAAATGTAATCCTGTCTGGGTCAAAAACCTTCCTGTCCACTTCCAGAGAGTTCACGTCTGACACTTGTCTACACAACACAAGGCACCGCAATGTGGCCAGTTTGTCAGTAGCTTGTTATGTGGCCAGTGATTGAACAATCTGAGCACTACATTGATGTCCCACAACAAGGAGCATTTAAGCATTGGGGGATTGCTAACCTTTACTCCTTTGATCAACCTGACTACTGCTTGATGCTCTCCCCCTGGCGCTCTGTCTGCTAACTCATGGCCCGCTGAAATGGCCAACCTGTAGACTCCCACTGTACTGAACGCCTTACCCTGTTCTGGTAAGCATGCGGGGAAATTAATCACTTGCACTACAGGGGCAGAAACAGGATGTATACTCTGCTGCCTGTACCATCTCTCCCAGACAAGCCATGCTGCACTATAGCTGCTGATGGTGGATGGCTTCTGAGATACTTTGATGAGCTCGGCAGCCTCTTTCGAAATTCCCAGAAAATGCCATTTGTGCCTGAAACTCTGCACGCTATGAGAGAGAGAGAGATTCTGTTCCTGTACTAGTGGGTGTACTGTCCCTGAAGGATCCAATAACAGGTTTTTCTGATAAGGAAGCCTCTGCGGGTAATCTAAGAAAAATAACATCAGAACTGAAAAACCATGCTTGCAACCTCCATTCTGGTGTCACTATTACTACCCCCGCCATGTCTCTGGGAATCTTTGCTAGTGCCCTTGCCAGCATCGCAAAAGGCGGAAACTCGTAATGTATGTCCTCTGCCCAATGTTGCAGGAATGCATCTGTCCCCAGAGATCCTGCATCCAGTCTTGAACTGAAGTACTTTGAAAGTTGAGTGTTCAATCCGAAGGTGAAGAGGTCTGTGATGAACGGGCCCCATCTGTCTTGCAGCTTCTTGGATACAGCTCTGTTCAACCCCCAGTCGCTTAAATCACGTAAACAGTGGGAGTTGCAGTCTGCTATTGTGTTCTGCTTGCACGGCAGATATTCTGGCTTGAGCGAGATCTTCCGGTCTAGACAGAAGTTCCAGAAGCCCTTTTCCAGCTCCACCAACATCCTGGACCTTGTACCCCCACCAGTTTGTTAATGTAACACATACATTGTCCATCCTGAGCAGCACACAGCAGTGTGCTTTCCCTCTATTGAATGCTTTTACCGCAAAAGAGCCTGCAAATAGTTCAAGACAGTTGATGTGTAACTCTAGCTCTGCCGAAAACCATTTCTCGCCTGTCTGCAGTTGCCAGCACTTGGCTCCCCAAACTGACCTGCTGGTGTCTGACTCTATGATAAGCTCTGGACAGTCTCTAAATATAGCTCGACCATTACATGCCTCCATGTTGTGGAGCCACCACTGCAGCTCCTTCCTGCTGTCCTCGTCTAGGGAAATAAACTGATGGTAACGCATGCCTTCCTGCAGTTGCTGATGTAGCGATCTGGGAAAGATAGCTTGGATGGAGGCCGCTAGCAGACCTTCACCTCTAGCTGGACTCCAAAGCGATATAATCAACCTCTTGCGGACTACCTTTTGATCTTTATCGCTTTCATCTTGTGAGTCAGTAACTCAGGCAGAATGCACCCTGATTGGCCAGGAGCAAAGCACTCAGGACTACCAAAGGGAAAGTTACTATGGGAAATAGTAGTTCCCTTTTTTCGTTTTCTTGTTTTTCCCTAACAGTTTTCTACTGTTTTAAAAAGAAAAAAAAGAAAAAGTTATACGTTTTGAAGGGTTGCTGGATCGCGGCAAATAAAGAAGTGAAGCATAATGTTTGCCTGCGGTCTTGACATAGAATATCATTTTATGCACGGTTTAGACATAATAAATAAAATAAGAAATGAAGAGTTCTACTGGTGGCACCTTTATGCATGTAAAGGTACACCCAGGGCATTGTTTCCAATTTGACAGTCTTCTGATCAAACAAGATCCTGTGTACTTCTAAACATCATTCACAAGTCACTTCCTTAAATGCCTTTAGGAGTTTTCTATCCAGGTTCCAGCCAGTAGCATTTGTCCTCTCAATAATGTTTTCAATTGGAAAAAAACAAATGTGGGTGAAAAGGGTTCAAACTATGTAACATGTGAATCTTAATTATATGACCTCTGGAAAACTATTGTATGCCAAGATTCCTCTGCCGTATGTCTTGTTCGTGGAAAAGTTCTAATCCAAAATAGATCAGATACACAAGCTCCTCAGTCACTCGCTATCCTTTCTCCAAATGAATAACTTAATTCCAACAATGAATTTCAGTCCATAGATTTGAACTTTTATTCGCCTTTTGCCAACATGTGTTTGTGCTGTGTGGGGCTTTGTCAAGGCATTTAATTTCTACAAAATAATGTAACGCATGTGTTGGTACTATGCTTTCTAGTACATTGTATGGATTTTTAGAAAATGCAAAATACAAAAGAAGCTTATTCTTAGCTAAAAAGCAATAATTCAATTTGTATTTACTCTTTATACCTTCTGTACTTTTCGATTCTTTCCGAAAGTGAATAATTGTGTTTAAGTTCACTTCCTGTTTAGCCAACAGTATGACAGCTGTGTTGCGTCTTGTTCATGCCCTTGATCCTCCTGTATGTACTGTGACGAATCCCATGATATCGTCCCTGCTTCCTGAAAGGAACTCATGGTGGCAATAGTAAAGACAGACACAAGTGATCACAGTACAAGGGTGTTTATCAAACTGTACATGCGGGTTGGAAAATGCCTAATCTACGCCTAAATCTAAGATGGGAAAACGCTACGACCATCAAATAATAATAAGGCACTCCTAGTTGCGTCTTGTCAAATAAAAGGGCCTAAACTAAGAAAAACCTATTGCCAATCCTTACACTAAATACATACAAAGAGTGTGGGATAGGATTCACAGGCAAGAAAGAAGTGTTCACAAATAATAAGTCGGGATGCGTGAGTCGGGTCTCCCTTCTCCACGTTTTCAGCACAGGACAAGGTAGGACTATGGAGCACAGCAGACGCTCAAGCTTTCCCAGCACGAGCCAACAATTCCGCTCTCAGCTTATCAGAGCCTTCGGTGGTTAAGTCTTTTGTCTATAAAAAGTCTCTTGCCTCTGAGGACCTGATGTCTTCAAGAAAATAATAACCAAAAGTTCCTTTCTGATTGTATCTATTTGCGTTTGGGTGATAGCTCTTCACGGCTGGGTCCCCCTCTTCTGGGCTCAGACTCTTCTCGATTTTTAGCCTCCCTCTGTCGGGTTCACTCTGGCTTTCAACACAATCTTCATTGTGACATCGATTTGATTCACAAATCTTTGTCTTTTTGAACAGTTCACTTTGGACATCCCTCTGCCTTGTTCACTCTGATCAACCCACTATTCATTGCGACTTCATACTTCCCACCCTTTTATCGGCATCACTCGGTTGTGGTTCACTCTTTCCAACTTTACAATGTGTGATTTGCTTTCCTTAGCTTCACAATCATCTGTCGGTCAAAGACTTTCGACTGTGCAGAGGATTTTACTAGACCCCTGTATGACCACTTTGCCCCCCTTCTCGCCTTTCTCCCAAGGCCTTCTGGTAATGGTAGTTCAACAACAGGGTCATCGCCCAGAGTTTCCAGAGTGAGCACCCACATAGTGCTTCACTCTTCTATGCTGGCTTTCCCCTTGCATATCAACACTTCATTGTACTTCTTTTAATCAGCTGCTTGCTACTTTTGTTCAACTCAGTTTGGTTTCTTATCGGCCCTCCCCTCGACTCACTGGCTGTGATGAACCACTTGGCTTTTCTTGTCTGTGGAGTCCAGGCCTGTACCATGGGGCCAAGTGTCTCGCCCCGGCTTGGTTGTCAGCGGAGGAGGACCCTCTGTACTGTTGACATCTGCTGCAACAGACGCTGGCTATTGTTCGTGGTCTTGTGATTCTTTCTTCAGAGGTTTCAGTGGCTTTGGTCGGAAAGGGCAAGGTCACTTCTCTCTTTGGCACCCTCTCGATTCGTTCCGTCTTTCTCCTCCTCTTGAACTGCCCTGCTGAGTTAGCTCTCTCACCTTGCTCGTATTGTGCTCTCATGCTCCACCTTTTATCCTGTGGAGGAAGGGAAAGGGCTGTCGGGTGTATGTGATTCTCGTCAATTGCCTGACTTTGCCTGACCCTTGTATTGGGACATGTCAGGAAAGAGCCAAAGGTATTTCTTTTAGCTTTTTCACAATGTTGTACATCAGGATGGCAGAATGAATAGGGGGGGTTATGGGAACTGTAGTGGTTTATACAAGTAGATTGGGGATTTGGAAAATAATAGTCAGAGGGATGGGGAAGAATGATTGGGATTGTAAATGTTATATTTCAGAGGAGGACATGATTGGGGTGAGGTTGGTGTGGAATGACAATGTCCTTCACAAACTGAGGGGACATCTGGAGATGAAATTACAATAGAGGAGGGGAAATATCCTCTCACCTAATGGTGGTGGTCTCTCTTGACATTCTTCCACGATTTTTCCACTCCGCTTCCGGCAGAGTGGAGAAAGACACTTGGATTTTATACATTCCCTAGTAGGAGCCCCTTCCTACGAGCCCATGGAGGAGAGGCCGCTACCCGATAGTCCCCGTGGGGGTGGTACTCAGGGGGTGGATCTCATGGGAGGGAATTCCCCCCTGTTGGACTGGGGATGTTGTCATGATTCCTGCCCCCCATGTCCCCAGCCCTCCAAGATGTCAGGCTGGAGCCAGGCCACAATCACCTACATGGCCCTCAAGGGCCTCTCCATCCCTCCAAAGACCCACTTGGAGTCAGACTTGGCACTTGTGGCACCAGACTCACTCACTCCCATAGGATAACATTGGGGATTGGACTTGTAGTGCATTGATGGGAACAGGATGGATGCCCCCACATATTTCGGTTCCCAGAACTGCATGTGCAGTGTAGTCTTTTGGGTGTGGTTAAGCCCAGTCACACCTGGGATACCCAGAGACTATTTAAGCCACGCCCAGGCTGAGAAACATGCTTTGTGTTTTCTGCACCTACAGCGTGACACTCGCCGTGTTCGGATCGGTCTCCAGCAGGCCTGCATCTTTCTTCTGCGCTCAGCTCCTGCAAGAACAACAACACTGTTGGGAACAGCTTTACCTTGCGCCGCTTCTGCCCGTTATTCATCGCTTCTTCTGTTCTGCGGGCATCTTCTGCAGTGTCATTCCCATCCCAGCACGCCGCTTCCTAAGGGAAAAGAACAGAAAAAAGGCATTAGTAAGCATTCAGAAAATCTTTGCTTATTTTTAAAGACTGTACGAGTTTCAAACGCTTACCTGAATCCCAGCCGCTCTGGGGGAACTCTGTCTCCGGAACTTCTCATCCATCTGCAAGAGAGAAAAGACACTCCAGGTTAGCGTGGAAACATCTACAGGCGCTGCATACTGCGCTTACCCACCGCATTTGTTCTTCATAACCTGCATCCACGCTGAAAACGTCGCGGTAGCTAAAAGACACCGAGAAATAACTCGGTTTAATGCAAATACGAAAGGGATGCATCTCGCTCTCACTCACTTTCAGTGCTACTCATCTCAGCAGCACGCCGCCATCCCCGGACGCCGGCCATCATCTAAGGATGGAAAGGAACAAAGTTAGAGAACTGTTCAAAAGACTCATTATACTTACCTGTCGCTCTTGCCAGTGAAGTAACTAGGCAGCAATGAGCCCGCATCAATCAACGCGCCCATGCGCTGAAAGCGGGACGGAGAGCACACTTTCCAAGAAAACGAGGTGAGCTGTGGATCAAAGGGAAGGGTTGGACCCCGGGGAAGAAGGGGTTCAAGCACCCAGAGACAATAGGGAGTTAAACTCTGCCAATCCTGTGTTTCAGGCCCAGTCTCCAGTCGTGTAGTCTTCAGGGAAGGGTTTGAGGTCGTAAGAGGTCAGAACAGGCTGAGTGATGTCCCTGTGGATACCAGGTGAGCGTTACAGATGATTATCAGGGAAGAATGCGATATACCCCAAATACCCCATACCCTCCGTCATCTCCCTAAACAAGTAACAGGAATCTACACTCTTCCATGTACCTATGTAAGGTAGAGCTTCCAAACATCTTCCAAAGTACTGAGACGAGGAAGAGTAGGGACTCCCTGTATGAATCCTGCAAAAGTACTGAGACAAAAACGATTCCAAGCAACCCAGTTGAGAGGAATAACATCAGTACTGGGATGAAGAAAAGGTGCGGAGTAATGGAGAGCGGTCCGCGGAACCAACTCCAGCAGTCTAGTCAATATTGACAATCAGTAAGCTGCCGATACATAGAAAGGGAAGAAGGACTGAAGAGTTTGTTCAGCCCTCCCTCAAGGTGCCGCAAGCAGGTCAGCGGAGTAGAGAAGGGAGACCAGGGGAACCGAGACATGGGAAGGTGTAGCCTACAAAAAGGGTCGAAGGAAGAAGGACCCTTTGCCCTGCGCGACGCATACCACAGAGGTCTAACTGAGAGAAGGAACCACGCCGCCCATGTCAGCAAAGCAGAGTAGCAGCAAGCAGCAGCTCCGGAAACGGTGTGGCTGGGGCGGAGGACGCGGAGAGCAGAGGCGGAAGAGATTGACTCCTGGAGCTGCCAGAGCCTGAACGGAAGCTCCCTGAAGCTAGGGGCATGCCAGGGCTAGCTTGTGGGAACGGAGGACAGCCCTGGGAGCCCCTTAATAAGGGTAATAGTACCCTGGAGTTCAAGGCTGGGAGAATAGCCTGTGAGAGAGACTTTAAAGGAACAGTTCTATACGTAGTAGGGGTCTTTGAGCCTAAGTACAAGAACGAGTATGAAGAAATAATTACAGATGGAACAAGGGTCTGGAAACGCCAAATGCAGAAAAGTTATCACAACTACTACATGAATAAATAGTAGTGCCTGGTAGGATAGTTTACAAGGTCTGCTATAGTAACTAAAGAAGCTATAATGTGGACAATCAATGTACCTGGCAGGATAGTGAAATAGCAAATAGCATAGAAGCTGGAAAACAACCATGGGAATTGAGTTATTCCGCCTGAGGTAATGAGAAGTTGGAAAAGGAGTCAGAGGTAAGGGAGTCGTTTCCTCTGGCATCCTAAAAAGGTCTGAGAAAGGCTAGGGGAAGGGAGTAATTCCCCCAGAGCTTGTTGAACTATCTGCAAACTCTAAGACCCGGTGAGTGGATATATTCCCCCATCACTTGTCGAGTTGTCACAGTGAGTCCTTGGTATTGTGAATAGAATGAGTAATTTGAAAATACTTTTCCGTGCCTGCCATTGACGGAGAAGTCCTCCAAGAGAACTGTTAGAACATTTTGTTTATGCAATCTAGAGAACACATCTCCCCACTAGGAGGTGAACACAAAGCCCCCGTCCAGAAGAAAGGAGAGACTCTTCTGGACTACGAAGACCTAGTTTTTCCTTAGTTAAGAGTGTAAGAGACGGAAATAATTTTGACACAGGATGTTGGACTATTTCTTTTAGACAAACATTCTGACCAAGTCCTTAGTATTTAGTCGAGGCAGGTAAACCCCTCTTAGTGTTAGGAACAGTTAGGGTTTTACTCCTTTTTTTATTTTTACCAAAATAAAAGTCTATAACCACAACAATGCCACATGTGTGTCTGTCTCTTCATTCCACACCCCTACAGCACTTTCAAATTATTGGAAGATCTGTGCTTTGAGAAGTGTGACCTACTTTACATACAAGGGTACAGACAGATAGTTGGCTCCATTCTTTCTGCTTAAGGCCCTGTGTCTGATTACACAAGCTAGGAACTGTACGAAATTGTAACTGGTAAATTTCTACAGAGAGTGCATGAGTGAAGGTGAGCATGCAGTACAACATTTCTGGTAATAAGAGGCATATTTAGAAAAAGTCTTCTTGATGCAGCGCCCAGCTTGCAGGCGAGTGAAGCTAGCTCTTTAGAGATGGCTGGAGCCCCAAGAGCAAGATGTGTGGCTGATGCAACACATGGAGGTGGTAGCTGTGTGGTGAGAGGTCCTTGTCGATGACTAGATATAAGAAAGGAAAGCTTTTGAATGGGGATCGTGGTCTTCCAGGAGAGAGAAAAATAGATGTGCTGCAGAGGTCCAGTTTGAGAGCACAGTAGTACATGCAGCCAGAGAAAACTAAGAAGGACACAGTGGTGGTATGAACAAACTGATGACAACGGAACCGCTCCATCAGAGCAAGTTTAGTGTTGGTCAGGGAAAGAGTTGCTTACCAGTGGGCTGTTGCTAATTCATGTTTGGAGTGGTCTGGGGTGCAAACACAGGAAGAAAGAGCACACATAAAAGATTGGTGCATTTTGTGTGTGATTACCCTGTGGTACTGGGAAGTTGCTGGAAAAGTGGTTGGCAGGCACAGGAGATTCTTTAAATGGCAAAGTACTAGGTAGCTAACAGTCCAAGTGCAACAATGAAAATACTACAGTAAAGCACTGCCTGTTGAGAGGGCAGACTACCTTGTGCTCTGAGTTGAGTTGTGTTAAACGCAGGGCCTTCAATTTAGGGTAAGTCCAGCAAAGCTAGCAATTGCCCCTAACCCTCTTGTCAGTTGGGTTGACTCTAATTTTCAGGTTAAACAGTACAATAGAAATAGTGACATTTAGTAGCACGGATTGAATCACCTTCTATGCTGACGGTCTCCTGCACAGCAAAGAATACCTCTTCGTGGATGTTGATCGAGCTAACCATTTCTGGGAAAAAACCTTCAACGAAAATGGCCACAAATTGAACCTGAGGGATACCTTCCTGCAGGTTTGCAAGTTTGCTTCTATTCTCTGGACACTTATGTCAAGTGTGAGGTTTAGTAGAGAACTAAATCGTGATATACTAAAGGTTGGTCATGGCGTCTGTGAAATATTATTTCGAGGGGATTAGGTCCTCCGTATTCCATATCTATGGCAGTAATCACCACAGCTGTGCTGCTTCGGAAAATCTTTCGGCGTCCTGCGTCGATGACGTCAATACGCCATCCTCGAGGACCTCCTCCGACTGCCGACGTCACCAGATGTTATAAGTAGGACGCACAACGCTTTAGCCTCAGTTCCGTGTTTTCTGCGAACATGTTCACTTCGGGAATCTTGGCGCGCCTCGACTCTTCGGAGTTTCTGTTGTTTCTCGGTTCTTCGAACCTGTTTGTTTTGTGAAGTTTCTTCTTCGTGAAGGATGTCTACCTAGTCTTCCACCCCGCGTCTGGGCTTTAAGCAGTGCGGGGACTGTGGGTCCAAGATGTCGGTGACGGACTCGCACGCCGCCTGCCTCGGGTGCCTCGGGGAGGCCCATGACACGGATGACTGTGTCGACTGCCAGTCGCTCACATCCAAAGCCTTGCATGAGCGCAAGAAGAAGTTGTCGGTAGGTAAGGTGCCCAAGCCACGGAAGTCGAGGTCTGCGGGGCTTTCGACGGACGATTCGAGGGGCGACTCTCTGCGTCGTCATCGAAAGTCCAGTGGGTCTCGGTCCCAGAGTCGGTCCCGCCACTCCTCTGCCTCTTCGGGGCACTCCCGGAAGCGCCGTCTTCGGTCGCCTTCCCCGTCCTCATCCGAGGACTCCACCTGTCGGCGGGTCGCTTATCCCAACAAGCATGCGAGGAATGGGCTTCCTTCGGGAAGAAAATGTTAGCGATTCTTGAATCGCAGGGCACCGGTCCGTCCGTGCCTCCATGTGGGGGCGGTCGTGATCGGTCGAGAGACACCGCTCGCACGCCTTCGGGCTCGGGGGGTCGGCACGATTCACAGGAGAGGTCCCGCTCGGACAAGGGGAATCATTCTCGTCATGCCCGGTCCAGGTCCCGGTCCTCGACGCGCTCAAGACCGTGTGAACCTGTGGTGTCTTCAAGGAAGACGTCGATGCCGGTGGCGCCGAGGTAGTCGACGGACTCTTTAGAGGCCCCGCCTCCGAAGAAGTCGTCAGCGCCATCGGCGCCCAGGCTGTCGAGGGACACGCTCCGGGCTCCGGCCTCGAGGCCTGTGTCGACTCCATTGATGCTGTCGGCACCATGTTCGGCGTCGATTCACTCGATGCCCTCGACGCCTTTCGAGGCTGTGTCGACGGGGGTACCCCGGGGCTCGGTGGAACCCCCTAGAAAGGCTGTGGCCAAGGTCAAGCATGGCTTTGGTTCACATTCTGTGCCTTCTTACCGCCATCTTGAGTTTATTTCAGAGGTGGATGAGGGCTCTGATGATGGCATGGTTCCTAATATGGTGCCAGACGAGATTCTCTCGGGCCATAGCCAATTTGAGGACCTTAGGCAGTCCCTGCATGATGTTAGTGGGCTGGACACCTCTCCGGAGGTGGAGTTTTGTAGGCCTGAGCCTGGCACTCATGCCACTCCTCGTACCGGCGCCTTATGTCTAGGGTCACCAAGTACTTGGGATGGTCTGCTCCCCCAGGGGAGTT
Source organism: Ambystoma mexicanum (assembly GCF_040938575.1). NCBI lineage: Eukaryota > Metazoa > Chordata > Amphibia > Caudata > Ambystomatidae > Ambystoma > Ambystoma mexicanum. Next base: position 458,258,317 of record NC_090937.1, read on the forward strand.
TCTTCAGGATGACCTTACGGATATCCTCGACCTTGGTCCACCAACTGACCTGGTACTGCCGTTTCAAATAGCTCTACAGAGGAGGGTGGCGGCGGCTTGGACTGTTCCGGAGAGTCTCCCAGCAGTGGGCAAGTCGTTGCCGCGAAAATACCGCCCAGCCAGTAGCGACCCCTGCTACTTGTCCAAGCACCCCACTCTGGAGAGTTTGGTGGTGCAGGCGGCTACAGCCCCGGCAAAGCAGGTGTCGTATCCTACCATCCCTCCTGATAGGGACAACAAGCGTTTTGACGGCTGGGCGAAGAAAGTGTTTTCTTCAGGGGGTATGGCGCTTCAGGCAGCCAACTCCGTATGTGCCTTATCACATTTCACGCACACTCTGTGGAACTGTTTCTCCTTAGCGGCTGAGTATATTCCCGAAGGGGACGAATGGGATGGTTTCCTTGCCATGGTTCAGGATGGCAAGGATGCCATGTGTGAGGCCGTTCAGTCGGGTTTGGACATGGCAGATTGCGTCAGCCGGTCCATGGCGGCGAGCACCGTGATACGCAGGTTTGCGTTGTTGCGGAAGTCGGGGTTTGATCCTGATGTGCAGGCCCGGCTCCTCAACATGCCCTTTGACGGTGAACATCTTTTTGGCAGCAAGGCTGACGAGAGCCTTGAGAGGTTGCAGACCTCCAAAGCTGCAGCGAAGTCGTTGGGCGCTGCAGTTCGACAACCTACACCTTTTCGTCCTAGGGGACAGCAATGGAGGGGAGGTTCCTTTTGTTATTACTCATCCTTTGGTAAAGCGAGAGGAGCTGCCAGTCAAAGGGGCCACCGTAGGAGTTCCATGGGTGGAAAACAAGGTACTCGAGGTGCCAAGGCCGCTCGGGCAGTTGCCTCTTTGCCCTCAGGCAATGCCACAGCTGCTTCAGCTATATCATGAGGCCATGTCCCATGGTTCGCCGGTTGGGGGAAGACTGGCGCAGCATCTTGTAGAGTGGCGTGCCATTACTTCAGATGTGTGGGTTCTGGAGATCATAGCCCACGGCTACTGTCTTCCTTTCCGGCAGAGGCCTCACGACAATCCACCGGGGAATCTCTCTTTGAACAGTCCGGATCCGCGCCTTGCGCAGGAAATTCAATCCCTGCTGGGGAAAGGCGCCATAGAACTGGTGCCTGTAGCGGAGAGGAACAAGGGATGGTATTCCCCTTATCTTTTGATTTCCAAGAAAGACGGGGGATTGAGACCCATCATGGATTTGTGCGGTTTGAACAAACTCCTCAGGAAGGACAAGTTCAAGATGGTTACTCTCTCTCAAGTCCTCCAGGCCCTTCAACTTCAGGACTGGTTGGTGTCTCTCGACCTCAAGGACGCTTATTTTCATGTGCCGATCCATCCTAAGCACAAGAAGTACCTGAGGTTTGCGGTTGGAGATTCACACTGTTTCGGGTCCTGCCGTTCGGATTGACCTCCGCCCCGAGGGTCTTCACCAAGCTCATGGTAGTAGTGGCAGCGCATCTCAGGAAAGGGGGGGATTCACGTCTACCCCTACCTGGACGATTGGTTGATCAGGGCGCGCTCTCCCAAGCAAGTCCTGGATCATCTGTCTGTCACCTGCCACTCCCTCCACAAGCTGGGCTTCTCCCTCAGCTTAAAGAAGTCCCATTTGACACCAACTCAGAGGCTCCAGTATATTGGAGCAGTGCTCGACACGTCCGTTGGGCAGTGTTTTCCTCCCCAGGTAAGGCCTATCACATTCAGCAGATGGTGCACAAGTTTCAGCTTGCCCATAGTCTCCCAGCGTTCGAGTTCTTGAGATTGCTTGGCCTCATGGCATCCTGCATTCTTCTGGTGCCAGAGGCCAGGTTGAGGATGAGATCTTTGCAATGGGCACTCAAGCTCCAGTGGTCTCAGTCCTCCGGCAGAATGTCGGACCCTGTTCAGGTGCTGTCCTCGGTCGCCCAGGACCTTCTGATGAGGGGGGCTCTATTTTGGCTACCATGGCCGGAGTTGACGATCGTGACGGACGCATCCCTCACGGGATGGGGAGCTCATGCCAACGAGTTGACAGTTAGTGGTCATTGGTCTCCGTCAGAGTCCAGACTCCATATCAATCTGTTGGAGCTGAGGGTCGTCAGGCTAGCTCTGAAGGCTTTTCTGCCGACTGTGCGAGGAAACAATGTCCTGATCCTGACGGACAACACGTTGGCCATGCACTACCTCAACAAAAGGGGCGGGCAGGGTCACTTCCTCTGTGCAGGGAGGCGATGCAGCTCTGGTTCTGGGCAATCCAGCAGGAAGTTTCGATCTCAGCAGTTCATCAGGCCGGAGACCAAAATGAGACGGCGGACGCTCTGAGCAGGCAGAGCGCAATCTCTCACGAGTGGGAGTTGGCTCAGGAGATTCTCCTGGAGATCTTCGCCCTTTGGGGGACCCCTCAAGTCGATCTCTTCGCCTCCAGTGCCAACCGGAAGTGCGAGAGGTTTTGCTCGTGGAAATTTCCTCCAAAAGGAGCCTTAGGAGACGTGTTCGTGGTGGAGTGGTCATTCCCACTGCTGTACGCATTTCCTCCAGTCCCCGTCATCCCGCAAGTACTGCGGAGGTTACGGAGGTTCTGTTCCCGGATGATCCTCATTGCTCCGGCGTGGGCCCGGAGGACGTAGTACCCGGACCTTCTCGACTTGTCCATCTGCCATCCACGTCGTCTTCCCTACCATGACGATCTGCTCTCATGGGAGGGGGGGTCAGGTTCTCCATCCAGAGGTCAGATCCCTCAACCTTCACGCTTGGCTTCTGAAAGGTTGAGATATAAGGATTGGGACCACACCAGGATGGAGGTGTTGCTCTCGGCTAGACAGCCGGCAACAAAGTCCCTGTACCGTTGCCGTTGGCGTATGTGACATTCCCATGGTTCTGTCTTTTTTGCTTTCTTTGGCTCACAGGGGCTTGCTAGTGGGTACCGTTAAAGGTTACCTGGTGGCGCTGTCCATATTTAAGCGCTCGTCTGAAGAGTATTCCTATTTTAAAATACCTTTAATTTCTCAGTTTCTGAAAGGGCTCACTAATGTGTTCCCCCCGTCACCTTTCCAGGTGCCCGGTTGGGATTAGAACCTTGTTCTCACGTTTCTGATGGGTTCTCCGTTTGAGCCTTTGCATTCATGCCCTTTGTGACTGTTGACTCTTAAAACTGTATTTTTGGTTGCGGTCGCAGAATGAGTGAGTTACAGGCACTTTCAGTTAAGCCACCCTTCACTGTGTTTCATAAGGACAGGATTGTCCTTAGAGTTCGTCCTTCCTTTCTTCCGAAGGTGGTGTCGGAATTTCATTTAGGCCAGAAGGTTGTTCTTCTGGCGTTTTTATCCTCTTCCACATCCTGGTAAGGAAGAGGAGAGGCTCCATGGGCTTGATCCTAAGAGAGCGTTAAGCTTTTATGTTTCACGCATGTCCCGGGTCAGAGTGGACAATCAACTCTTCATTGGTTACGCTGGAAAGCGTTTGGCACAAGCTGTGACGAAACAGACTTTGTCTCTCTGGATTATTTTGGCTATCTTCGAGTGTTACTGCTTGGCGGGTAAGGACCCACCGGTCGGCTTGCGGGCCCATTCTACCAGGGTTACTCTACTGCCCTATAGAGGGGTGTTCCTATTCGTAACATCTGTGATGCAGCCACCTGGGCTTCGGTACATACTTTTGTACGTCACTACGCCCTCGATTCCATCCGTGGGCAGGATCTGGTCTTTGGCAAGGCGGTCCTTTACTCGGCAATTTGATTGGGCATTCTAAATTTCTATATTCTAAATTCTTTTCCCACCTCCTTGCATTGGTACTGCTTTGGGAGTCTGTCATAGATATGGAATACGTCGGAGGACCAAATCCCCTCGAAGAACAAGTTACTCTCTTACCTGGTAACGTTCTTTCGATGGGATGGTCCGACGACATATTCCATATCGCTCCCTCCCTGCCTTCCCCGCTACAGAATTTCTTATGCAATTGCAGCTTACGTTTCCGCAAGGCTTTGTGTGTCAGACTGGCAGAAGACTGGTACCACACGTTCTGGGAAAAAACTACAACTGAGGCTACGGGCGTTGTGCGTCCTACTTATAACATCTGGTGACGTCGGCCGTCGGAGGAGGTCCTCGAGGACAGCGTATCAATGTCATCGATGCAGGACGCAGACGCCGAAAGATTTTCCGAAGCAGCACAGCTGTGGTGATTACTGTCATAGATATGGAATACGTCGTCGGACCTTCCCATCGAAAGAACGTTACCAGGTAAAAAAGTAACTTGTTATTTCGACCAAGGGATGGCATTCAAGTGAAGGACGATTTTGCTCACCATTCCTAAGCAAATGCCTTGCATTAGGGAGTGATCTCCCTTTATGGAATATATTTCGCAAATGAAAAATGCTATTTTAAAAATGTAGGACAAACTAAGTAAATGCCTGGTAAAAAAGACAGTATAGTAAGCCAAGTATAGTCTACTAAGGTCCAGCCAGAACTGAAATGGTCAGTCTAGGTGAGCCTTCTGCTCTGGTACATTTATGTAATCCCATTTATGGATAACTGCTTAGTAAACAATTTCTAATGAATTGCATCATCCCACAGATGCCTCCTCTTGATATCCTCCAGTGCAAGATGCTCTCTGAAACATTCAGCAGTTGGCGTAATGTAGTTTGGCGCTGATCACCTACAACATCCTGCTTCTTCGATCTCGGACATGATGTCGCTGTCCTATAAATAGAGCACACTACATCCCAGGACCTCCGTTTGTTTTTTCCAGGCACACAGCAAGCACGCTGACTTCTCAGAAACTCTCAATAGCTTGTTTTGCTGTGCCATCATGCCCGCTCTTAAGCCATTGGAGATTAAGTGATGCATGTCATGCCTCAGGGTGGATCATGATGTGGAGCAATGCGGTTTAAGCCAGTCGATACCGAGACCCTCAGAAAGCAGGCTGCCAAATTGCTGCTACCCTCCCACCTCTCCTACGTCCTTGGATCCATCTCAACAGGGGTTCAATGAGAATGATACAAAGGGTCGAACCTGGCTTGCAAGGCTATCAATGCCACCTGTGTATTCACAAAACACACATCTTTTGTAGTCAATGATAACAGATGCTTCTGTTCTTTTGCCTGAAGGTGAGATCAGAAATGGGTTTCTGAACATATTTACAGATGGTAAAGGAGGCGGCATGCAAATCGATGCAAGCCCGTTTGGATGCACCATATTTTGTTAGAAGATCTATGTTAGGAGAACGTAACCAAGTTCTTGAGGAAGAACAAATTGAGGATGTCTGGCATTGAAGGAAATCCTCCAGGCTTTGTAGAGCCAGGACTGGTTGTTGTATTTGGACCTTCAGGATGCTTACTTGCCTGTGCCAATCCATTCACAGCACAGGAAATTCCTGAGGTTCATTATAGGCAGCACCCACTATCAGTTCAAGGGTCTCCCTTTCGGATTAACCTCCACTGAGGTGGCAGTGGTGGCAGTTTGTCTCAGGCGAGACAAGAGTCATGTGATTCCCTGCCTGGACGATTGGCTCCTCCAAGGCCATTCATCAGAGCAGGTGTTGAGTCATGACAAGGACATTTGCTGACTACTTTGTAGTCTGGACCTTTCCCTGAATTTCAAAAACACCCTGTTGACACCTTGGCAGCAGCTACTTTCCATTGACGGAGTCCTGGAACCCCTGGTGGGGAAGTATTTTCCTCCTGAGGAGAGAGAAGCATTTGTCAGATGATCGAAATATTCCAGAACTCATAATGCTAACAGCCTCTGCCTTTCTCTGCCTTCTGGGCCTCATGACATAACTGCATTTTCTTTGTGCCAGATGATAGTTTGATGATGGGATTGCCCCAGTGGCTGCTGTGAACGGTCTCGGTTGTCTGGAGACATGCCAGACCTCAGAGTTTCATCGAGGGTGGCCTAGGGTCTTCGGGGGTAGGGTCACCACTAGGCTATGAGGCCAAAATGTTCATGGATGTGTCATTGGGAGGCTCAGGTGTGTTAAAGATGGCGTCTCTAGGGCGCTGAGTACCTGAACTTCCGGTAGTTGATCGTGGTGAGGTCGCCAGGCTGCCTGACAGATGACTGCAGAAGATGTAACGCGAGAAACCAGTGCAGCCCTCTCCCTGGTGTCAACAGGGCTAGGGGTGGACCAGCTCCCAACGCCACAAGCGTGCACCTCCCTGATTCTCGTGGCGCCGGGACAGTCTGGAGGGCCGGTGCTTGCGGACTGTATGCCGGAACCCGGTTCTGAGAGGTCCCCAAAAATAGGCTGAAGATTTAAGGCTAATGTCCACAAAAGAAGTAGCAAGATTCCAGGAAACGGCTGGGGACCAATAGTTGAGCAGAGTAGGTAGTCCAAGGCAGTGACTGCAAGGCACAAGGAAGGCAGCAGGCAAGTTGGCTGGTCTGAGGAGAGCAGTCCGAGGCAGTAGCTGCAAGGCTCAGGGAAGGCAGCAGGCAAGTTGGCTGATCAGGAGGGATTAGTCCATAGCAGAATGGCTGGGCAACAGGAAGGCTGCAGCAGTCAAGGCAGAAGAGAAGCAAGGCTGGGAGGGAAGGAGAAGAGCTAGGCAGCCTAAGGGAACCAAGGGAAGGAAGGACCAAAACCAAGGAAATAGGAGGGAACAGGAGGAACAGGAATCCAACCAGGAGGAAATGGGCGCAGCGGAAGGCTGCAGGAGCGAACAGCACGATCTGGGAACAAACCACGTTGAGACGCGGTGAGTCTCAAGATTCCATCCCTTAAATAGGACTGGCAGCACCCGGGAGGCTTGGAACGCAAGCCGTGCTGTCCCCGAGTGCTGCCATGCCCAGAACGAGGCTTGGGAAGCAAGCTTGTGGCTTCCCAAGCGTCTCGTGGACTGCGCATGCGCGAAGAACAAAACGTGGCCTTCCGCGCATGCGCAAATCCCGAGACACAGAAACCCCGGAAGCGCTGAGTGCCGCAGAAGACCGCGGTCCAGCCAGCCGGTATCGGGGATAGCAGCGCCAGGATGGGGCGCGCCGGGACCCATAGGTGTGCCCCCTACGACAGGTAAGTGGTGATGTGGTAACAGGTGTTCACCTAGAGGATATCGGGTTGAGTGGCCGTTGGTCCCGGGAGGAGTCCAGTTAACACTATGTGGGCAATCAGACTAGCACTGATGATCTTTCTTCCCTCGATACAGCAGAAAGTGTATCAGTAGATGGACAAGTGTGACATGCATCACCTCAAAGAGAGGGGGTGTAGGGCCAGGCCCTTGTGCAGGGAATCAATGCGGTTATGGCTCTGACCAGTAGAGAATGGCATGTGTTGGTCTCAGCAGTGCATATAGTCATGATGGAGAATGTGATAGCAGATGCCCTGAGCGGGTAGTGCTCAGTCGTCCATGAGTGGGAGCTTTGCTCAGAGTTCCTTTCAGAGATCTTTCTAACCTCTTTGCGACAAAAGTGCAAGCTTTTCTTTTAGGGGAATTTCGTTCAAGGGGGCATCAGGAGATGCCTTTCTGATGGATTGAAATTTAGTACTTCACTAGGTGTTTGCAGATTACTTATTTGGGTTATCTGAAGGACAAGGAGGTTTGGGTTTTCCATGATTTATTGCCCTGAATTGGGCTTGCAAGACACGGTACCCAGACCTTCTCGAGATGGCCATCTGTCCATCTCGACACCTACCTTAGAGACCAGAACAGCTGTCCAGTCAGGGGCCCGGACGCTTTATCTGAGCACGCACGCTCTCAGCCTTCCTGCGTGGCTGTTGTGATGCTGAGATAGAGAGCCTGGGAGTTGACTGATTAGGTCCTTGAGGTGCTGCAGTTTGCGTGCATGCAGGCCTGCCACAAAATTGGTATATGCATGCAGATGGAGCAAGTTAGAGACCTGTCAAAGGAATGAAGCTTTGGACGACTTGCTGTGCTCTGTTTTCATGATTGCAAGGTTTCTGTTGTCCCAGGAAAGGCAGGCCTTACAAATGGCAGTCATTAACGAGTATCAGCTGCCAAGTCCTATTTTAAAAAGGGAGCCTGAGCAAGGGTCTTTTTTTATTCCCTTTTTTGCCCATTTCCTGAAGGGCCTGAGAAACATGTTTCCTCCCATGTAGTTTTGTTTCTACCTTGGGATCTAGGTCTGGTTCTGATGTTTCTTATGGGTTGCCCATCCAAGCCAATGCATTCATATTTTCTGAGACCCCTTAGCTTGAAGACAGTATTTAGGTGGATATTGTGGCTGCGAAACGTATGTTGGCTCCAGGCACTCCCTTCCGCACCCCTTATCTCTCTTTTAAGGGGAAAAGTCACTGTTGGGGTGATGTCCACTTTTATTTACTTCACTGTTGAAGTTTCACATTAATCAAAAGATTCAGTTGCACAGGCTAGACACAAAAAGAATTCAGAGTTCACCTGTCAGGATTGTGAGATACCTGAAAGTCTGCTAGGTATCCAACTGATGCTGAGTGTAAGAAAAAGGAATACTGACATCGAGGTGGTCATGTAGCGGGTCTTGCTAAATCCTGTGCTAATTCAAAAGTCTTTGATAGTTTAAAGTACAACACAATTGGTTCGAGCCCGGCTGAGGCAGACTAATTGAGTGGATGAAAGGTATCTGAGACCGGCTGAGGGGGATCCGGGGTGAACCGTGAGTCACCCGAGAAAGAGTTATCCGAATATAGTTTTAAAGGGGTCTGAGCCCGGAAGAAGGGGATCCAATGTTGAACTTTTGTTTTGAAAAGGATCTGAGCTGGCGCAGGAGGATCCAGTGTGAATACCCAAATTGAGTGTTGGAAAAGGAAAATAACATTTACGTGTTTTGTGTATACCAGGCCCCCTGAGTCGAGAGACCTGCAAGAAGCAAAGAGACTTGGACACAGGAGGTCCTGAACTGTGTGAGAAACCTAAAGGTGCCTTACCTGCCAGTCCCCGGGGATCTGTCATCTAGGTGGCCAGGACACGGCCATCGCTATTGGATCCAGTTCCTGGGGGTGGAACAGTGCGGGAGGATCACCTGGATGTCGGGGGGGGGGTCTTCGGGGAGTGGAAGTGGGACACCGGAGGGTGAGACATGGTATCCTCTTCCTTACAACACCGTTTCCCCATCCTGCAAGGTAGCATACTTAGAAACTCAATAGCCCCCCCCCCACCTCTTTTTGGACACAAACCCTTTCTCACTGACAATGATTGTGAGCTGAGCGTCAATGGACTAAAGTCAGAGACATATACCCGACAAGTCCCAAGGCAAGAGTCCGGCAATTATGTAATGCTCACCTGTTATCCACAGGGACGCCACCCAATCTGGCTGGACTGCTTCCGACCTGGACCCACTCCCTCAGGTTCTTGTTCTGCCGGGGACCTGGTCTGGAACACAGGTGTTTTGGTTTCAGCTTATAGTCTCTTTTTCCCAGAGCCCGCCTTCCTTGTGGACCCAGCGACCCTTTAGCGCTTTCCTCACCTTGCTTTTTGATATGGTGCGCTCTCTGTCCTGCTGTTCTGTACAGATGTGCGTCGTGGATGGGCGCGTCGCAACCGAGTTGTTTCACTGGTGCGGGCCCTGTGAGTCCAGACCTCCTGCGACTCAGTTCTTCAGGTAAGTATGTTGTTTTGACAGCTTGTCCTTAATTGTAATTGCCCCTGTTAATGTCTTTCCTTCTCTCTTAGGTGCGGAAGGAGTTCTGAAGATGCCGTGCTGGCTGGGACTGTGCTTGAGATGGTAAGTGAAAGCGCGGAGCGCGGCGCTATGTGCTTTTCTTGGGGTGTGCTAACCTGTGTTGTCCCTCTCTTGCAGGCCGCCGCGATGTTCCGGTGACAAGCTGTCGAGTGGATGCGCAACGGTGAGTAGATGTTGTTTGAATCGCCATCGAGTAATTAAGTGTGTTAATCAGCCTTGCCTTTTCTCTTGCAGGTTGTCGGAAGGCCGGAATGGGCATGAACCAACAGCAAGTTCAACTCAGGTAAGCGTCAGCCTTCCGAAAGTTGTTTAAATGTGAAGAATAAACGCTTACTAATACTGCTTTTCTATTTTCCCCAGGTTGCGGCTACCAGGAGAGAGAGCAAGCGTTTGCCAAGATGCTGTATGTTCGGGACACTGGAGCGGATGACGGGAGCTGGGCTCGCTAACAGGTAAGACTAACTAATGGTGTTTTTCTTCTTATTGCAGGTGTCGGCCTGGAATTCTGAGGAAAATCCGACAAACCGTGGTGAACGTCACGCTGCGAGAGCAGAACAACGCAAAGTGTGTACTCCAGCTTGGGCGTGGCTTATATAGCCTGCAGGTATCCCAGGTGCCTTTAGGCCTGACCACACCCTAAATGCTAGACTGCATGGTTCAGTTCTGGAACTGAACCATGTGGGGGCATCCATGTTGTGACACTGCCATTGTGAGCTCCAGCTCACCCTTCTGCCATATGAGCCTGGCGCTAAAGTCGCCATGACTGACTCCAAGAGAGTCTTGGGGGACTTGATTGGGCCCTTGGGGCCATGAAGGGACACCGTGGTGCGGCCTAGGGGCCCCGACTGCCAGGGCCAGGGGCATTGGTCATGACAATTACTGATAATTGCACACACCTGACTTCCCTCACACTTTCCCACACGGATAAAAGGCAGAGCACGAAAGCACACTCTGAGCAAGGTAAAATGCACAAGTAAGCAGCTATTCCGGGATTGCAGTTTAAACCGAGGAGAAAGGCGGCAAGACCAGAGAGGACGACAAGGAGGGAGTTACCCTGGTCATTTTCACGAAAGGATCGCGACTTTCAAGAAGCCTCAAAGAAAAGAAACATAAGACCAGGAATTCCAGCTGACCAGCGGTGCAGAATGTGTCAAATGTACAGAGGGCCCTTCCGCATTGATATTTAAGGCGGGGAGAAGTGATTGCTACAGTGGTACAGTCTGCCACAGTGGTACAGTCCATGACTCCGACAGTAAAGCAACGCCAATGAGTTCAGCACAGCCGGTGAATCAGGAGAAACTGATAGCAGACTGCACTGTTATGATCAAGGTTGCAAGCGGCAACATTGTGTGAATAAAGAACTTGTGTGCGATTGAACTTTAAGAAAACCCAGTTAAGTACCAGATACAGAGTGGTCCGGCGCTGCAAGGGTGTTCACTCGAAGGTCTCTGTTTGGTACTCCCCAGAGCATGTGAATATTGAAAGGCGAAATCGAATTAGTCCGGCTGCGGGTTAAGTTAAATCCTTTACACATTCGAAAGACTTCGATTACATGCAAACAGAAATTGTTCTGAGACCGAAAGAGGGGGACTCATGGTTGAAAGGAGATCTGAGCCCGGAAAGCGGGATCTAGGGTGAACAGTAAAAAAAACACCTGTGAAGATATTGTGGTGGCAAATGTGAACCTGATTGAGGGATGTCTACGAATTAAAGTTGGTCTGAACCTGACCGACGGAGGCGAATTGTGAAAGAAGGATCTGAGCCCAGCTGAGGGGGATCCCGGGCGACGAGTAAACTGCACAAATTGGAGTTTCTTTTGGAAAGGAAATTAGTTTGTTGTTTTGGTGCATTATGCCCTCTGAAGAAGGAACTTTGTACGAAAGAGACTTGGGTACGGAAGCCCCTGATGTTGGTAAAAGGAACTGTGACCTCATGCCGAAGAAGCCCATGAGGGTGATGTCCTCGAGTGACCCGCCTTGTCCCGTGCAAGAAAACGTGGGGAAGGGAGGCCAACGGCCTAAACATCCTGACTGACTTTGTGAACACTTCTTTCTTTTGTAAACATTATCCCACATACTTTGTTATGTAGAGTAAGGTTTGGCAATAGTTTTGTTTTAGTATAGGCCATCTTTATTTTGACAAAACAACTAGGACAGCGTTTTCTATTATTTGATGATCATAGCTTGCTCCCATCTTAGATTTAGGTTTAGATAGGTGTTTTTTCACACCCTGGATAAAGTTCAATAAACACCCTTGAACTGTGATCACTTGTGTCTGTCTTACTTTGATAGAACTGTATCCTCGTGCCGCAGAAGCCAGAGTGTGTGCTTTGCTCGAGTGGACTGCCTTGTCCTGTGCTGAAAACGTGGGGAAAGGAGGCCAACGAGCCAATCATCCTGATTTATCATTTTGTGAACACTTCTTTCTTTTTCATGAACTTCATCACACATTATTTGTAAATTAGTAGTAAGGATTGGCAATAGGTTTTTTAGTATGGGACCTTTTTATGTGGACAAGACTCCACTAGGAATGCATTCTTTATTATTTGATGGTCGTAGCTTGCTCCCATCTTTAGATGTCAGTTTAGACAGGCGTTTATCACACCCTTGTGAGAGTTCAATACACATCCTTGAACTGTGGTCACTTGTGTCAGTCTTACTATTGCCACCATGCGTTCCTTACACGTGGTGTCAGGGGTGGGATGTGACTCAGTTGAAACAAATTGGGAAACCCTACAATTCCAGAAGCTTAGTCATAGAGACTTCAACCCCTCTGTTGCCACAAAAGAATCAATAGGCCTCGATATCAGTAGCAGTAGAGAGGCTACTATCCCTCCTGGGAAAAGAGGAATGATTCCCACAGACTTAATTTTGATACTCGCTCCTAGGTTTTTACATACGATTGGCCCAAAAATCTGACCTGGCCTGTAAGTTTGGTATTGGCGTTCTAGCAGGCGTCATTGATCCCAACTTCGGGGGAGACATAAAGGTTCTCTTACAGAACCTACAGAACATTGGCGAAATTCCATTTGAAGTACAATTGCCCAACGGATTCATGAAAAAGCTCTTTCCCCATTTTAGAGAAAGCAAACCAGAAGAAACGGAGAGAGGTACCTTAGGCTTTGTGAAGCTGATGAACCATTGAGCCCTGAAGAAATAAAGGGAGAAGAGCCTACCATCTATCCCGACCTACCCTTCGCCCAGCAAAATGACCCAGCCCTTGCTGAGGCGTTTTTACAAGCAATTCCCGAAGGAGAGGCTATAGAGAAGGGAAGCCCTTTCTTCTTCTTAAAGCAAGATTTGCTATATAGAAAAGAAACATCCACAGAAGGTTTGATTAAAACCCAGTTAGTAATCCCCAAAACCCACCAAAGGATCGTGCTCGGGATGGCGCATTCCCGTCTGACCGGGGGACACTTAGGACAATCCAGAACCCAGGCCCATATCAGCGAGAAGTTTTACTGGCCAGATATCCATACTGATATAAAAATCTTTATTCAGACGTGTGAAATATGTCAGAAAACCAGATCTCACATCCCATTGACTGCCCCTCTGAATCCTTTGCCAATCATAGAAGTCCCTTTTTCAAGATTTGGGATGGACATCATTGGACCTTTTAGAAACATCTAGACTGGGCAACAAATATGTCCTCGTAATTGTCGACTACGCGACAAGATCCGTGAGGCATTTCTTATGTGGAAACAACACCATGCATCAAATTCTAAAGCACCTCCTAATGTATTTTTCCAGGGTTGGCTTCCCTAAGGAAATGCTGACGTATCAAGGTTCCAATTTTTTGAGCAAGCTCATGGGGGAAGCCAGGGAACTACTCCATATTAGCAACTTGCAAACTTCAGTGTGACATCCCCAAAAAAGATGGTTTGGTAGAGGGATTCAATAAAACGCTTAATATGATTCGAAGAATGTTGGTAGATAAAAACCGGAAGAACTGGGAATATATGATCCCCTGGGCACTATTTGCAGTAAGAAAAACTCCTCAGGCATCTACTTGATTCTCTCCTTTTGAGCTACTCTATGGTAGAGAGCTTAGAGATGTCCTGGACATTCTCCGGGAGACCTGGGAAGAACGAGAAGAGGCACCCGTTCCCCTTTCGCAGACGGCTACCAGACTGCAAAAACATATGAGACTTGTTTGAAATCTAGGCTATACTCATATGGAAAAGGGCCAAATTCTGCAAAAAATAGTATTGGTCCTCTTACCTACCTCGGAAAACAAGCTTGTATCTAAGTGGCATAGGCCTTATGAAATAATGGAACAAACAGGAACCTGTACTTATAAGGTAGCACAGCCTGACAGTAAACAGAAGGTCCATCTAGATCATGTAAGTAAATCTCTTAAGAGTGGAAGGAAATCCTGTCTGCCACCAATGCCACAATACTATCCTGTTTGGTGCCAGAAGGGGTAGACCACTTTGAATGAATTCCTCAAGAGCTATCTAGTCAACAGCAAGACAATGTAAAAGATTTAATGATCTCATTCCCTGATGTATTCTCAGAGAAACCAGGGAGAGTGAAAGGCACCTATCACTACATTAGAACACCTAAGCAAAATGTAGTTTCTCTGAAACTATAAAGGTTACCGGAAGCCCGCAAACAGATAGTGATTGAGGAAGTGAATACAATTTTAAGAGCGAACGTTATCTAACCCTCTTCAAGCCCATGGTCCTCCCCTATCGTATTGGTCACCAAACTTGACCATACCTGGAGGTTTTGCATAGATTTCTGCCAAGTTAATACCATTTCCGACTTTGATGCTTATCCCATGCCACGCATCGATGACCTAATTGATAAACTCAGAAATGCCACCTTTCTATCAACCCTAGACATAACTAAAGGGCACTGGCAGGTCCCAGTGAATGGACCTGTTGAGGAAAAGACTGCTTTCTCGACACCCAAAGGACTGTTTCAGTTCAAAGTTCTCCCTTTTTCTTAGACAGGGCTCCAGACACTTTCCAACGGCTTATGGACAAAATATCCATTCTGCTGACCTCTTCCTACTCTTTGTTCCCCCACCCCCATTTGCCTCTTCTTGCTTTCGCTCCTTTCAGCTCCTAGCCCTCCTACATTGGAACTCCCTAACTCTCTTATCCGCTCCATCCCCACCTTTTCCTCCTTCCGTGCTTCCTTGAAATCTCTTCGTCTCCATTCCCCACCCTGAAACCGCTCTCTCTCTTCCACATGTCTCTCCCCTACCTACCTCTCCCTGCCTACTTCCTCTCCTCTTACACTCACCTGTCGTTTTGTTTACATGCTAATTGCTCTAGTCACTATTTTGTTGGTTTGACTCATGTTTTATAATTGCTTCTACTGTTATAATCTATGTATCTTGTTATAATGTGAAGCGCTTTGGAGTAAAATGCTAAATAAATACAATAAATATAAATACAAATCACAGCCCTACTCTGATTTCTGCAGAGCTTACATTGATGATGTCGTCATTTATAGTAAAACTAGAGGAAGACCACCTTTTCCATCTCTTTACCATTATGAGAGCTCTCAGAGAAGCTGGCCTAACTGGCAATCCATCCAAATACAGACTGGCCCAATCAACCGTGAAATACCTGGACTTCTTTGTAGGGAATGGTACCGTGCAACCTCAACGCGAGAAAGTGAAAGCCGTACTACATACCCTACACCTAAAACTAAAAGAGATCTCGGAGCATTTCAAGGATTAATCGGTTATTACCGTAGGTTTATTCCAAACTTCTCGGATAGGAGAGCTAGGCTGACCGATAAATGAAGAGCGCCGAACCTCCAGCAAATGTATTGGACTGACAAGGATGATATATGTTATAACAACCTAAAACAAACCTTGTGCCAGAACCCGATCCTAATGGTAGTAGATTTCTCAAAGGAATTTGTACTGCAGACAGATGCCTCAGTTACAGGTCTAGGAGCAGCCCTATCACATATTTGCGATGGATTGGAACATCCTATCTTGTTTACGAGTCGCATACTTTTCCCACGTGAAAAGAATTACTCTGCGCTGGAATTAGAGGCCTTTGCCATCAAGTAGGTCATTATCCATCTTAGATATTACCTCCTAGGAAGAAAGTTCATACTTGTCACTGACCATTCTCTGCTAGTTTGGATTAGCCAACGAAAAGACTCTAACCCTTGAGTCATGCGATGGTTCTTAGACCTGCAACCCTACTGTTTAATTTTAGAGCACTGAAAAGGTAAAGACCATTGGACCGTGGATTTCCTCTCTCGGTTCCCTTGTGAAACCGATGGGGCTACATCGCATAGTGGAAGGGTACGTGAAAAAACCTGAAGGTGTCTCACCAGCTTTCCCTGGGGATCTGTCATCCAGGTGGCCAAGACACGGCCATAACTTTTGGATCCAGTTCCTGGCGGTTGACCAGTGTGGGAGGATCACCTGGATGAGGGCTCTTCGGGAGTTGAAGTGGGACACTGCAGGGTGAGATGCGGTATCCCCTTCCCAATAACACCTTTTCCCCCATCATGCCAGGTAGGATACATAGGAATTCAACCCCTAGCCCCCGTTTCCAACGCAAACATTTTCTCAAGGACAGTTCACCATGAGTGACAACGGACTAACACCAGAGCCGTATACCTGACATGTCCCAACACCATGGACAGGCAATTATGGATTATTACACACGCCTGACTTCCATCACACTTCCCCACACAGATAAAAGGCAGGCACGAAAGCACACTCTGAGTGAGGCAAAACACACAAGGAACAGCAGTTCCAAGATGGCAGTTCCCGTGACCTCCAAAGACTGTTACTTTCGCGAGCCTTGAAAAGTAAGAAACCGAAGACCAGGAACTAATTCTGATTGAACCTGCAAAGTGTGCGGGAGGTACCTGGGGCTCTTCTGCATCGATAACCAAGGTGGGGAGGAGCGATTGCCACTGTGGTACTGTCCTTGGCTCCTACAAAAAAGCGGTGTCAGAAGACAGCACAGCCGGTGAGTCTGGGAGGCTGATACCAAACCAGCTTGTGTTTTGAACCAAGGTTGCAAGCAGCAACATTCTACAAAGAGATCAGTGTTGGAGGCGTTTGCAAAGAGCAATACAGAGATAAGTGGAAACTAAAAGCAATAGTTCAACTTTGTTATTGAACTTTGGGAGAAATGATATGATACACAGATTGGTCTGGCGCCATGTGGGTGCTCATTCGAAGGTCTCTGTTAGGTATCCAACTGATGCTGAGTTTGTGAAAAAGGAATACTGATATCGAAGTGGTAATGTAACAGGTCTTGCTAAAACCCGTGTACATTCGAAAGTCTTCGATAGTCTAAAGTACAACACAATTGGTCTGTGCACGGCTGAAGGAGACTAATTGAGTGGAGGACAGGGATATGAACCTGGAAGAGGGGGATCCAACATTGAACTTTTGTTTTGAAAAGGATCTGGGCCCTTCAGAGGGGGATCCAGGGTGAACACCCAAATTGAGTGTTGGAAAAGGAAAATAACGTTTACGTGTTGTTTTGTGTATACCAGGCCCTCTCAGTCAAGAGACTTTCAAGAAGCAAAGAGACTTGCACACAGGAGGTCCTGAACTGTGAAAACAGAACTGTATCCTCATGCCGCAGAAGCCAGTGTGTGTGTTTTGCTCGAGTGAACTGCCTTATCCCGTTCTGAAAACGTAGGGAAGGGAAGCCAACGGCCCAATCATCCTGAGTTTTGTGAACACTTCTTTCTTTTTCATGAACTCCCGACCCCCCCCCCCCCACACATTATTTGTAAATTAGTAGTAAGGATTGGCAATAGGTTTTTTAGTATAGGCCCTTTTATGTTGACAAGACTCCACTAGGACTGCCGTCTTTATTTTTTGATGGTCGTAGCGTTCCTTGCAGGATGAGCAGCTCTTTTTATCTTTTGCAAAAGGCCATTTTGTCAAAGGGGCTGCTAGGAAGGCCATCTCACACTTGATTGGGCCTTGCAAGTCTGAGCGCTACGATAAAGCAATCAGGGATGCGCCACAAGGCCTCAGGCACACACTACTGAAGAAGTAGCAGCTTCTTTGGTCTTACAGAGAGGGAGCTACTGTTGGATATTTGCCGGGTGGCAACATGGTGGTCTTTGCATTGTGAACATTACTGCTTGCACTTTATGGCAGGACAGGATACTCGCTTTGGGAAAGCAGAAGTTCATTTTTTTTTTTTTTTTGAAGGGACTTATGCTCTCTACACTCCTTGTGCAGTATTTACTGCTTTGGTAGTCTATCAAGATGAGGACTCTCTGGAAGGATGCGTTCCATTAGAAGGAAACATTACTTACTGTGTAATATTCTTTCTGTGGTTTCTCCTTCCACAGATTCCTCATTGCCCTCCTGTCCTGCCCTGCTTGCGAAAGATATAAAAAATAATAAAAACATTCTTTCTGAGATTGGAAAATGTTTTTTGAAGAGTTTGGTTTCCAAATTCTTCCTATTGAGAGGTTCCCTCATGTGAGAAACCAGAAGGTGTCTCACCCGCTAGTCCCCTGGGGTCTCTCTCTGTGGCCAGGGCACGGCCATCCCTATCGCCTTTGGATCCAGACCCTGGGGGTGGACCAGTGCGGCAGGATCACCTTGTGTGAGGGGTCTTCAGGGAGTGGGACACATGATGGCGAGACGCAGTATCCCCCTCCCTGTAACACCTTTACCCCATCCTATCCGGTCAGATAGTTAGGAACTCTACCCACCCCAGTTTCCCTACACGAACACTTTCACACGGGCAGCCCGCTCTGGGAGAAAAAAGATTCACACCCGAGCATTGTACCTGACATTTCTCCACACGGATAAAAGGAGAAGCACGAGAGCACACTCTGAGCAAGGCAAAGCTCACAAACGAACAGCATTTTCCTGACGCCCCTGAACGAGGGAAGAAAGACGGCAAACCAAGAAGGGTACGCAAGGAGGGAGATACCCTTGACCTTTCCGTTGCAAAACCTTTACTTTCCAGGACTCTCTAGATTAGCAAGCGTAAGGCCAGGAAACCAGACTGAAGAATCCTGGATTGTGTGTTGGAAATTCCAGGGGCCCTCCTGCACGGCTGACCGAGTCGGTGAGGAACATCAGCCGCTGTGGTACCGTCCTTGGCTCCAAGATCAAAGCAGCCCCAGAGAGATCAACAAAGCTGGGGAGTTGGATTGACCGATGCAAGACCGGTCTGTGTTGAAATCAAGGTTGCAAGCGGCAACATTGTATAAAGAGTGCAAGAACGAAGATTGGGAACGCGTGTGATGAAAGATGCACGGAAAGCCTGATTGCTGATGGATGTTTGAACATTAAAGGAGGAAGATACAATACCAGTGACAGAGTGGTCCTGCACTGCAAGGGTGCTCAATAGAAAGTCTATGTAAGGTATCCAGCCAAGAAGTGGCACAAACGAAAGTAGAAGATTGATAAGAATGATAAGTTAAGTGAATCGAAGTAGTCCTGCAACAGTTCAAGCAAAACCCATCACACATTCGAAAGTCTTCATTTTTTGATACAAACAGGAAAACTTGGAAAGTGAGATTACATGGTCCAAGCCCGAACGAGGGAGACCAATTGCGAACATTGTGCTAAAGGGGTCCGAGCTCGAACAAGGGAGACCATTTGTGAACATTATGTTAAAAGGAGATCTGAACCTGAAGGAGGGAGACCCATGATGAACACTGGAAGCAAGAACTTGTGATTGAATGTGAAAATCCTGGTAAGAAAGGAACTTTGGAGCTGGTTTGTTACGACAGGGCCGCTGCAATAAGAGACTTTTATTGGGAAAGCAGCTTTGGTAGAATGCCCTGATATCTATGCTTGGATCTGTTTCCTCGTGGCAGAGAAGTCAGAGTGTGTGTGAAGCTCAAATGTGCCACCTTGCCCCATGCTGAAAACGTGGGCAAGGGGAAGCCAACTGCTCAACTATCCTGACATATTTCTTGAATACTTCTCTTTTTGCATACATCAATGTCCCACACCATTTGTATTTAGAAGTAAGGATTGGCAATAGGTTTATTAGTATAGGCATTTTTTATTTTGACAGAGACAGGACTGCGTTATTATGATTTGATGCTCGTAGCTTGCTCCCATCCTTAGATTTAGGCTAAGATAGGCGTTCAATCAACCCATTGAAGTTCAATAAACACCCTTGAACTGTGATCACTTGCGTCTGTCTTCACTGTTTACCATGCCTTCCTTACACTCAGTTTTTGAACATGGGTCTGCACGGGTGGGAGAAAGGAGAGATCAGAGGTCATGGAGGTGTAATTTTCTCCATTTATGGGATGGCAACGTTCTGCTCAGGATCGAAAAGGCAGATCGCCGGAGGTGATTGGGGCAGAGCCACACTATGTCCACCGCTGAAAGATTTTTAAGAACAGCTTGCACTGGAGAACTGCCAAGGTGATGAATCTGTGACAGGAGAATCCATGGAAAGAACATTACAACGTAAGTAATCTTTCCTTCGCAGTCACATAAATGTTCTATGAAAATGATGCAGGCATTGTCATAAAGCTGGTTGTTAATGGATTGCAGTCTCCCACAGATTCATTTAGACAGATATCCTCCAGTGCCATCTTTTCTCAGAAAAGTTCACCCAAGGGCGTAGTGTAGCTCGACAACCACCATTTGCAACATTCACCTTCCTCGACCTAGATATGACGCTGCCATTGTACAAGTGCAGCACACATGCCTCATTATCTTTGTTCCTTTTTTCACACACTTAGCACACTATCCACTCAGGAACAAGCTTTCCCTTTTATGCCGAGTTATTATTCCAAGTCCCAAGCCATCAGGGTTTAAGCACTGTCGGGACTGCAAATTCAAAATGTCCTGTGACCAACCCACACAATATTTGTGTGTAATTTCTTAGGGTGGGCGATGATGTTAAGCAAAGTGGGTCCTGTCAGTAAGTGTGATCCCCAAGGCCCTCAGTGAGTAGGCTGCCAACGTGGCGCTATGTTGTCACCTTTTGAGATTGCTGGCGACATTTCGTCCAAAGTCTTTGTAGGTGCAGATGAAGAGTCTACGCAGTAGAAACAGGAGAAAAGAGTGGGTACAAGATATATGAAGGCAGAAAAGTGCTGACTCTTTTGCAGCAGTTTGCACCATTAGTAGTCGTCTTCCTCCTTCGAAAAGATGAGGAAGGCAGCACAATAAAGGAGGGATGAAAGAGAGATGTTGGAGGAAATTAAGAAGCCAATGTTGGCCATTTATTCCAAATCCTCGACAAGCATGACTTAGAAGCCTGCTGCACCTCTGTCAGATTTTAGGGACCTTAAGGAGGGTAGCCATCTGTGCTATCTAGCTAGGCTCCTCCCGTATCGGTGCCTCCAACAGGGTCTGGTGCAGAAGCCTTGGCTTTGTTTGCAGTCAACCGCTTTGCCTGGTCATTTGCATTGGAGCAACTATGCTCCAGAATGTAGGACGTGGTTCTTCCAGTATATGCAGGCAATTCTTAGTGACAATGGGAACTACGTTCCTTATGATGATGAGCCTCTCATGCTGGCATGTTAGGACCCTATGATGGACCTTTTAGCCGAAGAGGTAGACATTTTAACTTTTGCATCGGATCTCTCAGATTTCAATAATGCCAGAGGCCTGGACAATTTACCTGATCTAGAGATGCAAAATTCTTCCCTGTATGTGCATCTTAACTCCCAGTACAGTACAGTTGCCCAGAAGGTAGTTGCTGCTTTGGGCCTCGGACCTGTCCAAACCATTGGTCCACTATTGGCTTGTGGACATCTTAGATATCGACCCCCAGAATGGGACAATGTTGCTGTTCAGTGCAGCCGTTGTGGACCATGTTCAAGCCCATGCTCCGTGCCTACAGTCGACCTGAGGGACCACAGGTTCCTCTCTGGGCATCCCTCTCCGCAAGGCCTGGTGGGTCTGGTAGCCACGGCCAATATGAAATGAACTTAATCTTCCTCAGCTCTACCCCTAGTTGGGGACAAAAATATTAACAATGTTCTCAATAAAAAGGTCTTTATGTTAGGGGGCAAGGCCCTGAAAGCCATTAATTTCTCATGTTGGCTGGCGGAAATCTCACTGATTTTGTGGGTCATGCAGTTAGATGCCTCGGTGCACACTTCCAAGGGTAAAATTAATTACTGTTTCTTGGATACAGTGAATAATGAAAAGTGGTACATTAGGTGCTTCAAGCTGGCTTGGATGAAGCTGATTGTGTCGGCTTTCGCACATAGGCTTATCAGCCTGCCCCAATGAAGGCTGAGCAACAACAGTACACTTGCTCTGGCAGAATGAGAGCACCAAAGGGTCAATCTTTGGCAGCTTCAGTGCCTCTGCTGCCGTCTTCCTCTAAACTATTTGAGGCCTTGTCCCACACTGCTCCTTTTAGAGCTCTTTTCCGCACCTTTGCAGAGAAATGGTGGTTGGTCACCTCCAACACATGGGTTTAGCAACTGGTTCAGAGCAGCTACTTTCTTCCCTTTCTCAAGAAACCCCTGCACAGATTTCTTTGCTTCTTTTCCAAGATCAGGGTCTGGTGCTCTTGGAGCAATTGGCCTCACGTTTGGCCAAGGGGGCCATGGCAAGGCTTCCTACCTTAGTGGAGGGGTTGGTGGTAATCCTGGTACTTCTTGGTGCGGAAGAAGGGAGGAGGCCTGCAGCCCATCTTGGACCTAAGGGTCTTGAACAAGTTCCTGTGGAAAGATGGTATCCTTGAGAGACTTTCTCCAGAGCCGGGACTGGTTGGTATCATTGGATCTCCAGAATGCTTACTTACATGTGCTGATCTACATAAAGCACAGGAAGTTTGAGGTTTGTAATAGGCAGCACCCATTGCAGATGTTTCCTTTCCAGCTAACCTTAGGCCCGGGCGTGCGCTAGGTTGATGGCAAAGGAGGGACAAGATCCATGTCTTTCCCTAACTGGGTGATTGGCTCCTTCAGGGTAATTCACCAATGTAGGGGTCACTCGATCTCAGAAACCTATCGACTATTACATGACTTAGGCTTGTGCCTGAATTTCCAGGAGTACCAGATGACACATTTACAGAGACTCCAATTGATCAGCGCTGTCCTGGACACTCTGGTTCTGGTTGGATATGCTTTTCCTTCCAAGGAGAGAGTCAACAGCATTTTTCAGATGGTTACCATGTTCCAGAACTCACACATGCTACCAGCTTCAGCCGCCTTTGAATGGATTGCATCCTCTCATAGATTTCTCATATCGATTGATACTCCCAGGGAAATGTTTTTGGTGGAAATTCCAACAGGGGGAATATTGTAGCTTGACAATCATTCCCTTCTGCTCTCACACTCCTTGACTCCAGAAATGTAGTCAACAGCACATATACAGCACACACCACACCCTCTCCTCAGTTAGTTTGTCCACGCTCTCAACACAGTTTCTCTGGAGTATTCTTCTGTTGAAATTACTGCACCATTACACACATGCCAACATTCTGTGACCAGAAATCTGTAGGAGTCTTAAAGTTTCAAAAATAGTACGTAGCATAATGATGACATCACAGGAAATGATGTCACATCAATTTTACCCAATGAAATGACAAAGAAATACATCTGGCGGTCAATAGTTGCCGATTATCACGAGATGGCCAGGCATCAGGGAGCTGAAACAGGAAAAACCTGCACTTGCACGTTCTAAATGCTCACAAGGCCTAGCAGGACAGCCTCTTTCTTTCTCTTCATTGTTATTATATTTGCCTTTTGTTCCCATGTTCCCTCCCTGTTACCCTGTGGACGATTTGAAACACAATTTCTTGATGTATAAGCACCTTACAAATGCTCAATCAATAAATATGTCAGCAAGTACCTGCTGTGGAGGAGCCGGTGTGAAAAGGCAACAAGGTGATAAGTGTACCCCAAGGGAAGTGACGGCTGCAAATGCAGCTTGTATGGCAAGCCCCAAATTAAAAGTGATATAGAAAGACATTTATTGCTGTTATAAGTAAGGCTCCCGATTTTATGGTATTTAATTTTTTGCCATTTCTGTCTGTATTTATCCATATTTTTTTTTGACCGTTTTTTTCTGTACTTATCCACATTTATATTTTCTCATGTAAAAAGATAATTCGCTACCAGTATTTTTCTGCATTTATTCTAATAAAAAATGCATTTATTAAAGCACACATGCAGCCATATAGGAAAGAAATGCTACCTCAATGTTTTCCATAATAGCAAACGGTTGCTTCTGTGACTGCTGCTGCCTTAAAATATATGCGGTCAGCAATTTGAAGAACTTTTTATACAACTTTTACACACTCAATGCTGCCAATCTGCAATGTGATTGGCCTGCAATGTATGAGTGACATGTATGAGTGACATCATGGAGACACAGGCAGAAAGACCTGTTGTTCAGGTTTTTTTCCATTTTAATAAATAAATACAGACAGAAAGCAGATTGATTTCCGTTGGTATTTATGTGTAAAAATCAGTAAAAACGGAAAACTGTAAGCCTTAGTTATATACTGCTAACTGGCAACTTGGGGCAGTTGCGGGGGGCCTCCCTGAGGCTCATGGCTCATTTCAACTGAAAAGGTTGAAATGCCCTGATGTCGTTCCTGCCCTTGACACATGAATTACTTGCTCCTCCCTTACTGGATAGATTCTTTAGTTTTTCTTCTTTTTGTTGCACCAAGCTACACACACAGTACCAGACAGACACTTCTCTGGTGAGTGGGTCGCATGCAAGAGGCCCAGGAACATGCCTAGAGTAGGTCTAACTAATGGGGAACAAACAGCTTGGGAGGAGCAGCCCCCTTATTTCAGGGACACTATATTGATGGGCTTAGAGTATTCATGTACCACCGTGAGAATGCACCATATTAGTTATCACCCGGAAAGTGCGGGGAGTTAAGTAAAAGTACATTTCTAGCAGTCTCCTCCACTTTTAGGTGCAGTGTTCACCTGTTCAGACACACCAAAGCAGGGACCTCATTTGGGGGTCACCAACGGGATGGTTTCCTTGCTATGGTCCAGGATGGTAAGGATGCCATGTGTGAGTCCATTCAGTCGGGTTTGGACTTAGCTGAATGCGTCAGTAGGTCCATGGCGGCGAGCACCGTGACACGCAGGTTTGCTTGGTTGCGGAAGTCGGGGTTTGCTCCTGATGTGCAGTCCCGGCTCCTCAACATGCCCTTTGACGATGAACACCTTTTTGGCAGCAGGGCTGACGAGAGCCTTGAGAGGTTGCAGACCTCAAAAGCTGCAGCAAAGTCGTTGGGCGCTGCAGTTCGCCAACCCTCGCCTTTTCGTCCTAGGGGACAGCAGTGGAGGGGTGGTTCCTTTCGCTATTACTCGTCCTTCAGTAAAGCGAGAGGAGCTGGCAGTCAAAGAGGCCAACGCAGGGGTACCGGAGGTGGACGACAGGGTACCCGTGGTGCCAAGGCCGCTCGGGCAGTTGCCTCTTTGCCCTCAGGTAACGCCGCAGCCGCTACCACTCAGTCATGAGGCCATGCCCCATGGTTTGCCGGTTGGGGGAAGGCTGGCGCAGCATCTTGTAGAGTGGCAAGCCATTACTTCAGATGTGTGGGTTCTGGAGATCATAACCCACGGCTACTGTCTTCCCTTTCGGCACAGGCCTCGCGACAATCCACCGGGGAACCTCTCTTTGCAGAGTCCGGATCCGCTCCTTGTGCAGGAAATTCAAGCCCTGCTGGAGAAAGGCGCCATAGAACTGGTGCCTGTAGCGGAGAGGAACAAGGGATGGTATTCCCCTTATTTTGTGATTTCGAAGAAAGACGGGGGATTGAGACCCATCATGGACTTGCGCGGTTTGAACAAACTCCTCAGGAAGGACAAGTTCAAGATGGTTACTCTCTCTCAAGTCCTCCAGGCCCTTCAGCTTCAGGACTGGTTGGTGTCACTCGACCTCAAGGATGCTTACTTCCATGTGCCGAACCATCCCAAGCACAAGAAGTACCTGAGGTTCGCGGTTGGCGACTCACACTTTCAGTTTCGGGTCCTGCCTTTCGGATTGACCTCCGCCCCGAGGGTTTTCACCAAGCTCATGGTGGTGGTGGCAGCGCATCTCAGGCAAGGGGGGAATCACGTCTACCCCTACCTGGACGATTGGTTGATCAGGGGGAGCTCTCCCGAGCAAGTCCTGGATCATCTGTCCGTCACCAGCCACTCCCTTCACAGGCTGGGCTTCTCCCTCAATTTAAAGAAGTCCCATTTGACGCCAACACAGCGGCTCCAGTACATCAGAGCAGTGCTCGACACCTCCCTGGGGCAGTGTTTTCCTCCCGAGGTGAGGGCTCTTCACATTCAGCAGATGGTGCACAAGTTTCAGCATGCCCAGACGCTCCCAGCGTTCGAGTTCTTGAGGTTGCTCGGCCTCATGGCATCCTGCATTCTTCTGGTGCCAGAGGCTCGCCTGCGGATGAGATCTTTGCAGTGGGCACTCAAGACGCAATGGTCGCAGTCCTCCGGCAGGATGTCGGACCCGGTTCAGGTGCCGCCCTCGGTCGCCCAGGACCTTCTGTGGTGGGCCGTCGAAGGCAACTTGATGAAGGGGGCTCCATTTTGGCTTCCCTGGCCGGAGGTGACGATCGTGACGGATGCATCCCTCACGGGATGGGGAGCTCATGCCAACGGGCTGACAGTCAGCGGTCGTTGGTCTCCGTCGGAGTCCAGACTCCATATCAATCTGTTGGAGCTGAGGGCCGTCAGGCTAGCCCTGAAGGCTTTTCTGCCGACTGTGCGAGGAAAGAGTGTCCTGATCCTGACGGACAACACAGTGGCCATGCACTACGTCAACAAAAAGGGGGGGCAGGGTCACTGCCTCTGTGCAGGGAGGCGATGCAGCTCGAGTTCTGGGCCATCCAGCAGGAAGTTTCGATCTTGGCAGTTCATCTGGCCGGAGACGAAAACGTGACGGCGGACACTCTGAGCAGGCAGAGCGCGATCTCTCACGAATGGGAGTTGGCTCAGGAGATTCTCCTGGAGATCTTCGCCCTTTGGGGGACCCCTCAAGTGGATCTCTTCGCCTCCAGTGTCAACCGGAAGTGCGAAAGGTTTTGCTCGCGGGAATTTCCTCCAAAAGGAGCCTTAGGAGACGTGTTCGTGGTGGAGTGGTCATTCCCGCTGCTGTACGCGTTTCCTCCAGTCCCCGTCATCCCGCGAGTGCTGCGGAGGTTACGGAAGTTCGGTTCCCGGATGATCCTCATTGCTCCGGCGTGGGCTTGGAGGACGTGGTACCCGGACCTTCTCGACTTGTCCATCTGCCCTCCACGTCGTCTTCCCTACCGAGACGATCTGCTCTCATGGGAGGGAGGGATCAGGTTCTCCATCCAGAGATCAGATCCCTCAGCCTTCACGCTTGGCTTCTGAAAGGTTGAGGTATAAGGATTGGGACCTTCCTGAAGATGTGATGGAGGTGTTGCTTTCGGCCCGAAGGCCAGCAACAAAGTCTCTGTACCGTTGCCGTTGGCGTAAGTTCTGCGACTGGTGCAGAGTTCAGAATGTGGATCCTTTTGCATGTGACATCCCCATGGTTCTGTCCTTTTTACTTTCTTTGGCCCACAGGGGCTTGCAAGTACCATTAAAGGCTACCTGGTGGCGCTGTCCATCTTTAAGCGCTCGTCTGAAGAGTGTTCTTACTTTAAAATCCCTTTAATTTCACAGTTTCTGAAAGGGCTCACTAATGTGTTCCCTCCGTCACCTTTCCTGGTGCCCGGTTGGGATTTAAACCTTGTTCTTAAGTTTCTTATGGGTGCTCCGTTTGAGCCTTTACATTCTTGCCCTTTGAGGCTGTTAACTCTGAAAACTGTGTTTTTAGTTGCGGTTACTTCCGCTCGCAGAGTGAGTGAGTTACAGGCACTTTCAGTTAAGCCACGCTTCAATGTACAGGGTTGTCCTTAGAGTTCGTCCTTCTTTTCTTCCGAAGGTAGTGACGGAATTTCATTTGGCCCAGAAGGTTGTTCTTCCGGCATTATATCCTCCTCCGCATCCTGGTAAGGAAGAGGAGAGCCTCCATAGGCTTGATCCTAGGAGAGCTTTAAGCTTTTATGTTTCACGCATGTCCCGGGTCAGAGTGGACGATCAACTGTTTATTGGTTACGCTGGAAAGCGTTTGGGGCAAGCTGAGACGAAACAGACTTTGTCTCGCTGGATTATTTTGGCCATCTCGGAGTGTTACCGCTTGGCGGGTAAGGACCCACCAGCTGGCTTGCGGGCCCATTCTACCAGGGGTATGGCTGCATCTACTGCCCTGCAGAGGGGTGTTCCTATTTGCAACATCTGTGATGCAGCCACCTGGGCTTCAGTACATACATTTGTACGTCACTATTCCCTCGATTCCATCCGTGGGCAGGATCTGGCCTTTGGCAAGGCGGTCCTTTGTTCTGCTATTTGATTGGCTATTCTAAGTTTTGATTCTAAATTCTTTCCCTCCTCCTTGCTCTGGTACTGCTTTGGGAGTCTGTCATAGATATGGAATACGTCGGAGGACCCAATCCCCTCGAAGAACAAGTTACTTTCTTACCTGGTAACGATCCTTCGATGGGATGGTCCGACGACGTATTCCATATCGCTCCCGCCCTGCCTTCCCCGCTGCAGAATTTCTTTTGCGATTGCAGCTTACGTTGCGCAAGGCTTTGTGTCTGACTGGCAGTTGACTAATGTCACACGTTCTGGGGGAAAAAACTACAACTGAGGCTACGGGCGTCGTACGTCGTACTTATCACATCGGATGACGTCGGACGTCGGAGGAGGTCCTCGACAACGGCGCATCGACGTCATCGACGCAGGACGCAGACGCCGAAAAAAGTTTCCGAAGCAGCACAGCTGTGGTGATTACATGTCATAGATATGGAATACGTCGTCGGACCATCCCATCGAAAGAACGTTACCAGGTAAGAAAGTAACTTGTTCTTTTCGTAGTGCACTTAGGAACAAAGCTATGGGAGGCCCCTTCCTGTTTTGTCCAGGGGTCGTGTTCCATCGCTTCCCATGATATCACTTCGGGGTTGGGTCAAATTACATCATTTCCTATGATGTCAGCAGAGGTCAAGGGTGGTGTTATTTCACTTCCGCTACCCCTGGCATTTTGTGAAATGACATCCCTGCATCAAAGTAAGCCATTTGATGGCAAATAGTCAACAGGATGGTTCATAGTTTTTTAAAATAGTGTTCAATGTATTTCTATCACGGGGCGAAGTGTTTCCATTAAAATCAGGCAATGCATTACAGTTAACTAACTGCACATACTTACATTGTAAACCACTTGATGTATAGAACGTGTTGTGCATCATTACATGTACAGTTCCATATTTTACCCTTCACAATTTACCATTTCCATTGCACAATAAAATGTGTTTTACAATTTCACTGGTTTCTGTTTATGGCCGAACTTTTCAAAATCTGCAAGGTGCTGGCCAATCCGACTGCAGTCTCTTCCTCTCCTGTACCTCCCCTGGCCCTCTGTACATCCCTGGCTTCTCAGTTCACCACTAAAATCCAGTACATCCTGTCCTCGCTTTCATCTTCTCATCTTCCTCCCTCGGTCCCCCTCTGGTCCCCCATTCCCCCCTCTCCTTCTCTCCTCCCTCTCCCCTATAACACCTGATGATGTTTCTAGACCAGTCCGATCTATCAAAGTTTCATCTAAACAGGTGCTCCGCTGCTCCTCCAGAACCATTAAGGACAACATTGCTTCCCTCGCTCCAGCCTTGGCCAATTTCTGTAATCATTCCTTTGCCACTGGATCTTTCCCCTCTCTCGTCACACACTCCCTTGTGTACCCTCTCCTAAAAAATGCCTGCTGCCAATCCTTCCTGTCCGGCTAACTATCGCCCGATCTCTATCACTCCTTTACTGGGCAAGCTCCTGAAGAAGCTGGCCATCTCCCAGCTAAACATTCACGCTGAGTCTGCTGGTTATCTCCATGACCATCAGTCTGGCTTCAGAGCGGCCAGAGGCATGGAAACTGCTCTCCTCAACACTCGTGAAGATCTGCTCTCTAAACTTGACTCCAGCTCTCACACTGTCCTTATTCTCCTTGACCACTCCTCTGCCTTTGACATGGTCAATCATGACACCCTGATCCATCGTCTCAGTGTGAACCATGGCATCATGGGTCAGGTTCTGCCTTGGCTGACCTCCTTCCTCTTGGACCGACTCTCCCAGGTCCAACTAGGGTCCTTTCTCTGTACCACCTCTCTTTCGACATAATGTGTTCCCCAGGGCTCTAGCCTCTCACTGTGGTTCTTCAATGTCTATTTGGCCCCCTTGTCCTATCTCGTTTCTACTTTCTCCTCTAACTTTCAGTGTTACACAGATGACACACAGTTCTCTTTCAGGCTATCCTCTGCCTCCTCGGTCATTCCTGACTGTCTATCTGCTATTCAGGGATGGTCCACCTCCAATGGTCTCTGCCTTAATGCCAGTAAGACATATATTCTTCTCATTGGGACCCCTGCTCCCGCTTTACCTCCCTCTCTCTGGCACCCACCTTGGGCCCCCTCTCCTCACCCTCCTGTGAGGCAAAAAACCTTGGTGTCATCTTGGACTCCACTCTCTCCTCACATCATGGACCTTGCCAAGAAGGCCCATTTCCAGCAGCACCTCATCAGAGGTATTCTACCTTTCCTCACCTTCCCCCCACAAACTCACTGTCTCCAGAGCTCTGGTTCCCTCCAGGTTGGACTATTTCAACAGCCTCTTTCTCATCACTGTCTTCAACTAATCCAGAACAGGACTGACAGACCTATCCTTGGCCTCAAGCCCAGGGACTGCATCTCTCCAGCTCTGAAATCTCTCCACTGGCTTCCGGTGGCGGCGAGGATCAAGTTTAAGACCCTCTGCATCATTCACAAGGCTTTCTGGGGCTGTGGCCCTCACTACATCCAACTCTCTTCCTAAATACCTTCCTTCTATAGCCCTCAGATCAGCTATTGCGAACTCTCTACGGGTCAGACGCTTCTCCAAGCAGAGATTGGGGGTAGATCTCTCTCTCTCCTCTGCAGGTGCCTCCCTCTGGATTGGCCTCCCTGCCCCTCTCACTTGAGCTGGACCAGAGGTTCTGGAAGCTGCTCAAGACCTTCCTTTTCTCGTCTTCCTTCTCGCTCCCTCTCCCCTGCCTATCTATCTCTCTGCTCATCCTGACTGGTGTGTGGTTGCTCTGTCACTCAGGGTACCATTCCCTTTACCCCCCTCGACCAGTCACCCTGCACTGCCCCCTGGCCTATCCAGCACTCCTGGTATGGAACTGCACCCGTGTAGTCCTGTCGCCCCTGCACTTACTCAAAGGCCTGCTGCCCTGACTGCACCCCCCCCCCCCTTGCACCTTCCCTGCACTTCACGTTTGCACTTGCACAATCTGGATGTCACTAGGCCTAGTAAGATTGGTTGTCTTGTCTTCCCGCAGTTTCCCCTCCCTTCTCTGGTGGCAGCTAGAAACACTTGTGCAGAGATGTGTTTCAAATACCAAATCATATAATTTCATATCCTATTATATTCTTCATTCCGCCTCTGCTCTGCAGGCCAATTGAGAACAGCTAGTTTACATACTGTAATCTGAAAGGGGTGGAGGAGGGCCTTCAAGCAACAACACTTGCCTGGACCTCACGGTTGCCAGGCCATGGGCAGAGTGTCTCACATCATCTGTGGTCAGGAATACATCCATCAAATGAATGGGCCATTTAGCACACTCACCTTTTGAATACCGGGGATGGTGCTCTGCTCACGCTGGTCTGGCTGGGCCTGAGGCAGGCAAGCCTGGAAATCAGTAGGATTGGACACTGAAATCTGTAGGTGGAAGGACTGTGTAAAAAGCAGTAGCCTACCGCCAAAATCAGTAGGAGAGGCAAGTATACCATTATGCCTGGTCCTAAGCAGTCCAGTTACAAGTGCTGCCGAGACTGCAGCTCCAAACTGTCCATCACCGACCCACATAATATACGTGTTTGGGGGATCAAAACATGTCACAGTGCAACTTGTGTCAGCTGAGGAAACTAAAGGCCATAAAGACGCAGGCTGTCAAGTTGGTGCTAGGTTGTCCCCTTTCGAAGTCCCGTTCCTCTTCTTTTCCTAAATCTTCAGAGGTCGAGACAGAATATCAGATCCCGGAGAAAGGAGATGCGAGGCAGGCTAGATGGCACAAGAAGGACAAGAAAAGGACGCACTCATGCATTCTTCTTCCTCATCTTCTCATATAAATTAGAGAGAACTGAGGTCTAACGGGGACCAGAGTGAGGATTTATCGGATAACAAATGCAGTAAGCCTTCCTTGTCATCTGAGAATGCTTCCAGGGAGGAGTGGGTGGAGTTTAGGGACCAAATGTTAGCATTTATTGCTATGGCCATGACTGGTACGGCTTCTCGCCTGTGCATTGTTTTTGGTTCTTTGGTCAACCTTGGTCATATTGGCCAAAAGGAATCCCACAGGAATCAAACTGTATGCACCCATACTCACTGCACGCCATTCCTTCGTCCTCTACTGCACCCGCAGTCCTTTCCATCCCAACTGCTCCACCACTGACATTGCCACAGAATGGGCAGGGGGTTTATTTCAGTCCCTGATGACAATATTCGACGATGAAGGGGATCCTGTTCACTTCAACCCCTAGACTTTGACGGGGGGCTGGGCAAGACCCCTTTCCTGACTTTCCAGCAGACCAGGCAGAACTGGTGGACTTGGCATTTGGGCTCCATGTTGCGATTGTTTCTGACATGTTCCCCGATGTGGAGCTAAAGCAGGCTTCCCCGTATGCGCATCCCAATGTGCAGTTTAGGAAGGTGGTGGCTACGCTACTGTTAGTTCAGTACCAGCAGACCAAGAGTCTAGATGAAGGGCCGCAGTCCAAGCCTGCTCTTCCCTTTAAAGGTGACAAGTGCGTACCTCGTGTTGTCCCTGTGGCAGTGACCGTGGTCCAGGACAGCAGTTGATAAGGATGTTACAAGGAGGTACAAGCCTGTGCAACCGGGCCGTGCTTTTTTTTTGACTCAGAACGTCTGGAGGCTCAGGAAGCCAGAGTGAATTCCGCTTCGGCTCTTCCTCCAGATACGGGAGTCAAAGAAGATGGAGACCCTGACCAAAACATTTTTGCTTCCGAGAGAACGGCTCTGAAGGCAATGAATGCCTTGCGCACGTTAGTGAAATATTCCCACATTTTATGCACTCTGACTTTTGAAGGTTCATACCTTTTACCAGAAGGAGAAATCCGGGATGGGTTTCTCAACCTTGTTAACAATGTCAAAGAAGCAGCTTAGCAAGCCCCTCAGGCCAGTTTGGACGCAGCAGATTTGTGTCGGGTGTTCCATGGGAACGTTGTTAGTTATTTGCAGGGTCTCGTTGCTGCAGTCTTCAAGTGGTTCCCCACAGGTGCAGGAGAAGTTGTTGGATATGCCTTTCAACAGCAAACACTTGTTCAAGGCTAAGGTGGGCAAATCTTAGGATAAATCAAGGATTCAAGAATTATAGCTACATCATTAGGCTTGGCAGTTAAGCAACCAACACCGTCACCTTCCTTTGCTTAAGGCACCATAGGGAGAGGTTTCCGCTGATTCACATTGTTTACCAGGAATATGCAACTATCTCAAGCCAAGACTGCTCAGAGATGGTGCACGTGCCCGGGCAGCAGTAGGGAAGCTTCAAGGTTTCAGGTTCTAGCGAACTGCGTGGCCACGGCGGCTTCTGCCTCTAAACCTCTTTGAGGTCTCTCCCTCAAAACCTCTCCCATTGGCGGACACTTCTCTTTCCTTGAAGGTGACAGGAGATCACCTCTGATGCTTGGATGCAGTATTTGGTCAGTACTGGGTATTGCTTTCCTTTTCATGCAAAAACCTCAGTACAGACCCCCCATTTGTCAGAGGTGGTATCCCGAACATTTGCTTCTAGAGGAGCTGTCCCCTCTATGGGCGAAAGGAGAGGTGGAAGACGTTCCCACCCTTGGAGCAGGGAACAGGCTGGTTGTCATGGTACTTTTCCGTGCCCAGGAAGGGAGAGGCATCTGTCCCATCCTGGACTTTAGAGGCTTGCACCAGTTCCCAGGGAAAGACAAGTTCAGGATGGCGGCATTGGAAGAGATTCTCCATGCTCTGCAGAGCCAGGATTGGCTGGTGTTGTCGGATCTTCTGGATGTCTACTTCCACGTTTCAATCCACTCAAAGCACAGGATGATCCTGAGGTTCATCATCGGAAGTTCCCATGTTCAGTTTAGGGCGCTTGTCTTTGGGTTGACCTCCGCGCCTAGGGTGTTCTCCAGGTTGATGGCAGTAGTGGTGGGACATCTCAGGAGGGACGGGATTCATGTAATTCCCTACCTCTAATATTCGATCATCCAGGCCTGTTCGCCGGTGCAGGTGTCAAGTCAATTTAAGGATACCTGCCAGCTACTGCACAACTAGGGCTTCTCTCTGAACTTCCAGAAGTCCAACACAACACTATCCTAGAGGCTCCAGATCAGATCAGAGCAGTCTTAGCCAACCGAATAGAGGCCTATCCACCCAAAGAGAGATTCACCAGCATTCAACAGTCTCCTGCTTCCAGAATGCATGCATGCTACCAGCTTTGGCCTTTCTCCACCTCCTGGATCTCATAGCATCCTGCGTTTTCCTGGGGCCAGAGGCCCAATTGAGGATGTGCTACCTTTAGTGGTTGCTCCACAGCCAGTGGATCAATTTCTCTGGCGACATATCGTATGTCCTCTGGTTCTCGAAGAAATTGGTCGACAACCGGTCGTGGTGGTCGAGTCAAGAAAACTTGATGAGCGGGAGAGTCGTTCTGCCTGCCCTGGCCAGAAGTCCAGATTGTCACATATGCATCCCTGTCCAGTACCATGGACAGGGCAGGGGGAGTCCTCACACAAAACAACTTGCAGCCTGAATCGGCCCTGGGGGAAAAGACAGAGAACAGGGATCCATTCCCTACCCTTTCCCCTGTGCCAGAATGAATTGGTGCAGTACCAGCTTACTTCATGCCATACTTCTTAGGCATTATACTTGATTGTTTCCTCTTTTTCACATAAGATCATCAAACCCTAACGATGGGGGAGTTACCGTCCTGAGAGACCTGTGGGGACACGCTACACACCAATCGCCCGGGCGACGGGGACCCGAACATCAACAGATTGCTCGCTGGAGCTGAGCATCATCCCGAGAGGGCAGAGGTACCGTCAGGGAATAGAAAGGCCACCTCCCTGCTAAGACCGGGCAGAGCCAGGAGCGTATAGAACTACAGCTCTACCACAACACACCAATGACAGAAACACTAGAACACCGCATACAATTACAGAAATGGAAAGAAACTCCCAACCCATACAGAAACCAACCTTTGGGGCAAAAGCTGAAGCCCCATCACAGTGGGACTGCTCAGCCGACCTGGCTGTGTGACTGGTCTGAAGGAGGACACAGAGCTTATTTACAAGTTTGGCGGTCCAGAAATAAGGGTGCTGGTAGCAACATAACTGCACCCTTTCCGGACCGCCAAACTAAGTGTCCGTTGGTAGGGGCAAAGAAGTCCCAGCATGCCTGTCCTGCTGGGAGTTCACGCCCCTACCTGCAGGCTTTTCACAGAAGCACCAGCAATTTTACTAGCATGCCAATGCTTCAGGTTTCCCATTCTCATGGAGTCCTATAGGACTCCATGGGAATGCAAAATAACCGCTCCGCCTATGATATCCCTGTGGCACCAGGATGTCAGGCGGCGTAAACAGTGTTACAGGGTCGGCGGCAGCCTGCCGCCTACCGGCGGGTTTTACTGCCGACCCCGTAATGAGGCCCACAGACTCTTGTTAGACATTCTTAATGTGTTTTTATTAAAGAAAAAAAGGTAAACACCTATCTCTTCCTATTAATATAGGGTATTCCCTAGCTAACAAAATTATCGACAGTGCTAGTCACTCGTCAGTGAAATGTCTTTAAAGAATCTGTCCACTGTCCCAAACTAACCCTACCACTATCGATAACAACTATGGATAGGAGAATGGCTCCCTTCTCCTGGGTTCTTGCTTCTCACAAGTTATGTTCAATAACTAATCTTCAAATAGTTATTTGTGTCCTCTTTAATTTGTTCTTTAATTGGTTTACACAGTTCTTTTAGTATTTTACTGTCCTTATTGTCCTTCTCGATATGTATCTCCCTTGATTTGATACTGATATGTCTCCTCTTATAAGTGTCTATTATTGGTTGATTGTTTTCTTCTTTGATTTCATTTCCAATAATTGTTCTTCCACTTTCCCAGGGTAGGTTATCCAACCTTTCTGTGATTCTCTGTTGCATTCTTTACTGTAACTATAACAAGTCTGATTACGCATCGAGTTTTGCCTTGAACTATTTGCCTCTCTTGAATATGCTCTCAATATCTTTATTGGGATTTAGTTTTCTCTTGTTCTCACTATTGAATTTTCGTTATATCGACTGTGATGCGTGTGAGTACTCTGATAACTTCCTCTTATTCACCAGGCTATTTACTGGTTATCTTGACTTGTTTGAATCTGAATACTTTTTTTTTTTTTTTGTTTTTTTTGTTTTTTGAATGGGAAAATTATTTTTTTTAAAAGTTTTTTTAATTATTCAAACAAAAACAATACAATCCACACACGCAGTGTATGCATCAACAATACAAATGTTCATCGGTTTATTTTGGTCACGGCTTCCCCAACCCACCCCCCTTTACGAGCCTATTTGTTCCACTCATTCTGTATCTGAATTCGCGTGGTGGGGTCCCACTCACCGTGGATTCTGTCAGGTCTTGTACTGTCCCAAACAATTCCGCAATTAATGATCTCCATGCCATCAAGCTTCCCGCCTCCTCCTCACCCCCTACATTGCTTACCTCTTGCCATACCATGGATTCTGCCTCTGCACACTTTTGCAAATCCTTCCATCACACCTCCACCCGTGGTTTATGACAAGTCTTCCATCCTATGGCAATCCTTCTTTTTGCGAGCACATAGCTAGATCTTTCTATTTACTAATATGCTTAATTTTCTGCGATCTGGTGAACCCCCCAAGCAAGCAAGCAAGCCCAAGCCGTTTTTACTGAATCTGAATACCTTTATCATGATTCCCATTAGATTTTCTTACTGATGGATTCCCATTATAATGACTGGGATGAATATGAATGTCAATATAATGATTTTCATTCACTTCTCTTCTTCTCAGTGATATATTTTCATTGTATCGACTGGGACGAGTAATAATGTCCCTACAATGATGAACTGTCTCCTCTCCGGTTCTCTCGCTTTCCCTGTTAACTGCTTGTCTCAGGGGTAACGTCACCGGTTTTCTGTTTGTTCGGGTGTCTCCACTCGTCTGCAGCATTTTGCATCCTCTTCTTCTCCTTTCTGACAGGTGCTCGGTATCTCCGTGCCTGCTGTGCTTCGCTGACTCATCCACGTAGAGTTATCAGCATGCTTAACGGGACCTCCGGTCCACCACAGGCTCGCTGTGGCCATGCCCCTGATTACTGCTTCGCTCTCTCACCAATGCTTAGAACACAGCATGTCTGCTTCCTCGACTGTGGCTTAGCAGCCTGTTTGAAACTCCCAGGCTCTCTAGAGTTCAGTCTTCTTCCCTTGCAGAGGTTAGAACTGCCTCACAGGAATGGGATTCCTTGTCACCACAACCACAGGGGGTGTCTCTCCTGGTGAGGTCTGTGAGAAACCAAAGGGTGTCTCACTGACTAATCCCTTGGGATCTGTGATCCAGGTGGCCAGGACACCACCATTGCTTTTTGGATCCAGTTACTGGTGGTGGACCAGTGCGGGAGGATCACCTGGATCAGGGGCCCCTGGGGAGTGGGACATCCGACAGAGAGACGCGGTGTCCCCTTCCTGATTATTCCTTCACCCCTTCTCATTGCATGTGTTATTTGACTTTACACCCCACCCCCTTTCCTACATGAACACGAATATAGGGACTGAGGGCTCTGGGAGAAGACATTACACCCAGCCTTTCCATGCAGCATGTCCCAACATCAGAGTCAGGCAATTAACTTTAACCACTCACACCTGATTCCCGTTACCCTACCCCGCACAGATAAAAGGCAGAGCATGAGAGCACACAATGAGCCGCAGGGCAGCAAACCTTTAGCATCTGCCTGTGCCAGTCTTCAGCTAACTTCTCATACGAAAATACCTTAGTGAATGGAAAAATCAGTAAAAGCGTTAGTTGACTCTGGTAGCAGCAGACTGCCATAAGGGCCGATCTAGTTTCCACCCTAGACTTGGAGAATGCAGCTCTAGTAAAGGTTACATGTGTACATGGGGATAACGAAATGTATCCCAAAATACCTGTACACATTAACATTCGAGGGGAGTCATGAATAGTGCCATATGCTGTCATCCCGGGACTCCCTGAAGAAGTCATCTTAGGGGGAGACTTCCTGCTTTTTCCAATCTCCTACAGAGCTTCCAACTTCACCAAGAGAGTTTCTACCCCAAGAGAGTTGGCAAAGGGACTTCTATTCCCAGAACTCTCTGGTGTGGGAGTGGCCGAAAGCAAAATCATATGGCCCTATTCTTTATCAAGAACTTGCCCTGCGTTATGGAAAATCAACCCCTCGACCCCAGCTTATAGGTTACATCCAGGAGGAAAACCTAAACACCTTACCTCTACGAGGACAGAGGAGGAGAAATGCGAAAATGATGCGAGATTCTGTAGATATGCTACCCCCTTGTTCTCTCCAAGGCCCTAAAGTTGAAGGACCTTGGAAAAGACCAAGTGTATCTACCTTGCATAGGGGAAGGGTATGTGAGAAACCAAAGGGTGTCTCACGGACTAATGCCTTGGGATCTGTCTTCCAGGTGGCCCGGACACAGCCTTTTTGGATCCAGTTCCTGGGGGTGGACCAGTGCAGGAGGATCACCTGGATGAGGGGCTCCTGAGGAGTGGGACACCTGATGGAGAGACGCGGTATCCCCTACCCGATAATCCCTTCACCCCTTCTCTTTCCATGTGTTAGTTGACTTTAACCACCGCACCCCCCTCCCCTTTCCTACATGAACACGAATACAGGGACTGAGTGCTCTGGGAGAAGACAGACTTACGCCCAGCCTTTCTGTGCAGCATGTCCTGACATCAGAGTCAGACCGAGTCAGGCAAACCACACACACCTGATTCCTGTTAAACTTCCTCGCATGAATAAAAGGCGAAGCATAAGAGCACACGATGAGCAGCGAGTGAGGCGAGGATCGAAGCAAAGGCAGAGAAGGAGAAAGCTATTCGAGGCTGCAGCTGAATCGAGTAAGTCAGACGAAAAGTCACAGGGAGAAACCAAGGAGATAAGTACCCTTGACCTGTTTGACAAACGATTGCTGGGCTATTGAAGACTCGGAAACTGCACGTCTGTGGCAAAGAAGAAAGGCATTCAGATGCTGGAAGGTGCCTCCAAGATACCAGGGGCCCTCCTCCCTAACTGGACGAGCCTGGGGTATTTCCCTCAACTTCACAATGAAAGCCGCGAGTCGAACCTTGCATACAACCGGTGAGTTGAAGCCAACTGTGTGAACCGGGCAGCGTATGAGAGAAGGTTGTGGGCGGCAACAAAGTGTCACATAAGGCGTTTGATGAAAGACGCAAGTGAAAGGAGAAAGACGATAAATGTTTTCTTTGAAACTTTAAGAAGTGAACACTCAATACCAAGTAGCAGAGTGGTCCGGCAGTATGTGGGTGCCCAGTCGAAAGATCGCTGCCAGAAAGTATCTTGCAAACTGAACCATTGATTGAACTTTTTGAGATCAGATGAAAAGGAACAAAGTGGTCAGGCAAGGGTAGTCAAATCTCTTACTCAGTCGAAAGACTTCAGTTCTGTTATTTGGAAAGAAAGAAGTTGTTAAAGTGTCAGGTCTGAGCCCGATCGAGAGGGACCAAACGTGATCAAGAAGGAAGGGAATCCGAGCCCGGCTGAGGGGGATTCCATTGTGAAACAACAAGGGAAGAAATGTCCAAACCCGGCTGAGGGAACCCGAAAGAACTGAACTCTGTGTTTTATTATTTTCATTGTGTTGATGCAGGCACCGTGGAAGAAAGAGACTTGATAAAGTATATAGAGATTCTATGCTGAAAGGCTCTGATGTATCCTAAAGACAGCCTCCTCCTGCCAAAGAACTCAGGGTGCTCCAAGTGCCATATTGTTCCGCCTTGTCCCATGCTCAAATGTGGGGAAGGAGAAGCTATAGTTCAGCAATCCTCAACTCCCATCCCACATGAACCTTTTTTTTTATCTTACAATGTTTTCTTTATACATTGCAACACCCCACACCCTTTTGTTCTTTAGAGTAAGGTTTGGCAATAGGGTTTTTAGTATAGGCCCTTTTTATTTGACAAGACATGACTCGGACAGTGTTTTCTTTTATTTTGATGGTCGTAGCATGCTTCCATTATTAGAACTTAGGTTTAGATAGGCGTTTTTCCAAACCAATAATAGTTCAATACACACCCTTGAACTACATCATTTGTGTCTGTCATACTTGTGATACCATGCCTTCCTTACAGGTCCCAATTGGCTCTACCCCTAGGGAGGGTTTTGGGGAGTGGGCTCACCTCCCTAGCGTCACACGGCTGGGGGGGGGCTCCCCCTTGGAGAGAAGGAAAAAATGCCTGTGATTCGTCACATACCTTTTCACTTAATTCGGTGGCTTTCCTTTGTCCTTTGATCAAAATGCGACTTAAAAAGTCCACATTCCCTTGCTCTTGTCTCTGTGAAGCAAAAGGTTTGCAAGTCCAAAAGCCACCTCATGATTCTGGCGTTGGTATTCTTCCTAATGCTCATCCATGTCAATGAAGAGTGATCTGTCACTAGCCAGAATTCTCTGCCTGTCAAGTAGTATGGTGGATGCCCCACTTGATAACTAATGGTTCTAGCTCCACAGTTGCGTGTGACTGCTCACTTGGAAAATGTTTTCCGCTAGTGTACAGTACAGGATGTTAAACAACATCATGTTCTTGGGAGAGTACGGCACTGAGTCCTGTTGTAGAGGCGTCCGTCTGCAATATAAATTATTTGTTGAAATCTGGCATCTTCAGGACAGGGTCACTACACAGAATATTCTTCAGTCCTTTAAAATTGGTTTGATTTTCCTTATTCCACTAGAGCTTTTGGGGCTGTGCATTCTTGTTCATCTGTAAGGTTGGTGACTAAACTGGGGTAATTGGGTATACACCTTCTAAATATAGCCCATCAAACCTAGGAATGCACAGAGTTGCCTCGTGGTCTTAGGCGGGGACATTTCTTGGACAGCCTTTATGTTTTCGCTCTGGTTGGACTAAGCCATTCCCCACAAAAAACTCTTTGGGAAGCAAAAGAATGTTGAACTTTCTGCTTAAAACAGGTCTGCAGGCATTGCTTTGCTTTTTTATTAGTTGCTTCTCCAAATGCTCCCTATGTAAGGGTTCTCTGAGCTTATAAGCACAGGAAGAGGGTGCAGGGGAGAACTGAGGTAATGGGACGTAGTGTGCTCCATTGATCCAGTGGCAAGGCCATTTCCTGGATCGAGGAAGCAGAGATGATGGTCGTCAAGCTACACTATGCCCCTGGTTAGAGTTTCTGAGAACACCGTGCCCTAGAGGATATCTATTTAGATGAGGGAATCTGTGGGAGGAGAATCCATAAAAAAGAACAATGCTGGTAAGTCATTTTCCCTATTTTTCACACTTTAATTCAAGCAGTGTTAAAAAAATGTAATTTTCATCTGACAAAATGTTGAATGGGCGAGAATGGGAATTTTGTTTTAACTCATGAACATTGTAATTTTGTTTCTTAATAGACTTCAAGATGCCCTATGGATACACCTAATTTATTGTTTTTTCCTTTCCTTTCATTAGGTCTTGATTCTCTTTGTGCTCCCTTTCTTTATCTGAACTTTAACAACGAAGGTATGTGCCTCATTTTTCACTGCTTCATAGACTACTTCTGTATTTTTCTTTGATTTAAAATTTCATGTTTATGCCTGATTGGATCATTCATATTTGTTATAGACTAAACCTTTTGCCATGTTTTCACTTTCGACATACACCTTAGTGACATACTGGAACTTTAAACACATTGTCATGCCAAAGTTCTTAGGTGGCAATCAGGACCAAAGGCAGTGCACTATTGGTGCAAAATTAATAGCACTGGAAGTGACAACACAGAGGATATGTTTACATAAGTTGTTTTCTTTATCATGCTACACAACATGGACATAAAGAATTTATTTTTATGGATTCTTTCCTCCCACATATTTCTCATCTTAGAAATGTATTCTAAAGCATCTGTTTTGCTTTGAAAATGTTTTCAGGCACTGATGGGCACACCACAGTTCCACATTGGCTCAGCTCGGTGTTGTTGGTGCCCATGACTCCAGATATGATGTCATGGGTCTGTTCTATACAGCGCCGGCCCCTTTGCTGCAGTTCCTTATTTCTGTGTGGTCAACATGCAGCTTTTACAAGCATTATTTCCTACTACGGTATGTCTCCCCCAACGGCCTTGAGCTCTAAGCCTGGCAAGGAATGCAGGTAACCCAAATACCTATCCGATCCCCTGCCAGTTGTTGCCCTTCAAGGCCCTCTGGGAACATACCACCAAATTCTTAGTCCTCGCATTAAGCGCGGGAGAACCCCATCTTAGCTTCTGGTTTATGAGCGTTCTGTTCCAAGTAATCTCATGTTGGCGATAAGGTACTTGCAATGTAAGAGGTTCTGCTTCTCCAGTGACTCTTCAAAGAAACACTATTCTTCATCCTAAGGCAAGTAACACTGTCACTCCTGCACCAGGAACTCCGACTCTTACAAGGAATAACCTTCCCTGGTACGGGTACCTCTCCCCACCATCTCCTATACTCGAGCGGTGGAAGCAATTCAGGTGCAACATTCTTGCCATTTTCTCCAAGGCCTTGGCAGCTTCTGCCTTGGTGCCGGTAATGGTGTGAAAACCAGCTTTGTCATCTGAGGCCCGCAGAGCTGTATGCTTGTAAGTCCTGTCTGTTCCAAGTTTTGTTGACTGCACCCTTCAGCACTGTGTAACAGTACCTTCCATCACTGTAGCCTCTGGCAAAGGGCTCCTCGGTTCTGACACTACTCGGGAACATGAGAAGCATGCATCAGCTTCGAGGGCCAAGTTTATTTTGAAGATGGGTCAAATCTTTGAGGCTGACTCAGTCCCCTATGGTTTGAAACCCGGGGAGTCAGGTGAGGTTGTGGCTAAAGGTCGGATTTGGACCCATCTCACCAGGAAAGAGAATGTTGTATTGGATGCCTGGAGCATGCATTAGGTCTTTCACAAAAGGGAGCCCTGTTAGGACTTTCTGGTCGATATCTTAGACTGCTGGGGACTGTTTAAGTGGGCCAGTTTACCTCCAATGACAACTGGAATGTGAGTTCCACCTCCATGGGGAGGTTTACGCAGCAGGGAGCTCCTGAGGCGGGGGGCATTGATTGTATATTAGAACTTCAGTCACCTCTATTCGTTTCCCCCACACATCTCTTGAGATTCCCCTCATCCCATTTGTCATCTGGAGATTGAGGAGTTTCATGTCCACCCTCATACTGATCTACTCGGACTGGGCCCTGAGGGTATGGCACTTGAACCTTCTAGACATGTCCATCTGTTATCACTGATGCTTCCTGGCAAGGGTGGATCTGTTCTCCCAGTCAGATGGCAGGGCGCCTCATCCAGTTCTCAGCTGCCACAACCTTCATGCTTGCCTGATGGTGTCCTGGGTGTAGCCTTTTCCTACAGGAGACTAGCTGCCAAGTCGATTTACACCTGCAGGAGTTATTATTTCTCTTCCTTGTGTCATGGGACTGTTTGTCCTATACAGCCTCTCTAGATCTAGATTGTTTGCTTTCCTACGCTCAGCAGAACCTTCCGATTGACACTGTTAAGTGGCACCTGTTCACTATTTTGGTCTTTAAAAAGACCCCAAAGCAAGGGTCCTCCTCTTCCATCCCCACTGTTGTGCAGCTTTTTCCGGCGATTAATGAACCAGTTTTGACCATGTCAGTTTACTGTTGCTGCGTGGGATTTGAAACTTGATAAGACATTTCTCATGGTAGCTCCATCGGAGCCTTTGCATTCATGCCCTTTAAGGTTGCTCGCCCTGCAGCTGATTTCCCCAATTACCATCACTTCAACTAGAAGGTTGAGTGAGGTGCAGGCCCTTTGTCAAGTCTCCTCATCTTGTCTTCTCCAAAGGGAAAGTGACTTGAGGATGAGGTTGTCCTCCATTCCCATGGTTGTGTTGGCCATTCAACTGCCACAGAAGATCCATCTTCCTGCCTTCTACCCTCTGCATTATCCATCTAAGATGGAGGAAAGGTTGAATTTGTTGGAACAAAAAGACCTCTCAGCTACTTTGACTCTTGAACGAGGGAC
The DNA here is from genome assembly GCF_040938575.1 of Ambystoma mexicanum. Lineage (NCBI taxonomy): Eukaryota > Metazoa > Chordata > Amphibia > Caudata > Ambystomatidae > Ambystoma > Ambystoma mexicanum. The sequence continues at coordinate 458,302,190 of NC_090937.1, forward strand.
ATCAGGAAATATTACCAGCTATTGGTTAATTTTGCTAGTGTTGAGGGTTCCATGTAATAATGTCCCCACAAAAAAATATTGCCATGCAAAAATGTCGCCGCAAAATGGCCATTTTTTGTGGGGACATTATTGCATAGAACATGCGGGGACACTCCCGCAACCCCCAAACACTTTATTTTTTCTTTCTTTTTTTTGGGCTGCCCCTAACCCCATATATATGGTCACCCATATAATATCGCCACAACCTTTTCCTGGCGATATTATGTATGGCGACCATATATATGTGGATAATATTAACTGATACCGTGTTGAGGCTGGCGGGGTTCTGCTGGCAGACCGTATCCAGCTGCTTCGTCCTTTATATTTCTGAATGCTATGATCTGTCCAACAAGGAAGTACATGTGGGTCTTGGGGCTCATTCTACCGGGGGCCTTATGGCTGCCACTGCCTTGAATATAGGTATCACTGTAGTGGACATCTGTCAAGCAGCCACATGAGCTTCTCTATACTTTTCCCTAAACTTTACTGCCTGGATTCCTTGTCAGCTTTCCAACTTTGGTTGTGTAATTCTCCAGTTTCCTGGTGTAGGTGATGGCTCCTCGCTCTTCACCCTCCTCATGGTTCTGTACTGCTTTGGTAGTTTTTCTAAAATGAAGAATCTGTGATAGGAAGGAATCAATTAGAAGAAGAAATTACTAACCTTTGGTAATGTTCTTTATGATGGTTTTATCCTTCCTCCACAGGCTCCTCGTAGCCCTCCCAAACTACCCTTCAATACGGATATCTCGTAGACCTCTTGCAGTTCTCGTGTTCCTCAGCAGCTGAATGCAGGGTGGAAATGGGCAGAATAGAGTTTTGGGGTACGGCTGGCTCCATATATACCACCCATGGTGTCCATCTTGAATTGTGGCTATCAATGACGCCATGCAGAGCCTACAGAGAGCTGCAGTTCACCCTTTGGTGGCCGAAAAAACTTCTGACCATGACAGGCCCCGAAAGATACATTTCTAAGTCAGGGAATCTGTGGGAGAAAGGACTAATCCAACATAAATAATATTGCTGAAAGTAAATCATTTGTTTGTCTTCTTTAGGGTGAGTTATCTGATATTTTCTTTTTACCCTGCATGATTTCTTTAAGTCTTCTTGGTCACTCTGACATTGATTGGTGTTACCTGGGACTGCACCATAGACGTTTGACAGGGAAGGGTTGAGAAGATTGTTCTCAGGCCTTATTTCCAGATCCCAGATATCTCAAACTACTTAGCTTGCAGGGTGTTTCATCTTGAGTTATTACAAGTCTACAAGTGGTAGTATGGGTGAGCATGCCAGGGAACGCATTGTAAAGATGATGTCACGCTCACCTGATTCCCACGGAGGCGCAGGTCTGGCTTCGAGTGCTGATGCTTATTCTATGGTGAAGCGCAGGACTCTGAAGATGGATTCACTGGCTCGCAGGAATATTCCCCTGTGCGTGAAAAGGGAGTATTACCTACTGACGGAATAATGCTCAAGCCTCCCACTCCCTTCCAACCCTCCACGATACCCTTCCTCAATTCCCCGTGAAGTCTCACCTTAGGATCTGGAAGGATGAGTTCTCCATCCTGCTTCTGATGCAGGGGCACGTTGAAACCCAGTTACTTCACTGGATTGAGGTTTGATGGGAGTTCAAATAAGCTTGACTATTCAGGTAAGGCGCTGTAAGAGTTCTGTAGTTAGTTCAAAAGTTCAAGCTTAATAATAATGTTCATTGTCTTATTGCAGCAAGCGCTAACGCTTATGTCTTTTTCCCCTTAGGGGCCGGGGTTCGGAATGCCGGAGATATGGCGCCGACCCAAAGTGAAACGTGCAGTTCCAGTAAATGACAGGTAAGTTCTGGATGAGCGTTCGGGTAATGTCTTTGCATTCGCTCATTCAATGTCTTTGTCTTTTTTCCCCATAGGGGCCGGGGTCCGGAATGCGAGGAAGCGGCAGGACCCGAAATGAAATGGGAATGACCCAACAGGTAAGTCTTAGAAGGAAACTGAGCTTTTCCTATTCCCTTCCTTCTCTCACCTTGTGTTCTTGTCTTTTTCTCTCTAGGCTCTGGGAAGTGGCTGCGGATCCGGATGATCGCTGCTGAAGATGGCGGTGCCCAGGAAAGGTGAGTGAAATGCAGCGCTGCAGCGATCGAAGCGAAATGCTTTTAAAATGATGTCTTCCCTTTCAGGATAGTCGGTGTGAAGTCTCCGTGATGCAGCTTTAGCAGGTAAGGTCTTCTTTCTCTCCAATTCTCTCTTAGCAGGTGACCCAGGATGCTGACAGGCGTGGCTGAAGTCCAGATGCAGGACCTAGAAAAAAGGGAGGCCTGATTATTGTCTATGGCCCTTCAGGCAGTTTTGTAATATAATAAGGAATGAGGCCAACTAGACCAGAGATGACAAATAACTATTGTTTAAATCAAAATAGTTTTTTGTTTATTATCCAAAAACACATATCATGAAAAAATCAGCTCCACAAACCAAATGCAATACATCACACCAAAAACCATTCATTCATAACTCATCCATCCAATAATCATATTTGCAAAAATTGAATAAAACAAGGTGATACTTTGTATATACCACAAATAGTGAATCAGTCAATTATAAGTTCAACACTCAATTATTTTACAATGTGCCCCTCTGTTGGTATTCAGGGGTTTTTTTGAAAACTGTTGTCAACATGTTTCGGTTAAGTTTTCATACGAGGATGAGACAGTCCCCTCGTGTATTGACTTAGTGTTTAGCCTTCTTCAGGACAGGAGAGCAATCGCCAACTTGGCGTTGCCTCTTGGTAAAAAACCAAAGGTGAGCGGTGTGTGGCAGGAGAGCCTTAAATCTGTTAACCTCCTCTCAGACTTTCAGGGGCTAGCGAACCGGTGTGATGGATTAGATCCCGTAGTGAATGCTTCCAACAATGGCGCTTCACGTAATGGATGCCTGTTATTCTCAAAAGGAAAATATTTTCTTTTTTCTAATTTCCAGTTCGAAAATAGTGCCAATTAATTCATTAAAGCAACTGTGTCTTTAAAACGCTTGAGACAGCCGTATGTTAAATCGCTGTTACGGCTCACTGGCAAGAAATGTAGCAAGATTTACGGCCGTGAACCGAAGGGCTGCCTTGTTAAAGGCGAGAGCTGGAATCCAGGACTCTGCTGCGTAGTCAGTAGTTAGTGAGCCGTAACAGCGATTTAACATACGGCTGTCTCAAGCGTTTTAAAGACACAGTTGCTTTAATGAATTAATTGGCACTATTTTCGAACTGGAAATTAGAAAAAAGAAAATATTTTCCTTTTGAGAATAACAGGCATCCATTACGTGAAGCGCCATTGTTGGAAGCATTCACTACGGGATCTAATCCATCACACCGGTTCGCTAGCCCCTGAAAGTCTGAGAGGAGGTTAACAGATTTAAGGCTCTCCTGCCACACACCGCTCACCTTTGTTTTTTTACCAAGAGGCAACGCCAAGTTGGCGATTGCTCTCCTGTCCTGAAGAAGGTTAAACACTAAGTCAATACACGAGGGGACTGTCTCATCCTCGTATGAAAACTTAACCGAAACATGTTGACAACAGTTTTAAAAAAAAAACCCGAATACCAACAGAGGGGCACATTGTAAAATAATTGAGTGTTGAACTAATAATTGACTGATTCACTATTTGTGGTATATACAAAGTATCACCTTGTTTTATTCAATTTTTGCAAATATGATTATTGGATGGATGAGTTATGAATGAATGGTTTTTGGTGTGATGTATTGCATTTGGTTTGTGGAGCTGATTTTTTCATGATATGTGTATTTGGATAATAAACAAAAAACTATTTTGATTTAAACAATAGTTATTTGTCATCTCTGGTCTAGTCAGATGCAGGAGCTGACACGGTGAGCGTCCAGCTGCGAGGAGCAGAACAACGCGAAGCGTGAGTTGCTGATCGGGCGTGGTTTAAATAGCTTTGGAAGAAGTTCCAAGTATGTATCCTTCCACCGATCAGGTATGTATCCTTCCCCGACCACACCCATGGGAAAGTAGTTCCACAGGTAAAGTAATTCCATTCAGGCCTCAAGAGGGCCTGGATGTAGCAGCATGGTCTGCATCAGGTAAGTGCACCTTAAAACACTTGAACACATGACTAGCTTTATGAGCCTGGCGCCTAAGGCGCCAGGACAGGGGTCCAACATGAGCCTGGCGCCTAGGGCGCCAGGACTGTGTCCAAAAAGCCCCAGCTTGGGCCCGCTGGAACTTCCCTGGGGGAAATGATGCCTGCCTCTGGGGTTGCTGGGTCGGACCTGGCTCCTTGGAGGTAGGCATCATGACAGTACCCCCCCCCTCAAGGCCCCTCCCAAGGTTGTTCTCTCCGGGGGTTTTGGCTTGTTCGGAAATCTCCAGTGGAACCTTTGTATTAATCGAGGTGCGTGAACATGGTTACTAGGCTCCCACGATCTCTCCTGAGGTCCATATCCCTTCCAGTCAACAAGATAGAAGAGTTTGGACTTTAACACCTTGGAGTCTAAAATGTCTTTAACTTCGAATTCTAATTCCCCTTCAATTTGAACTGGGTCTGGAGGCTTGGACAGTCGGGTCCCTGGTTGTACTGGCTTCAAAAGTGATGCATGAAAAACTGGATGAATACGCATGTTAGACGGTAAATCCAGTTTAAAGGCCACAGGATTGATTATAGCCTTGATGGGATAAGGTCCTATGAATCTGGGATTGAAGGTTTGCGGGCCCTTGAGGGGTAAATGTTTCGTTGCTAGCCATACCTGATCTCCTACTTGGTAAGGAGGAGTTTTACTTCGGTGCAAATCAGCGTTTTCTTTATACTTTTTCTTGGCTTGCTGTAAATGAGTTGCAGCTTCTTTGAAGGCTCGGGTTATTGTGGAATGCAGATGATTTACTGCGGGCATTTCCAGGGTCAGAGGTGTCAGGCTTTATCAAATCTGATGTTGTCCCCGGAAGCTGCTGAACCCCCGCAGTCCCCTTTGGATGCTAACCTCTTAACTGGTATCAAACAGTTCAGTTGAGAGCACCCCCAAGGGAAAGGGGGAAAATGGGACAAAATAATAAACTTCAGGTTTTGCTCAGCTTCTTTATCTGTCAACCTGTTGGTAAAAATAACAACAAATTCACTTTAGTCACTAACCTTTGAATTCCTTGGCTCTGACTTCTCTTTATCAATTTAAGTAAATAAACACGCCACCATACCTAATTATCCTCTGTGAATAACGTAGAGGACGTGTGTGAATTCTACTGAAGAAAACAGAAAAAATAGAGTCTCAGATACTCTTACTAATTTCTTCAATTCGGAATTGAAAAACTGCTAATCTCTCTCAGTTTAATGAGTTAATCTTCTAGCAGTTCAGATGTCGTTTACCCAACCAACCCGCTGGAAATATTATACCTGTAGTTCGTATTAATTTCTAGCTTCAACACAAATTCCAAAAATGACACTCTGGCTATTCAATTTAAAATTGTTTGTTTCCTGAATATATAAAGTGTTCATTAATTGGATCTTCTGCTTGCAAAGAAGATCGCTCATAAAAGAAGCGTTCTTTTAACCAGAGTATGCGCATGCGTGAAGATATTGTTTTCTCCTTCTAAAATGGATGCGCTCATGAACAAGGAATAGAGTTAAAAAATGAAACTGGCATGGGCGCATGCGTAATGGAATAGTATTCACTCTTCTTAATGTAAATTGTTCAAACTGTAAAGAAGAAATTCCTCAGTTCCGGACACTAATCCTTGAAGAGGCAGCCCAGTGATGATCACGCGCCAGGTTAGAATGTTAGTAAATAAAACATAACGCCTCAGAGTCGCGTGGCTACCACACTGTTACTTGCGCAGACAGTGTAAGATTTCTAACGCTAGTCCGACGTTAAGAAAAGCACTGTTACCGTAAAATCGAACAATACTCAATCTTTTATACGGCCGAAAAAACACACGACGCTAAAATGATAAACAGACCTCCACACTCCAACTTGCCAGGTGCAAAAAATGTGACGCAGTTCAATAAATTTAAATACAGTTCTAGAAGTTCTAAAATAAATTCTTGAAAGAACGAAATGAACTACTAATTAAACAAAAACTAAGAAAACAGGAACAAGTTAATTAATGGTATTGATATTTAACTCCTGCTTGAATATCACAAAGTTCCGTAAAATATAAAGAATTCACTTAGCTTGCTTCTTTCTTTCACTGGAACGTTTTCTAAGTTTCTTCTTAATTCTCCAACACTTTCCTGATCCAAATAAACAATTTTAGGCACAAGGGCCTAACTAAAGTTTTCTAAATCTTAAGAGCTTCAAACATAAGACCTTCCAGCTGGGCTTCTGACAATGAAAGGCGGTTTAGAATGTTCCAACAATGCCTTTCTTTTACTTCTGACCAATCACTGATCCTTTTGGAAGTCTCCATGTTGGCTTGGGAAGCTCTCCACACTCTGCACAGAAAGTTAAGGCCCAAACCATACTTTATGTTAATCATATCCTCATTCCACCACATTCAACCAAATCCCACGAAACCTGAAGGCTCGGGTTATTGTGGAATGCAGATGATTTACTGCGGGCATTTCCAGGGTCAGAGGTGGATCTAGATCAGAGGTCCGAGGATGGTGACCATACAAAGTATAAAAGGGGGTTTGTCCGGTTCCAGAATGCACTGAATTGTTGTATGCATATTCTGCGATCCAAAGGATGTCTTTCCAATTTAACTCGGATTGGTGTAACATGCACCGAAGATATTGCTCGAGAGTCTGATTGGTTCTCTCGGTTTGTCCGTCGGTCTGGGGGTGGTGGCTGGTGGATAGCCGCACATCTATTTGTGCTAGTTGGCAACACTTCTTCCAAAAATGGGAGATAAATTGACTTCCACGATCCGAGACTAATATGGAAGGGAAACCATGTATGCAAACTATATTCTCCAGAAATTCCTTGGCCAAGGTGGAAGCTGAAGGCAAACCTTTTAAAGGGATAAAGTGGGCCATTTTGGAGAATAGATCCACAATTACAAGGATAGTGTTGTAACCAGCACAAGGAGGCAGGTCAGTTATAAAGTCCATTGACAAGGTGTGCCATGGTGCCGGTGGAATTTCCATGGGTTGAAGTAGGCCGGCTGGCCTTTTCTTTTGACCCTTGTTTTGGGCGCAAATTCCGCAAGACAATACAAAAGACTTTGTCTTTTCTCCAAGAAGGCCACCAGAAGTGGCGTTTGATTTTTTCCTCCGTTTTAGTGATACCAGGGTGTCCTTCCATTAATGATTCATGATGATGGGCAATAACAAGTTCTTGCAATTCTTTACTAGGCAGAAACAACCGCTCCTGGAAGTAGGGTAAGTCATCCTTAACGGAGTAATGAGGACCCTTTGGCCTTCATTCGAGTAAGCCTGAAGAGTCTAGAAGTTGTTTTACTTGCGTTTGGATGTCCTCAATAGTTTGCAATGAAGTTAGGCCTAAGATTCTTTGTTCAGGTTTGATTGGCACAGGTTCTAAACTCGAATTGGGTTCTTCCGTGCCAATCCGGGATAAAGCGTCCGCTTTACCATTCTTGCAGCCAGGGCGATAGGTAATTACAAAATCAAATTCCGCAAAGAATAGAGCCCATCGGAGTTGTCGTGACGATTGAGCCTTGGCCGTCTTTAAATACTGTAAATTTCTGTGGTCCGTAATTACGGTGATGGTGTGTCTTGCCCCGAGAAGGTAGTGACGCCAAGCCTTGAAAGCAGATTTAATAGCCAGTAACTCCTTGTCAGTAATTGCGTAGTTGATTTCAGGAGGAGAACATTTCCTGGACCAAAAGGCCACAGGGTGTAGTTGGTTAGTTTCTGGGTCTCTTTGCGACAGGACAGCTCCCATGGCCGAACTGGATGCATCGGTTTCCACAATGTAAGGGAGATCTGGGTGCGGGTGCTTCAATATAGGTGCAGAGGTGAATTTGGTTTTTAGGTCCCGAAAGGCTTGTTCGGCCTCAAGAGTCCATTCAAAGCGTTTGTTTTTCTTTAGGAGAGCTGTGATGGGTTGGACTGTTTGGGAAAATTCCGGGATGAATCTTCGATAGAAATTGGCGAAGCCGAGCATGCTCTGAACTCCCTTCACCGAGCCAGGAGATGGCCATTTGAGGATGGCGTCCACCTTTCGTGAGTCCATTCGGACTGCTTGAGGTGTCAGGATGGATCCGAGAAACTCCACTTCTGTGGTATGAAAAACGCATTTTTCGAGCTTTGCAAATAGTCTGTGCTGGCGCAATTTCTCAAGAACTGCCCTAACATGTTTTCTGTGATCGGCTTCTGAAGAGGAGTACACCAGGATGTCATCAATATAAACAATGACACAGACGTCGATAAGTTCCCGAAGAACATCATTCATAAAGTACTGAAAGGCGGCAGGTGCATTGCACAAAACGAAGAGCATCACCTGATATTCGAAGAGCCCAAATTTGGTGCGGGATGCAGTCTTCCATTCGTCGCCTTCTTTTATACGCACCAGGTGATAAGCTCCTCAGAGATCTAACTTGGTGTACACACAAGCGTCTTTCACCTGGTCGATAAGCTCAGGGATCAGAGGCAGAGGATAACGATTCTTAATCGTTATTTGATTTAGGGCACGATAGTCTATACATGTTCTAAGGTCCCCCTCTTTTTTCGGCACGAAGAACAGAGCTGAGGAGACAGGAGACTTGGACGGGCGAATAAAACCATTGGCTAGATACTGATCTAAATACTGACGCAAATGTAGGTTCTCAGGTTCCGTAAGAGCATAAATCCTACTACAAGATAGTTGAGCATCGGGTACCAGATCGATTTGGCAATCATAAGACCGATGGGGAGGTAACGTGTTAGCCTGTTCCTTCTGAAAAACGTCTTGGAATTCTTGGTATTCTGACGGTAGCTGTACAGGGGTGGAAGTTGCTGAGGCTAGACCCATAACTGGATTTCTTGGGTAACAAGTTGGTTCACAATCAGGAAAACTTATCTTCTTTGCTCGCCAGTCAATTCTGGGATTATGTGTTTCTAACCAAGGAATTCCAAGAATTACTTGAAATTGTGGGGCCTTGATCACATCAAACACGATTGCTTCCCGATGTCCATCCTGACCCACCAGTGTCATTTCAACAGTGGAATGCGTTACAGGCCCTGAGGCTATTTCGGTTCCATCTACTGTAGTAATGACATCTTGGGTTACTTTCGGGCGGAGAGGGAGCTTAATCCTGGAAGCCAATTCACGGTCTATGTAATTTCCAATAGCTCCACTGTCGATGTATGCTTTTATAGCATGCAACAGCTGAGGCTGTTTTGGGTCCACGAGCACCATTGGCATGACGAAATGCGAGGTCAGAGAGTCTGTTTTCAAGCTCGGCAAGCGGACCCCTACGCTTGTCCGGCTAGGTCGTTTCCCGAATCAGGTGTTGTTAAATCGTTATCAGTGGCTCCAACCACCTTCTTAGGTGGTTTAACCGGACAATTTCGAAGAAAGTGACCGGAAGTCCCGCAATACAGGCAAAGTTGCATTTGCCGCCTTCTCTCTCGTTCCTTCTGTGTTAATGGTCCTTTAACACCGCCGATTTGCATAGGTTCGGATACGTCGGTACTCTTGGAGTTAGCGTGGGTTTTGATCGGTACTCGGGTTTCGTACTTGAACCGATCTGCTTTTCTATTTTGAAGTCTGTGATCAAGTTGAACCACCAAGTCTATGTAGTCTCCACAGACCTATGGTGGATCTACTATCTGAGCTAGAACATCCTTAAGCTCTCCGCGCAGGCCTCGATGAAACAATGTGATCCTTTTGTTTTCTGGCCATCCAGTTTCCACAACCAGTCTTTTAAAGGTGGCAACGTAGGACAGAAGATCCTGATTACCTTGTCGTAAGGATAGCAGTTCGTTATCAAGGGCCTGTCCTTGAGAGTGTCAAGCAAACAATCTTTCCATGCTGGCCTGGAAACCCTGAAAATTCTGGAGAATGGGATCATCCTGATTTACCAATGGAATAGACCAATCGGCAGCACTGACATTGAGGTAAGATAGTATAAAGGCTACCTTGGTCTGGTCGTTAGGGAAGGCCCCGGGTCTGCATAGAAAGTGTAAACGACATTGGTTCATAAAGACGGCATATTTCTTGGGATCCCCCGCAAAACGTTCAGGCGGGGCCAAAGGCATGTGTCCAGGTAGATTGATTTGTACCGGGTTATTCAAACCCATTGATGTGGAAGTATCTCCGGAATTAGGTAAAGGCGTGTGCCCTGCCTGGGCCTGCAATAACCTTTTGGCCAGGTCATCTGTTCTTTCCTCTTTTGAGAGCGTTAGTCTCCTGGCGGGCTGAGTGCACTTCTGCCCGTAATTCCCCCAAAAGCTGGGCCAGCTGATCTGTCTCGGAAGTCTCCATAGCGCCCGGGTGGGAAATTGTGGGTAGGCTTCGCGTTCTGTCACGCTCACCTGATTCCCACGGAGGCGCAGGTCTGGCTTCGAGTGCTGATGCTTCTTCTATGGTGAAGCGCAGGACTCTGAAGATGGACTCACTGGCTCGCAGGAATATTCCCCTGTGCGTGAAAAGGGAGTATTACCTACTGACGGAATAATGCTCAAGCCTCCCACTCCCTTCCAACCCTCCACGATACCCTTCCTCAATTCCCCGTGAAGTCACACCTTAGGGTCTGGAAGGATGAGTTCTCCATCCTGCTTCTGATGCAGGGGCGCGTTGAAACCCAGTTACTTCACTGGATTGAGGTTTGATGGGAGTTCAAATAAGCTTGACTATTCAGGTAAGGCGCTGTAAGAGTTCTGTAGCTAGTTCAAAAGTTCAAGCTTAATAATAATGTTCATTGTCTTATTGCAGCAAGCGCTAACGCTTATGTCTTTTTCCCCTTAGGGGCCGGGGTTCGGAATGCCCGGAGATATGGCGCCGACCCGAAGTGAAACGTGCAGTTCCAGTAAATGACAGGTAAGTTCTGGATGAGCGTTCGTGTAATGTCTTTGCATTCGCTCATTCAATGTCTTTGTCTTTTTTCCCCATAGGGGCCGGGGTCCGGAATGCCAGGAAGCGGCAGGACCCGAAATGAAATGGGAATGACCCAACAGGTAAGTCTTAGAAGGAAACTGAGCTTTTCCTATCTCACCTTGTGTTCTTGTCTTTTTCTCTATAGGCTCTGGGAAGTGGCTGCGGATCCGGATGATCGCTGCTGAAGATGGCGGTGCCTAGGAAAGGTGAGTGAAATGCAGCGCTGCAGCGATCGAAGCGAAATGCTTTTAAAATGAGGTCTTCCCTTTCAGGATCGTCGGTGTGAAGTCTCCGTGATGCAGCTTTAGCAGGTAAGGTCTTCTTTCTCTCCAATTCTCTCTTAGCAGGTGACCCAGGATGCTGACAGGCGTGGCTGAAGTCCAGATGCAGGAGCTGACACGGTGAGCGTCCAGCTGCGAGGAGAAGAACAACGCGAAGCGTGAGTTGCTGATCGGGCGTGGTTTAAATAGCTTTGGCAGAAGTTCCAGGTATGTATCCTTCCACCGATCAGGTATGTATCCTTCCCTGACCACACACAGGGGAAGTAGTTCCACAGGTAAAGTAGTTCCATTCAGGCCTCAAGAGGGCCTGGATGTAGCAGCATGGTCTGCATCAGGTAAGTGCACCTTAAAACACTTGGACACATGACTAGCTTTATGAGCCTGGCGCTTAAGGCGCCAGAACAGGGGTCCAACATGAGCCTGGCGCCTAGGGCGCCAGGACTGTGTCCAAAGGGCCCCAGCTTGGGCCCGCTGGCACTTCCCTGGGGGAAATGATGCCTGCCTCTGGGGTTGCTGGGTCGGACCTGGCTCCTTGGAGGTAGGCATCATGACAGATGAGGTTAGTTTACATATCACGTTTTAAGATGCACAATAAAGGAAGAGCCACTCCTTGTATTTGTAAACATGTGTTGTTTGAAGAAAAGTTGTACAATGACATCTCTTCAAATTAGTAAATCAAATGTTGCAATGTTCGATATGTGAACATAGAAACATGACTACACAGGATCGGAAAAAAGTTAGGAAGTCCACAAAGTCCAACAGGATCTTTTGTGATGCTCACAGTCCCCTTTAAATGCAGGAACCCAAACTTGCAATATAATAGCTATTACTTTTTATAATAAAGGAGTGTTTGGTTTGCTGGGCAGTTATTCTAGCAGTCATTGGCCCATTGCTAAGTGGGAGTCTGCACATGGAGCTGGTTAATGAGGGAGCCCAAAGAAGACCTAAAGACTGATGAGGGTACCCCTTCAGAAGAGATCCAGTCACCACGTTTGACTCACCACCTCGCTGGATGATAGATTACAGAGAAGAGCTCTGATGTTAGCAGCATGGAATGCTGCAGCTCTGACCTGGATGGGCGGGAGACCCACAATGTCATACCAGAAAACATAGGCAGGAAGGTGAGTGTGGGGACCCCCAAGAGAACATCATGTTAGAAGAATGTCTCGGAGCAGCACAAGTTCAATGCTTTCAGGTGTAAGTCTTGGAGCAGCAACCAGCGATGTTGGGGTCTGTCTTGTAGGTAGCAAAGGATCCTATAGTGGGAGGATTAGAACAAAGATGCCAGTCAGAGTCCAGGGACCTTGGAGAAGATGAAGAGCTGTAGTGTCAGTCTAGAAATATGGATACCTCTACTTTGAAACCGCAAACTCATTTTGGTGGCTGTGGGCCAACCGTCTCATGCACGATATGACAAAATATAGGTTTTCAAGTTTGCTAATGAACGGCCATTTTGATGTAACAAGAATCGCCATTTTGTTTTCTTACAATTGCTCATTGCTTTCTGTTCCTATTTCTTCGCAGTATATTTTCCACTTACACTGCTCGACTGTGAAACATTGTTGTCTGTATGTGAAAAGGACAAGGCCGCAGGGCCGTGAGGATAACAAGAGTTTGCTGAAACACAAACGTAGGCAGCGCCAGGAAGAATGCCCGGCTCCCTCCCGAATGTAGCCTTGAAGCAGAGCTGCAGGGCATTTAATCATTTCACAGCTGCCAGCCAGTCTCGTTATATGGTAGAATATATTAGAATAATACTGCTAAAGGCTTGAATTATGATTTTCTTACGGCCCCCATTTTCTGAGCCCGCTAGAGCATGTCGGCTCCCAGGACGCGAATAGCACCTGATAGATAGCAAGGTCCGGAATGCAACTCCCCCCGTATGTGGTTCGCTTCCAAGAACAGAAGCGCTGTGTTCTATTCAACAACTGAAAGATGCCTTCGCACTCACAAATTGCAAATTGTTACTAGAATAGATGTTTGAAGGTGTCCTAGTGGTCGGAGATGTCATCATCACACCAAGTTCAAAGAAACCCAATAAAGGGGGGTGTTAAACATGTCATAGCTGATTGTTTGATATGCATTTTGTATATATGTAACTGATGTACGTAATTCATTGGCTCTTGCGTCCCTCGAGGTCTAGAGATGCACGTTGTGGGGCATGAGACCGAGTTGGCCAACTGAGACTTTTGCTTTGCAATAAACCCTAGTTTTGGGAATACAACCTCGTGTCTGGCGTCTCTATCACGTGTGGTGACTCGCCTTGTTTCCATAGACGTCAGGGTCCCCTAGGGGCCCCTTTCAGTAGGAATCTCTTGAACGAAGATCCTCCATATGTGTTCACAAACTTTGCAGAGAGAGCGATTGTGGATGGGCAAGTGCATCTACAGAGGATCCTGACTCTGGGGAAACTAACAAAGACCCCTCAACAAGTCAGGAGGACTCATAGTTGAGGATGCAACGGGCAGACATCTTTGCAGCAGCTTCAATTTCAATGAATCATCATAGTGACCCAAGCAGAGGTCACAGCTCACACTCTGAACAGAGGATGGCAGGACAAGCCACTGCAGATCACCATGCCTGAGTAGTGTTATCAGGGTCCTGCTTGATGGCTCACTCATGGAAGAAAGGTTGCAGCAGGACAGCTATGGAGGACCTCTAGAAGGGTGGGGTGCTCTGGCATCGGGGTCAAGCAACACAGACCAGTCCTGCAAAAATACCTTTCAAGGTGGTGATCGGACTAGTCCCAACCCCGTGCCATAGTTGCTCCCTTTGGGAGCCCAGATCCCTCTCTCTAGCTCCACGGTTCCAAGGAATAGTAGCACTGTGCCCCCTTTGCATGACTAACAATTGCATGCCTTTTCTCCAGACGATGAACACGTCCTTGATAGCATTCACAAGCATTCAGTAAAGTGGCACACATACTGTTCAAACCCCTTGTGTCATTTGAACAGCATCAAGAATGTTAAAATAAAAGTACATTTTGATGGCTCGGACAACAAGGCATCTTCTGCCTCTTATTCCGAGGACCACCATACCTGCCTTTGTGCATCAATTCTTCATGGGTGATTACCAAATTCTTGCAGCTGCTTCACTGACATCCCTGTCAGCCTTTGAGCCACTGCTCAGTTGCTTCCCCTTCCCCTTTTAGTCAGGTAAGTGTCCCTCACAGCCACTTTGGGCCAACACATTATGACTCTACCCAACACACCACAAATGTCCCTCCATCCCCAAGCGGGAACTACCCCAGATTAATAAGGACTCGTTTCAGAATGTATACCTTTATTTACTTCATTGATCAATATCCAAAATATATTTATACAAGAATATCTTCAAATGAAGGACACAGAAAACAAACTCTTGGTTTCTGTCTGTGGGTTGTGTGTGCACCGCAGTGATGGTGTAGAACTGTGAGGAATTGAAAAAACGTCATGTCAATAGACATTACTGAACAGGGTATAGTCCCATTCTAGACCTTCAACCTGCTCCATCCCAGTCAAACATTCCGCCTTCTGCTCACCTTTTGAGTTCAAGGCCCTCAAAGGAAGCATGCACTGTGTCCTATGATGCTACTGCAAAACACAGACCCCCACCCTACTTCTAGCCTACAAACATTCACCTGCTGCCCTCACTCTGCCAAATTCTTCTACTTCACAAACATTCTCATCTCTTTGCAATCACCCTTGCAAGGGTTCTTCTTCCCTACAAGCTTTGCGCACACCTCTCAAGTCGATATCCATTGCCTCCTCGCTCAGTGCAAATGTTTTTGCTTACTACTTTTCCTCTAAAATCTTGAAAATGTGACACTTGCAGTCCTCTCTGCTCCACCCCCCTCTGTCCCCCAACTTTTGTCTGCACCCCTACAACTGCTTTTACACTACATCTCCTACTGAACTTGCACCCATCCTTTGCAGCACCAACCTGTCTTGCACTTCTATTTCTATCATCCCCTTTTTCTCCTTAGGTGGTCAGACTTGGTCCCAATAATCTGCCCTTTTCTCTGAGCCTTTTACCTTCTCTCGTTCGGCTGGACATTTCCCGTCCTCTTTCAAATCTGCATCTGCCCTACCCCATTTGAAGAAGCCCTCTGCTGATCCAAACATTCATGTGAAATATCTCCCAGTTTTCCTCCTACCCATTATTCAAAAGCCCTTGAGCAGGTGGTCTTCAACTGGATCACTAACCAGCTTGTGGATAATGGCCTTGCAGATTCTGTTCAATGTGGCTTCCATAGTAAACACTTCATAGGTCAGCACTCATACAACTTTCTTGCTAAGTCTGCCCACTCTGGACACTCTTCTATACTTGTCCCTTTGGCCCTCTTAGCTTCATTTGAGACCATGGACGACGACTCCCTTTCCTCACGCTCCACGACCTTAGGTTTTGCAAATCTGCTCTAGCTGAATTGCTTCGTACCTGGAAGACAGTTGCGTAACACAAAATATGGGGACCCCCCCTGCGAGCCATGCTGAGGACCACCCCCCAAACTCGGCAACAAATCACAGGTCGCGGCACACTCTGGGCCACCCTAGATTACCACGCTTGCACAATATGCACGAATGTACTGCTGCAGGGATATGCCGCACACTGCACTAGGAGCTAGATATAAATGTGTATTAATGCATTATACAGCACACTTTCTGTGTTTGCAATTGTTTTGTAGGGTAACACCAATCTAAAAATCCAATACATGCAAGTCACCAACTGTGCACAGGAACATTAATGCTTTAATATAATGCTTTGCTATTAAACATGCCATGCCACAATGAAAACATGTCCAGCCGGCTGCACAATGTAGACCAGTATAGACGCGTAATAACATACTACAGTAAAGCATGCCAGGCCACATTTAGACATACCTAGTCTGGTTGCACCAAAATGCCAGTCAAAGCAATAACACTTATCATGGTTATTTTATCACAGATGCCCAGAAAAATATACAATGCTTCAGTAAGAAACAGTTAGACTGGGGGCGTGGCCAGCCGAGGACGCAGACGGATGCCTTCTTGGTGAGCTCCGTGATCCCGCTCCACCTCGAGGCCCAAATCCCCCTTCAGAAACACCTAAAGACCTCAACAAAACGACCCATGCATACATGAGTGCCTGGGGTACTGACAGGGAAAAGATGAGGTGGCGAGGTGCATTTTTGGCAAAGTTTTAAGCAGTTTTGTGATGCGGACTGTACCTCCCGCCAATAGGGCGGCCGCAACCCACTGAACGGCAGAAGATTTCAGGAGAGGCAAACCGGCGGTTGGAGATCGCGTCCCATGCGGTACCTCTGTACAGAGTAGAGGAGATGGCAAAAGCAACTTAAATTACACGACAGAACCGAAGGTAGTTGCCCTAGATCGAAAGAAAATTGGTGCCGGGCTGTGGCCCCTTCCCTTACCTTGCGGTTACGGAGAAAGCGGTCCGGGACCGAGACGCTGCTGAAGGAGCCCGGGAGTGGATGGCGGAGGTCGTGAGCAGCTTGAGACAACTGCCGGAGGGGCGGATGTGAGGTGGAGGCAGATGCCGCCAGTGTTGGCAACGTGGAAGTAAGCAACCGCAGCTGCGGCTGGAATACTGCCCTTAAGAGCAACGCACATCAAGGGGGCTAGGAAGCGAAGCAAGGCGGGAAGCTGCAGATCCGAAAAGCAGCTATCCGCCCACCTGCTAGAGGTGAGGAGAGCTGGGGTGGGGCAACGAAGGAGGCATACACGGGCGCATGCAGGCATAGAAGGGAAAGGGCTAACGAACTGGAATTCTGGGCGGCATGCAGGGCGGCGAGCACCGGCTGAGGGAAAAAGATTAAGGACAAATAAATCACCTGCCACCCAACGCGACAAATGCCCTACCATACTGGGGATGATGGGCTGGTGATGCTAACCCTCTATAAGCGCAACACCAACATAAGCACTGAACAGCTGAAACCACTGGTGCAGGGGCATAAATAAATGGCGAGGTGGCTGTAGGGGTAATGGTAATTGGATTGGCAACAGGGAGACATAACAGCCTTATATGCTTTTGTAAATAAGTAAATGGACTGGGAACCCCCTATGTAGTAGGAGATGATGAGACCTACGCACCCCAAGATTTGGCCAAAGCACGGGTGACTCTGGAAGTGACTGAAGTGGGTGAAGCATACTCTGGGTGGAACGCTCTTACAAACCCGTAGAGCCACAGAGCACCAAGCAAGGAGGAGACACCCTCCTCATTCAAGCGTCAACGGAGGATCCTCGGAACTTTGAAAGAGCAGCAAGCCCAAAAGGACTTAAGACTGGGGGCCAGGACACAAAAGTGCATACCACACAATGGTTCGCTGGAGGCACCCACATCACAATAAAGGCTGAGCTGAGGCAGTATCTGGGCAGTATTTGATATGAGCAGGGACTCACGTCTGAGCAGAACCTGAGACTCACTGTCCCCAGAGGGGTGCAGCATAAGGCGTCAAGATATAAGGGCCTGGGAAGAATCCGCTGGCCTCCGGGGACACAGCATAACACCACCAGAGGGATACTGCAGGCAGGAGGCAGGGGCTTAAGGCCAGTTTTGGGGGCAAATAGCAAAAATACACCCCGCACCTAGTCAGCAACATATCCAAGGAAGCCACAAAACCGAAAAATCAAGGGTCTGGTGACATCAAGACCATGAATCAATCCGCAGAAGCCCAGAAATGTAATCGAGCTACTGTCCAGATACATTCCCCTCCGCCGGAGGGCTCAGGAGAGCTCGAAGATCCACGGATTTGTAGATCGGACTTACTGGCAATGTTGCAAGAGCTCAAAAAAGACATTAGACAGTGCAGCCGACTTAGCCAAATCAATTGCGGATCTTAACAAAGGGGTCATAGCGGCGGAGAAAAGAATCGATGAGGTGGAAACCGCGATGATGGAATATGGTCATGACCAAGAGATGCTGTCCAACATGGTGTCCGAGCTTGAGCAGCAAATGGAGCGCATCCAGAACAAACAAGAGGATGCCGAAAATAGGTCCAGGAGAAATAATATTCGGATCTGCGAAATCCCAACATCAGTGATGGACTCCGACTTGCAACAATATATAATAGACCTGTTTCGGCACATCTTGGGTGAAGACAGAGATCCTACTGGACCGGACACATAGGCCCTCGTTACGACCCTGGCGGTAAGTAACGTACATTACCTCCATGGCGTAATTAACGTTTCCGTGCTGGGTCGAAGCCGTAAAAAGCGGGACATTCTCCAGCATGGGGTCTGGCATGGATTCACATGCTCATGAATATTCCCCGTCGTCAGGCTGGGAATCCTCGGTAAAGAAAAAAACAGTATCAGTTTCGTTTCTGATCTGTCTTTCGTAGTAATAACCAATCACTGGTCTCTGCGTCATACTGACCACAGCCAATGACTGCCCTCTACCTAAGCACCGCCTCTGGCAGCCATCTTCAGATTTTTACCGCACGTTCATGTGTTGGGATCCTCGTGCTATTGCTCTCGAGCGTTAGTGCTAATTTTTCACGTTTTTTTCTCAAAACTTCGTTTTTTCCGGTCAAAAGAGCCTCAAGCTCCACCGACTCTCCATCCGATCAACGGGGACCCGTGTCGGATTCGTCTGCGCCCCTCAAGGGTGAAGATTTCGTCGAGCTACGTTTTGGAGGGCTCCAGAAGCTTCTCAGGCCCAGACATGGCCCAGGAGAAGGGAAGCTCGACGCCCGGAAAGCTGTTCAGGGTCTGCCCTGGATGCCAGCTGCAGAACGTCTTTAAGGAGGACGAACACTCCTTTTGTCTCTACTGCTTACATGAGGACAAGACGCACGTGGAGAAGGACTGTGCGTTTTGCGGCAATATGTCGGAGCGGACCATGAAGGACCGCCACCAACGCCTTGCCAACTGGCTGGAAGGGAAGAGCCCGTCAGGCGAGAAGAAGAGGAAGAAATCCGAGCGGTCTTCTAAGACCTTTGAGGACGCCCCGGCGACGGGGGTCCAACACAAGGCCAAGCACCGCGAGTCGGCTGGCACCGGGAGCGCCGAACGGTCGGGCTCTACGGGCGCCAGGCAGGGCGCACCCTCCCCGGCACCTTCAGCCACGAGCCAACGCTCTGGGTCGGGTAAGAGGAAGGGCGAGCACCCGGCGAAGCTCCTGGAGAGGCCCCGGTCGAGCTCGAAGGCCCCATCGGAGGGGGAGCGAGGCAGTGACCCCCCTCAAGGATAAGGCGGTGAGCGCACCTAAGGTGGTGAAGGCCTTAATCCATCCGGCCAAGCCCTCTATCGATACTGTCATGGCGGCCCTGGCTCAGCCTGTGGAGGCTACACCAGTGGTGGCGACCTCGGGGCTCAGTCTCCCTGCCACCTCGGAGGGAGTCCTCTTTTGTGCCCATCGATAGGACCCCCGTGAAATCCCCGGCGGGGAAGAAAAAGGGGGGGCAGGGCGTCGTCGTAGATTCGGCCTCAGAGGAAGAGCTGATCGAGGTCTTAAGCCACGGCCTTGGCGTGGATGAAGACCGGCCCGTCGGGATGGATCCCGACGCAGGTGACGATGACAGCGTCGAGGGTGACGACGGGGCCCCTGATCGCCCATCGGATTCCCCTCTGCCAGCGCCGCAAGACAACTCGGCAGCCATTTTGTTGGCTATACAGTCCTTATGCTCAGAGATAAGGACGAGACTACCGTTGCCGACGGAGGAACCACTCCCGTCGGGGGATCCTGAACCGGGACCTTCGGGTGTTCCCCCGCCCAAGAAGAGAAGGATTCACCCTCCACCTCCTTTTCAGCCGTCGCGACCCGTCCAGCCCTCCTCGCCGTCCACCCGAGGGGATGACACGGGGACTGACACGGCAGCGACGGGTACGGACGACGAGGTATATGACGAGGATCTCCCGTCGTCACCTCCCACCAGGGCTTCTCCACCCGACGAGATTGGATCGTTCCACTCCATGATCGCCAGGGCATCCGAGCTTTTCCAGCTCTGCCCTGAGGAGAAGAAAAAGGAAGGATTCCTTTATCAACGGCGCGAGGCCAAGAGGAAGACGGTCCTCGCAGTGCCTCTACTGGACGACATTTGGGATGAGGGCCTCGCCCTCCTCAAGAACCCTTTCACGACGCCAGCTAGAAGAGACCGGTACGAGAAGAAGTACCGGGTCCCGGACGCGGCCCCCCTGTGCCTCCGGGCGCAGCCTACCCCGGACTCCGTCGTCTCCGCGGCGGCCAGGAAGAAAGCGGGGGGGGTGCGGCCTCCACTTCGACTTCCCCACCGGACGGCGAGGGAAAGAAATTGGACGCTATGGGACGCAGGGTCATCTCGTCTGCAGCGACGACGATTAAAGCGGCCAACGCCTTGGCTATCGTGGCCCGCTACGACAGGGAGCTATGGTACAAACTGGCTCCCCTGCTGGACTTCCTACCGGACACCAAGAGGGCGGATGCCCTGGAGATCCTACAGGAAGGTGAGGTGGCGTCGGACCACGCCATCACTATTGCGATGGACATCGCCGACACTAGGTTTCGCCAGTTGGGCAACGGCGTGTGCCTTAGGCGGCGTGGATGGCTCAAGGCTACGGACTTCCGTCAAGACGTACAGACCAGAGTCCTGGACATGCCGTTCGATGGGAACAACCTGTTTGGGAAAACAGTGGACGAT
The DNA here is from genome assembly GCF_040938575.1 of Ambystoma mexicanum. Classification (NCBI taxonomy): domain Eukaryota; kingdom Metazoa; phylum Chordata; class Amphibia; order Caudata; family Ambystomatidae; genus Ambystoma; species Ambystoma mexicanum. The sequence goes on from NC_090937.1 coordinate 458,323,067, forward strand.
TCCCTTCAGGCCATTAAAGCGGACACTGAGACGGCCCGGGCCCTTGGGGTTCTGCAGCAACGACGGACGCCCTTTCGGAGCAGCGGAGGCAAGGGCGCCTCCAAAGGTTCCGGCGGCGGTTTCTCTACCTACCGTCAAGCGGCCCGCTCGCCGTCTCAAGAGGCCTACAGAGGACGAGGCAAGTCTGGAGGACCCCGCCGTCGTCGCCAAGGGGGTCAAGGCGGCAAAGCCTCGTCGAAACAGGATCGAACCGGCCGTGGGGTCGGGCCCCCACCGAAGCACCCCGGTGGGAGGCCGGCTGGCGAGCTTCGTCAGCGTGTGGGAGTCCATCTCCACCGACCATTGGGTGCTGGACGCCTTGGCCCGGGGCCACATGCTCGAGTTTCAAAGAAGGTGCCCGCGCGTCCCCCCCGTGGCCAGGAGAGAGCTTCACGTCCCTCAGCTTCTCCTGGAGGTAAAGGCGTTGCTCAGGAAGGGCGCCATCGAACTCGTCCCAAAGAGGCTTCGGGGCTCCGGAGTTTACTCGAGATACTTCCTCGTGAAGAAGAAGACGGGAGGATGGCACCCCATCCTAGACCTGCGACGTCTGAACAAGTTCATCAAGGCACAGAAGTTCCGGATGGTCACCCTCCAGCACGTCCTGGGTCAGCTGGAGGAAGGAGACTTCCTGTCGTCGTTGGATTTGGAGGATGCCTACTTCCATATTCCCATCCTAAAGGGGCACCGAAAATTCCTCAGATTTGTGGTCCAAGGGCGTCACTACCAGTTCAAAGCCCTGCCCTTCGGACTACGGTCGGCACCCAGGGTATTTACCAAGTGCCTTGCACCGGTGGCGGCGCAGCTGCGCCGCGAGGGGATCCACGTCTACCCCTACCTGGACGACTGGCTCATCCGAGCCAAGACGAGGGAGCTTGCCGTGGAGCACACGGCAAGGACCGTCCAACTTCTCACGGACCTGGGATTCTCCGTGAACTACGCCAAGTCCCACCTGGTACCCGCGCAAAACGCACTGTTTCTGGGAGCGAAGCTCGACACAGTGTCCCTTCTGGCCTCCCCGTCGGAGGAAAGGACCAGGTCCATCCTGGGCAAGGTACAGCGGATTTTGGTTTCCGACGCGGCCAAGGTGAGGTCCATCAAGTCCCTCCTCGGAATGATGTCCTCTTGCATCTACCTCATTCCCATGTGCAGGCTCCGGATGCGCCCGTTGCAGGAGTTCCTGGACGCGCGCTGGATCCAAACGACGGGCAGCTTCGAGGAGAGGATCACACTCGACGAGAGTTTCCGCCGAGCGGTCCGGTGGTGGGGCACCCGCGCGCATCTGACGGCGGGCATGGACTTCCAGACCCCAGACCACCAGGAGACAGTGACCACGGATGCCTCCCTGGAAGGGTGGGGAGCGCACACCGAGAATCTGCACGCGAGAGGCCTCTGGCTCCCGACGGAGAAGTCCCTCCATATCAACGTCCTGGAGCTCCGTGCAGTGTTCTGGGCCCTCAGGTCCTTCCTTCCGTCCCTCAAGGGCAAGGTGGTGAGGATCTTCACCGACAACACCACCACCATGTTTTACATCAGGAAACAGGGCGGAACCAGGTCCCCAGCACTGTCCAAGGAGGCGCAGGACCTGTGGCATTGGGCAGTCGCCCAAAGGATGTTTCTGGTGCCGTTTCATCTGGCAGGGATAAAAAACACCATCGCCGACTCACTCAGCAGGGAGCTGCGCTTGTGCCACGAGTGGGAACTACGGCAGGATCTAGTGGATCGCCTCTTCCGACGGTGGGGCACACCCCAGATCGACCTGTTCGCGACGGCGACGAACACAAGTGCCGGAGCTTCGCCAGCAGGTTTCCCCAGGCGAGGAGCATGGGCGATGCTTTCTCGTTCCCCTGGGAGGGCCTGTTCCTCTACGCGTTCCCTCCTTTGCCACTGTTAATCCGGCTCGTCAACCAGCTCAAGAGGTCACGGTGCAGGATGATCCTCGACGCACCTGCGTGGCCGAGGCAGATATGGTTCCCGGACCTTCTGGGCTTGTCAGCGTCCCCGCCAATCAAGCTGCCGGTGGACGCGGATCTACTCTCCAGGGAAGGAGGCGCCATCCTCCACCACGACCCGAAATCGCTGAACTTGCAGGCTTGGCTCCTGCAGCGCTAGAGTTTGGAGGATACGACATACCGGCCGACTGCAGAGAGGTTCTTGCAAAGGCCAGGGCGTCCTCGACTCTTAAATGCTACGGACACAAATGGAAGAGGTTCTCTGTCTGGCGCCACGCACAGAAGATTAACCCTCTACGGATTACGGCTCCCCAGGGACTGCCGTACCTGCTGACGCTGGCCAAAGCTGGACTGGCACACGCGTCCATAAAGATTCATCTTGCTGCGATCTCCCGATACACCAGAACCACGGGCCGGACGTCCCTGTGGTCTCATCGTCTGGTGAAAGAGTTCATGAAGGGACTGTTCAGATCGTTCCCGCCGGTGAAGGCGCCGGCCCCGGCGTGGGAGCTCAACGTGGTGCTGACCAAGCTCATGGGACCTCCGTTCGAGCCTCTGCACTCGGCCCCGTTGAAGTGTCTGTCGTGGAAAACAGCGTTTCTTGTGGCCATCACCTCGCACGACGGGTGGGAGAGATCCAGGCCCTTTCCTGCAAGGCCCCGTACTTGACTTTTCATGACACGAGGGTAGTGCTCAGGACGCACCCCTCCTTCATGCCCAAGGTACCGTCGGACTTCCATCTCAACGAACCCTTGGTGTTGCCTGTGTTCTTCCCGTTGCCTTCGTCGCCGGCTGAGAGGACTTTGCACTCGCTGGATGTGGCTAGAGCGCTGAAGTTCTACGTGGACCGCACGAAGTGTTTTCGGAAGACGTCACAACTCTTTGTGAACTTTGGACCTGTCAATCAGGGGAAGGCCCTCTCGAAGGCTTCCATTTCCAGATGGCTCTCCGGCTGTATCATGTACTGTCATCGGTTGGCAAACCGACCGCTGCCTGGCCGTCCGAGAGCCCATTCCACCAGAGCGATCGCAGCTACCACGGCGTTCCTTTCTGGTGTGCCCCTGCTGGACATATGCAGGGCTGCTACGTGGAGGTCGACGCACACCTTCACGAAATTCTACTGCGTCGATCGGGATTCCAGGGAGGAGTCCAGGGTCGGCCAGGCAGTGCTGCGCAACCTGTTCGCCTGAGGTGAGCCTGGTGAGGAGGTAAGATGCTTAATGTTGAGTTTGATGTAATGCTTAATGTTGAGCCTTTGCCACCTCCCGTGGTTGTGCATGTGTGTACGGCTATGTATTCTTTATTCATGAGCATGTGAATCCATGCCAGACCCCATGCTGGAGAAGGAACAAGTTACTTACCTGTAACTGTTGTTCTCTAGCATGGGTCTGGCATGGATTCACATGCGAACCCTCCCGCCTACCCCTCTGCGGCTCTTCACTTGGTCATACTGCCACTTCACGTGCTTCCAAATCTGAAGATGGCTGCCAGAGGCGGTGCTTAGGTAGAGGGCAGTCATTGGCTGTGGTCAGTATGACGCAGAGACCAGTGATTGGTTATTACTACGAAAGACAGATCAGAAACGAAACTGATACTGGTTTTTTCTTTACCGAGGATTCCCAGCCTGACGACGGGGAATATTCATGAGCATGTGAATCCATGCCAGACCCATGCTGGAGAACAACAGTTACAGGTAAGTAACTTGTTCCTTACGACCCATCGGGCACGAGCATTGCGCCATGGCGGTAATGTAAACAGCGCCATGGCGTAAATGCCCCCAAAACGGCACCTAACGGCATTGCATGCCGCGTAAGGTGCACTACCGCCATCCCGGCCACCAATCTCAGCACTGACCGTAATTAGCGTTCACCGTAATTAGTGGTGACCGCCAGTAAGCGGAACCGGAAGTAGCGTCATTGTGGCGGAACGGGAAAGAGCACGGCGGCCATCTTTAAAAACACAATCCATTGTAATCCTCCACTACCACTGCACATCTGACCCCGAGACCTTGCTGAAAGCTACAGCCACATCCACGCATCCCCACAATGCCAAAAGTTGTTAAAAAAAAGCCTGCAATCGGCAGCGGCAGGACCGCTTCAGCAGGGAGGAACTAACAATGTTGGCTGAAACGCTACAGGAAAAGGCGGACATCGTCTTCTCTGCAGAAATGACCAGACCAGCCATAGCCCGCAAAAAGGCCATATGGGAACTCGTAGCACAACAGGTCAGCGCTGTAGGAACCACCCCACGCACCTCAAAACAGTGCCGCAAAAGGTGGGATGACCTCCGGCTCCGAGTAAGGAACATACTGTCGGCCAACTACAACATGGCCATAGCAACTGGCGGAGGAGCAGACTCCCCAATTAAGATGCAGCCATGGGAGGAGATATGTGCCTCGACGATCGGCATGGAGAGCATCGAGGGGGTCGGTGGAATGGAGAGAGGAGCCCCGACATCAGGAGACACAGGTAGGTGCCTCTAATTTAGCCATGCGAAACCCCCTGAATTCCACTTACATGTGCATCACAATGTTGCCCTATAGGGTTAATGCAACACATCAGCAGAAGACCTACACCCTGCACACATGCAGCATGCACACTCCACAGCTGGCACCCACATTCCTGCATGTTCAACCCACCCAAAAGGGAGACAACCTGTATGTCACAGCCTACAAAGTGCACCATCTATCCATCAAATTCATGGCAGTCATCACAATGCCTGCTCAATGTCCGCTGACCCATCAATAACACTTTCCCTCCTCTGCTCCACCACAGGCTCCCAATCGGACACTGGCAGGGACGAGAGTGGCACCACACCTGCCAAGAAGGCCAGGCCAGAGGCAAGAGCCCACCAACCCTCCACCTCTGCTGGACCCAAAGACCAACCACAGCAGCCAAAATGACCTGTCGCAAAACAGCCCAGGGCAGTATTGATCCCCGAGGCAAGCAGCATGGCACCACCCACAGGAGACACACAACAACTGCTGCCCACTGAGGGGAATGTGTCTGCGGGGAGCAGTACAATTGGGGAGACTGCTGCCATCGCAGCCTGCTCTGACAGCGATGTGGGGAATGAGGAGGATGACACAGAAGGTCCCCCCACTGCCCACCTTCATTCCCCCACCTGTCCCCAAGTAGCCTGCATGGAGACGGCACACAGGGGCTATCCCCTGAAGAGTCATGGCCAGCCACTCCCAGCCCAGTGGGAGGAGGGGAGTAGCCCAATTACCCCGGCAATTGCAACATCCAATGCCCCAGATTTCCAACAGTCGCTGGACCAAATAATGACGAGGCAACAACTACTGTCCTCTCTACTCACGCAGCATGTGGCTGATTGTGGAGGGGCCAGTGCAGACATGGAAAGATGTGCTGAGACTATCAAGGCAGCCATCCAATCCGCAAGCAAAGACATATGTGCGGAACTAGCCGCGGTGCGGAATGTGCTCGGTGAGCTTGTACAGACAATAAGGGACACGCGGCGTACCGAGCAGCCCAGTACCTCCTCCGCTGCCAGTTCTGCCGCAACCAGCCCCGTCTGCAGGTCAGCCAGGAACCTGCGGAATACAGGCAGGGGGGCCCCAGGGGCCGGGAGAGGGGGCTGCCAATAGTGGCCGCCCAGTGGACGAATGGAACATTACCCACTTCATCACGGGCACCGTCACACCTTTGCAGGGAGTTCAAGGGGGGGGGGGACTGGGTGTGTCAAACCTATTCACATTCATAATACACTTTTTCCTTTTGCACAAATCAAATGTGTGGACAATGCTCATTTCGTATGTGTGCTTTATTGGTGTACAGTTCACAGTGTGCATGTCCCAGACACACACAGTGCCCAAGTGCCGTCTCCATGTTACACACACCAGCCGTGTGTGCTAGAAGCATTGGTCAATGATATTTTGACGCATTTCACGCCCCTCCTGTGCATCGCAGCCTCCATGAGGTGCTGCCCCATCCACACCCACCTCATCCTCATCGTCAGGTGGTTGCAGTTCAGCGTCAGGGGGCAGGGCCACATTTCGTCTGACGCACATATTGTGTGGCATGACACATGCCATGACGATCTTTGCCACCTTCTCATGGCGGAACAGGAGTGCCCCACCAGACCTGCTGAGGCAGCGAAACCGTGCCTTCAATAGGCCAAATGCCTGCTCAATCACCACACGGGTATGTGTATGTGCACGGTTGAAGTCCTCCTCGTGCTGGTTCTGTGGGTTCCGGACTGGTGTAAGTAGCCACCTCTTCAGGGGATAGCCTGCATCACCTGTATGTGGACGAGAATGTATGCGTCAGTCATGACGTCAAACTCAAAACTTGACGTGCCACCATGGCTTGCATCCAACTGTTACTTCGGACCACTTTGAAATGCACTAAATGATTCACACTATGCGACAGGAATATGCTCATGCCTCTTATGGACTGTTGTGCATGCCATCAACCAATGTATGCAGGGGGGGGTCATGTGCCTCCTTCGTGCGCAGTTATGGGGGACAGGCCTTTCAGTTGATGGTGTTTGGTGATGTGCATGAAGGTGCATTTTGTTGAAGTCATTGTGGTCTGAATTGGTTCAATGCACTTGCAGATGGTTGTGTTATGGTTGGGACACACCTTCATTCACATGGTAGGGCTGCATACATCAGGCCTTAGGTTTACTGGTGTCAGCTGAGGTTTGTGATGCATTAGGGTATGATCTGGCTCCGTTGTCTTTGCTACTCACAGCCAGGTGGAGTATGCATTGGTACGTCGTTCGCCTACCCACTTCGCAATTCCATGGTCATGACATTAGAGTCACCGAGTAGCCAGGATCTTGGGCCTGCATGTCGCTCCATGTGGCGTGCTATTGTGGAGTTCCTCAGGACCATTGAATCATGGGTTGCTCCGGGGAATCGGGTACAACAATGTGTGAAGATCCTGTTGGAGTCACAGACCATTTTCACGTTGATTGAGTGAAATAGTTTACGGTTGCGGTACAGTGCCTCCATGGCATGTGGGACCACCAATTCCACATGGGTGCAGTCGATGGCACCAATGCAACCAGGTATGCCGGCTAGTGCATGGAAACCCACTTTGGTGTTTGCAATCTCCTGGGCAGTCCGTGGTAATGAGATGTGGTAGTCTGTGTGCTTGAGGAGGGCATCGAGCACTTGGATCAGTGTACGAGAGAATAATGGTTGTGACATGCCATGCAAGTGCTCCACTGTGTGCTGGTAGGTGCCTGTGGCCAGGAAGTGGCGTACAGACACTACCTTCAGTAGGGGTGGGATGGCGGTTGGTGTTTCTATCATGCTGATGATGTCGTTGTGTGTCATGTCTACGATGGTGGTGATGGTGCCCCGGTCCAAACGGTACAGGGTGTGGATCTGCTCAGCGGTGAGGTTGAATGGACTGGCTCTGATGCGTGGGATTGTGGGCTGCCTGCATGGTTCCACTGGCATGCTGGTGGGGCCTGCTGGCCCTGCCTTGCCCTGCTTCTCCTCCTGTTGTTGTTGTTGTTGTTGTAGCACTTGCATTGCTATCAGGTCCTCCAGCCCCAACATTGCTAGTCCTATTGGTATCATTGTGGAGTGTGACTGGGTGTGGGATGGGGTGGGGTGTGCTCTTTTAGTACTTCCTGAGTCTGTATTGCCTCCACCTGTGCTGATTCTGTGCACCTGTGGCAGCTGGATTCACTGCACATGGCCATTTACGGTTGGTTCGCGATGGCGTAATTAGCACCATGGCTGTAAGGTACTTAACGGGCTTCATGATGGCGTTAGGTGCATGTCCGCTTGGGTCGTGATTCGCGCAGCTTTGCGCCATGCCGGTATTTACGGCGGGTCGCGTGCGCGCGACCTTGTTGCAGTTAGCGGCAGCGTTAACTACGATGCCGCTAATGGCATCATAGTTAACGGTCACGGGTCATGATCGGACCTAGCAGAAAACGATGCCGGTAATCATTTACCGCCATCGTTTTTTGCTTACCGCCAGGGTCGTTATGAGGGCCATAGTCTATTCCACATTCCAACTGAACCAAAAGCTGACTCTGAAAGAGGATATAATGCTGGCTGCCCGGAAAAAAGAGCTGCTAAGCTTTCGAACTACATCTATCCAGCTATTTCAAGATTTGGCTCAAGCAACGCTCACTAAGAGGAAACGGCTGAGGGTGGCTACCGACTGGCTAAGAACTAGGAGTGTGCAATATCGATGGGGATACCAGACGTGCCTCCACTTTGAATGGAAAGGCCAAATATTCACAGTCACGAAAGAAGAGGAAATGGAGGACCTCATGAGGGAGGGAGAGAGCGGAGAAAGCAGCAACAAAGGAGGGACCCCACCCTGAAACGGGGGGGCAGAAGGCAGGTCTGAGGGGGAGCAATGGAAACCGGCATGTCCCCACCCACGGGTGCGCAATAAGGAGCCCAAATCCACTGATCCCACGTGATAAATATCATGGAAGGGAGGAAAGAGACCATCTGGGTGAAAAGATCCAGAGCCGATAAGAAGGGGGGTTCAACTCTGCAGCACAAAATTCTGTAATGGGGGCAAGCATGAAATAATTAAACAATGTTGCGCCAATGAGGGGAAGGTGGGGTGCGGGGGAGGGGAGGGTGACCGGATCCGAAAGTTCCCGCGTAGATGTTGGACCCGGTGAGTCACTGTGGCAGTACCACGGTGAAAATTCCGGTGGAAAAATTCAAGTTTAGGGGTGGGGGGGATGGGATGGGGAAAACTTGTTACAGGTGGAGAGACTACAGATGATAAATACGTAATAATCAGAAGGGTGGCAGGGCTCAAGTGTATTGAGAAAGGAACAAGGTCAAGGTGGGATAATGGATGACCTAACATTTGTTACACTAAAAGTTCAAGGGCTTAATTCCCTGATTAAACGGAAGGCTATGTTGAATAGGCTGGGGGGGATATGTGGGCCTCAGTAGTATGGATGCAGGAGACACACCTGCTCCCAGAAGATGAACACAGACTAAGGCATAGGGCCTTCCCCATTCAATATTTTGCCTCTAGTGGAACCAGAAAACGGGGAGTAGGTATCCTGTTGGCGAAAGGTGTTAGCTTTGAGAAAGACTTTGTTAAAAGAGACCCGAAGGGCCGCTACTTAATGCTGGGAGGGAAACCTATGGGACAACAAGTCACACTAGTAACGATCTATGCCCCAACGAAAGACAAGATCGATTCTTGCTGAAACTATTACCCAAAATAGCGCAATGGGGAGTGGGACAGATCCTCATTGGAGGGGATTTTAATGGGGTGATGGACACTGAAATGGACAAAACCCTTCTGGCTACCCCCAGTGACCATACATATCTGCAGGCTTTAGCAAGATTTATTAGGGAATTACACCTGATAGAAACATGGCAATTCTTCCGCCCACATGAGAAAGAGTACACTCACTATTCAGCGGTGCATAGGGGTCACTCCCGGATTGATATGGTTCTCATCTCAGACACACTGGTCCCACAAATCACAGGGCTGGAAATAGGAGTGAGGTGTCTGTCTAACCACGCTCTGGTCCTATTGAAGATGGAACCGGCAGACTCATGACAACAACCCCGCAAGCCATGGAGACTAAACAAGGTGATCCTGAGGGATTTAGCCCTTGGAGCGGCCATAGAACAAGTCCTAAAAACTATTTCCAAGAAAACATTACTTCAGAGGTAATCTGGGCCACAATATGGGATGCAAGCAAGGCGGTGGTAAGAGGGAATTTATCGCACACACAAAAAACTACATCAAAAGTCGGCAGAGGGTGAGGCGGGATATGGAGGCCAGAGTAACAAAGGCAGAGATAGAGTATAAAGTCAAGGGCTCACAGAAAGCATGGCAGGAATTGAAAAAAGCAAGGGTGGTTCTAGAAACCCACCTGGCCAATGATGCTGCACGAATACTGGTACAAACCAAACAGTTTTATTATATACATGGGGATAAAGCCAACCGACTCCTCGCAGCGAAGTTGAGACAACAGAAACTCCGGAATCATATAACTCAACTTAAAAACCGGGAGGGGGAGCTGGTAACCCATAACGGAGGAAGAGGTGGAGGAGGTCATGGGGCACTGAAGGGACACAAATCCCGGGTCCAGATGGCCTCAGCAATGCGCATTATAAAACCTTTAGGGCTATCCTAGTGGGCCCCTTAACAAAACTGTTTAACTTCATCCGAGACACAGGAAGAATCTTGAGGGATATGAATCCGGCCACCACAGTGCTGCTCTTAAAGCCAGATAGGGACCCACTGGAATGTGCAATTTATTGCCCCATTTCCTTGCTAAACGGGGATGCAAAAGTCTACTCCTCAGTCCTGGCTCGTAGGTTGGCGAGGGTCCTTCCCGGGATAATCCACCCAGACCAGGCAGGCTTTATAAAGGGGCGGGACACTTATGATAATATCCGCAGAGCCATAGACACAATAGACTGGGGACGAAGGACAGGGCAGAAGTTCTCGCTACTGGCACTGGATGCCTCCAGAGCCTTTGATAGCATGCACTGGGGATTTTTACAACTGACCCTCAAGAAGTTTGGATGTGGGCCTATCTTTACTCGTATGGTGATGGCCAACTTCACACGACCAACCACAAGCCTGATGATCAATGGGAGGCTTACAGAAAACATCCTCATCCGAAAGGGCACGAGGCAGGGATGCCCATTATCACCACTGATTTTCACCATGGCCATGGAGCCATTGGCGCAGAGGACCCGGGCCGATCCGGGAATTGGTGGAGATGGGGGCCGGGGAATCTCAAAAGGTAGCTCTCTACGCGGATGATGTTCTCATGTTCCTGAGAGAGACAGCACACTCACTCCCAAAGGCCATAGATCTGTTAGAGGGATTTGCGAAGTTCTCTGGGTTTCATATCAACGATCCTAAATCTAAAGCACTCAACATCACTGAGAGGACAGAACAAGTGGCAGATTGGGAAAACCGGTATCCCCTGAGGTGGGAACAGAAATCGGTAAAATATCTAGGCATACAACTGACCCCCACATATGAGAGGTTATACGGGGCTAATATTCCGTGCCTGTCATGACCCTTGCCCCTGGCCCTCACTGGCAAGTCAGCCTTCCAGTTAGGGCCAGGTCAAAGGCCTTAGAACCTCATCCAAGACTCTCTTGGAGTCAGTCCTGGCGCCTTTGGCGCCAGGCTCATAACTATCATGAAGACCAACATTAGAATGGGACTATTTACTTGGGACTATTTAACTTGGGGGAAGGGGGGGGTTCAGCCAACATGGAGGCACACACATAGCTCAGTTACAAGGAACTGGGCTATGCGTTCTAGTCTTTTGGGTGTGGCAGGCCTGGGTCTATTTTACCTGGACTACTTTACCTGAGACTATTTAAACCGCACCCAAACAGCAGAACAAGCTTTGCTTTATTCTGCTGTGGGCAGTGTAATACTGACCGTGTCCAGTTCTTTGATGCCAGTTTACCTGAGACCAAGGACCTGCAGAGAGAGAAAGAACGCTATGAAACTTACCTGGAACAGTATCCTGTCTTCAATCCATCGCCGACATCAGTTCCACTCACCTGAAGGTACGAACTCCATCATCCGGCACCGCATGCATCCTGGAATACCATAACCTGGAAAGAGGAGAAAGAAAGACAGCATTAGTAAGTGTTTACTCACGTTTCCTCCCGAATGAAGAAAGCCACACAATTCTCAACTGGGTAGTCATCTCCTGGTCAGTATCATTGCTGGAACATTACGGCGCTCGGCGAGGAACATCGCAACCTGCTGGGAGAGAAAAGACACAGGTTAGCAATATAAAAGGCGAAACAGCACCACGCATCACACATTACTCACCAGACAGCATCGCGCACACATCGCTTTCTCCTACCGGCCCATGCTCATCTTCAAACTGCATGACAACACCAAAATACCTTTCCATACCTAAAATAAAAGAAGCAAGACATTATTATTCAAACTAAGAGGAACATAAGAACTGCATATAAAGACGGTACAGCAGCAAACCTACGGAGTCACAGCAGGCCTGGATTCCCACAGGGGGGTCTTGCACCAGTGAAGCAACTTGGTCGCTGCTCACCCCCACATCTACGTGCCCCTGCCACGAGGAGCAGGACGGAGAATCCATCTTTTACAATATTAAGACCCATCTTTAACCAGAGGCCTTACCAAGGGACCGGGAGAGGGTTTGAGAGTGCAAATCATCCAACCGGGGCTGGGTGGCGTCCCTGTGAATACCAGGTGAGCATAACAGGCCTATTGAAAGCACTGGCAGAAAACTTGAAGCGGTTGGATATGCAGGAGCTATCATGGCTGGCACGGATAACCGCAGTCAAGATTACCCTGTTACCTAGATTTCTCTATGTAGTAGCCGCGCTCCCAATACGCATCCCGGGCCCGGCAATGAAAAAATTACAAAGGGAGGTGATCTCTTTCATTTGGGGGGGCGAGAAGCTGAGAGTCTCCAAGAAGGTACTATTTAGAGCGTTAAGGGGGTTAGGGTCCCAGAATTTCCAAGATACTTAAGGCCGGCACAGATAGCACCCATGCTGCAATGGCCACTTAGAGAAGGTGAAAACCAATGGACAATCCTCGAGAGTGCCGCTATTAAGACACCCCTGGGGAGCCTTGGCTTCCTAGCAGCAAGACACAGAGGCAAGGGGGGTACACTGTTGGAATCAACCAAAGCCACCCTATGGTATTGGGACAAAGCTTTAAGGGGTAGGGGAGTGAAGGTGGGGGAGGCACGCTTGCCCCGGTTGCCCATAATCCGGACTTCACCCCAGGAATGCAGGTCGACTTTTGGGCACATTGGTGGAGGGGGGGGGGACAAAGTCTGCTACTGAGGGACCTATACGCAGATGAGGTACCCCTCACATTTGAAGACTGTAAGGCCAAGTTTGACATACCAGAGGGAGAATGGTTCCATTATATCAACTCAGACATTGGATCTCCAATACGTGGGTCCGGGAAAGAGCAGCTCGGGACCCGGTAGGGCTGGAGCTAACTATACAAGCAGCTCAGCCTGAAAAAGGGGTATCGATTCTGTACCAGTTGATGGGGGCGGTGGACCCAGAAGAAACTTAAGCATATGCAGAAATGGGAGGCAGATGTGGGGAGACCAATTTCGGAAGAGACCTGGGGTCGCATATGGCATTGAAAGCTCCAAATGTACCTCAATTAAAGAGGCGGCATACAAACTTTGTCTACGGTGGTACATGACACCATCACATATGCACTCCATCAACCCAGGGTATCGCAATACTTGCTGGAGGGAATGTGGGCAACCTTGGGACCTGATTCACATGTGGTGGTCTTGCCCGGTGGCAGAGACCTACTGGAAAGAGATCCCGAGTCATATCAAGGACATAACGGGTGCAATTGCCTCAAGACCCAGTGGTGGTGTTGTTGGGGGAAGCAGTTGAAGAGAACTCTGGAGTCAGAGCTAGTCTTATCACCCACATACTGAGTGCGGCTATTATCACCTTGGCGCAGGCATGGAAGAATAAACAAGGACCGGTAGTAGCCATGTAGTGGGTGAGACTACGGGGCGTGATCGCAATGGAAAAAGTAACAGCAATAGCTCATGGCTCCTACTCGAAATATCTGAACACTTGGATGCCGTTGCATGAGTTCACAGATGATAGAGAACAGATGTACTTTAAACCTAAACTATTCCGCAAAGTGTCCGCCATCTAATAATTAATATGAACCTTGAACGGGGGAGACAAAGAGACCTTACCCATGGAATATTCAAGAAAGCCTGAACCGTTGTAGTACTCCACCCGAAAGTTTGGAAAGGTTGTTGGGGGGGTTGGGGAGGGGGGTGATATTTCAACAGTTAAAACTCATGAGCAATGGACTCGGAAAAAGGGAAGACCTGGGTCATGCTACCGTTTGCTACTCTTTAATGCATGCATGTCTGTAATTGTGCTCGTGAAAATCAAATAAAGTTGGTTAAAAAAAAAAAAGAAACTGCTAGACTGGCACCACGCAAATGCCAGTCTAGCCAGGTAATTACACTTAGCAGAACTGCTTTATCAGAGATGCCCAGTTAAAACAAAGTCAAGCCAAACTAAGACATTACTAAACTGGCTGCAACAAAATGCCTCTCTAGCCACTAATACCACATAGCAAGCCTGCTTAGCCTGGACATGGATGACCATTACGATTTATTGCACAATGCCCATCCCCCCCACACATCCCCTCTCCCTCCTACCACCTTCCCTAAACCCCAGAAAGAGCTTTTTAGCCCAGAATTACCTCCACGTTGCTTTTCCTTGTCCCAGTGCTTACGTATGAGGCTCTTGCCCCATAGGTAAGAACTGGGATGAGGAAGAATGGGACTAGGAGTAATGAAGATTACAGGTAACTAAGCCAGGCATTACCTCCATGTCTCTCTACCTCATCCCAGTACTTGTATATGAGTCAAAGTGCATCATACACAAGTACTGGGACGCGGAAGAATAGGGCTATGAGTAAAGAAGATTACCAATAAGTAACCAAGGGATTAAACACAAGTAGTGGCGCAACACCATTGAGCTGGCTGGGCTTCATGCTTCTCCCCCTCCACCCCCCAATGACATTTTGGGCTATGTTGAGTCGACCTGGCTGACCTACAGAGCCGTTGCCGGACAGAACAGAACACAGATGTTAAAGGGCACCTGGGTTTCGATGTTAACAAAGGCCCAGCAATTACTAACGTAAAGCATTTCACTGTTAGTACCTGCATTCAAATGCATAATTCTTTAGCCAATTGAAATCTTGATGTGGGTTTAGTACGTGCTTGCCAGGAAAGTGATTGAAAGGGTAGCGAGAGGACAGGAGACGGATTATTCTCACAGCACCCCTCAAGTGGGTGCTTTCAGACTTAAAGGGGAGTGTTAACTGCTTGTAACATTGAAGCTGCACTAGAATAGTCTCTTTAGAATGCATAAAGAAGTTAGATGGCCCAGACAAATATGTTTGCCCATCCTCCACCAGCCATGAAGTTGGCGTCTCTCCCAACAGTTGAAGGGTTAGCACCCCCCCTCCCCTGGGTTCCTCAAAATGTAGGTTTTGTTGCACCCCTGAACACAAGCGCGCACACCATTCCGCATACACACCCAGGCAGCCACCCATACATTTAAGTGTGCACCCTTTCACCATACATTCACACAGGCAGCCATCTTTACATTTAAGTGTGCACCATTTCACCATACAGGCACACCCAGACAGCCACCCATACATTTAAGTGTGCACCCTTTCCCCATACACTCACACAGGCAGCCACCTCTATATTTAAGTGTGCACCATAAACTCGCACAGGCAGCCACCCATACATTTAAGTGTGCACCATTTCACCATACACTCGCACACCCAGCCACCCATACATTTAAGTGTGAACCCTTTCACCATAAACTCGCACAGGCAGCCACCCATACATTTAAGTGTGCACCCTTTCACCATACACTCGCACACCCAGCCACCCATACACTTACACACGCACACATCATGGGGTTCAGGGGAGCCCTATTACTTCAAAGTTTCTTTTTGAAGTCACTCCGACTTCATAAAGAAATGATTTCTGTTAAGGACTGAACCATAATGGAAATAATTTCTTTATGAAGGCATAATGACTTTTTAAGTGATCAAGCTCCCCAGCCCATGACATGGAGGCCTCCAGTGTAGAGGCTTCCATGTCATCGGGTGGGGGAGCCCTCAGACTTCAAAAATATTTTTTTTTTTTGTAGTCGATGTAACAGAAATAATTTTTTTGTGAAGGCAGACCAGGACATGTAGTGGCGGGCCCCCCCCCCCGCAACCGCGGTGGGCGCGGGCGGTCCTCATTACGCCAGTGCTGGAAGATCGCTTCTTTAAAATCTTCTGGAACTCACAAACCTCTGACTGACCCCTCTGCCTGTCTGCATCCACCAAGTATCAGTCCTTTGGCCTCAGATCTTCAACCTTTACACCTCTGCCCTAAAAAGACTCTTCTCATGCTTTACTCTGTCATAGTCAGCACTTTGCTGATGACACTGAAATGTGTTTCTCCTATCCTTCCTTCACCCCAGCCATCTCGCTATGGATTGTAAACTGTCTCACTGAAATGTGTCACTCGATGTTTCTTTGCTGCCTCAACCTGAACTCTTCAAAATGGGTAGTCCTCTTTCTTCTAGATTCCAACACCCTCCCTATCCTGCCCCTCTCCTATCTCCTTCCTGCCTGACCTCCTTTCTCCCTCACCCAGGTTCACAATCTTTGGATCGTCTTTGATAGCAGCATCCGGCCGTTCAACGCTACCACACACAGCTGCTTGTATTAACCGTCCCAACATTCAGAAAATGTGTCTTTTTGCCAACAAATCTCCGTAGATCGCGGTCTACTGGTAGCTCGCCTTTTGTTTCACAGTAGCTTGCTGAAATCGGACTCCAAAATGAACACTCTGTGTTTATTTTGGTGTCTGTGGTCCTCGGGCTTCTTTCCTGTACCTCTCTGTCACTTCTTCCTACAAAGTAAATAATCAAAAGCTGTGTGCATGGTGGGATGAGGGGCTGCATCTTGGCAGGAGGGTCTAGCAATATGATGGGTTATTGGGAAATGGGGGTTGTGGCCACTGCACCAAAAGGTGCAAATGATGGCTGATTAGAAAGGGCAAGGGGGCATACATCTGCATGCCATGTTAAGCAAAGCTGGGGTCTTGTGATCATTTCATTCTCTCACTGTGTTCCTTTAGATTTGTTTAGTTTGGCCTTACTTTGCATGCTTGTAATTGTATACGTTCATTCAGAATGGGGAAAATAAAGCTACAACTGTAATTGTGTTTTGCTCAGCATGTTGTGGTGTGTGTGTAGAAAGAAATTACAATCGGATTTAGTCCAGTTTGCAAAATAAAAGCTAGATTTAGTGGTACCTGTTGCCGTTTATAATAAAACTGTTTTTTGTTTAAGATGCTGAGTTCTCTGCTTTAAGGCAGTAGTACCTCAGTTATATTTAAGGTGAACATGGAATTTTCTGTGATATGCAGTAGTCCACCTCTGTGCATTCCCCAATACAGAAATTCAAACGCTGATGGCAATTGTACATTTAAATTAATGTGGAAATCTATTGGCTGAAAATGCATTCTGGAACTTTTTGCCAACATTATAAAACTAAACAGAAAGGTGATGGTTGGAAGGTTTTGAATTAATCATAACCACGGGCAAAGCTCTGGGCAACCCTCCAGACCATCGTTTTTCAGCCTGCCAAGCCATTACAGAAGGGGAAAAACCATATGCAAATCAGGCTTGGTCCTACCCCAAAAGGGGCAGTCCAGCCCGAACTGCTAGGTCACATCCCTTCTGCACGAGACCACAAGCATCCCCAGACATGTTTCAGCCTTGTTGGGCGTCATCAGTGAGGAGTAGTTTGGGTCTCTAGGCCCGGCAGACTCGGGACCCACGTCTGGGCATACCCGTCCCACTCGGGGTGACTTTAACAAAACAGAAAGGTGATGGTTGGAAGGTTTTGAATTAATCATAACCACGGGCAAAGCTCTGGGCAACCCTCCAGACCATCGTTTGTCAGCCTGCCAAGCCATTACAGAAGGGGAAAAACCATATGCAAATCAGGCTTGGTCCTACCCCAAAACATTATAAAACTAAACAGGAATGCAAAATGACACTGGGCCTCTGTAATGATGAGGCAGGAAGGCAGGGATGACGAAAATTAAAATCCTTTATTCAGGTGAAAGAGAGAAAAAAAGAAAAAAAAAACTAGTTCAGTCTTCTTCGGTATGGATGAGTCTTCAAATTCCTCCTTTCAATCTTCATAGGCCCAGAGCCTCTCTGGTGTGATTCTCTCTCCCTCGGGTCGAATGTTCTGAAAGAGCGTAGAAGAAACACACACAGTCCTTTGTCAGTTTCACTCTTATATAGGGACAAAACACTAATCAACCAATCAGAGGCATCTTTGTTGTCACGTCTATAAATATTCCCCGAAGCCCCGCCCCCTTTCTCTCTGGTCGAGGGTTGTTCTGCTGCACACTCCCATGTCCCTCCTGTCTGGTTCTGACTGTTGCTGGGAAAAACTTCAGGTGAGTGTAGTAAGTAACAGGCCCGGGGAGCGGATATTATTGCTGCCTCATGGTCGGGGTCCGTGCTATCCGACCAACCCCAAGTCCGTGTGGCCGTATTGGGTGTGTTGTGTTTCTCATTGGTTTCATCTGATACGTTGTATAAGTGTGATCCGCGGTCGGATTCCGCGCCGCCGCCGCCGTTTGGTTCCTTGTCAAGTTCTGACATGCGGTCAATTTCTGAATCGCGGACGCAATTCCTTCCCGAGTCTCGGCCAGGGTTGCATGTCTGGCGGTCTCGTTCAAGCCATTTGCGACCGCAATTGGGTGCTGACTCGTGACCGCTCTCGTTAACCGGCTGCCGGTTGTTGTGAGCTAGAGGACCTTCCTCTTCAGAGCCTCATTACGAGTTTGGTTGTAATTTGGAGGTAAATCCGCTAAATTACTGCCAAATTAGATTACTATTACCGCCACTTGGGTCCCATGACTTTACTACAGGATTACAAGTAATGGTAGGGCGGTGTTAATCCCAATTTTCGAAGTCCATAGGACCATAGAACCATGGAGATTTCAGAGGAATTACCAGCGTCAGTAATTCTGCTTCCGATTTTGGGCGGAAAGGTGGAGGATTTACAATCCTCTGCCTTACCACCAAATTTGTAGTACAGCGATGGGGTAATGCGGCAGTAACAGAATTACTGCAGCATTACCACAGTCTTTACCTGCACCGATGCACTCTTAATGAGTCTCTATGTCCCATTGAGCTACTGTTTTTGTCTGGGATACTGCCTCCTTCATACAGGGTAGACGAGTTGCAGGTCGCTGCCTGTAGGATATATTTATAGCGCAACAAATAATGCAGCGAATTCACCCCCCAATCCAGAGCGCCCCACCAATTGAGCAGTGACTTAGATTCTTAACTAGCTCTGTATTTGAAAGATTAAATACCTGTGTGCTCCTTAAGCAAGCCAAGAACTAGGCCAGTGTGAAGAAAACATATAATTTATTTTCCTTATATAAATCGACCAAATCTTACTATAATCAAAATTATCAAGAGGCACACCACTCCACTCTGTGGCACAAAACCTCTCCTTTCTGACAAAACTTCACATTACACACAAGTTGAAAACACCATTTGAAAGCACAGTTCATCTTTGTTAACAAAGGATCAAAGAATCTCTAACACGACATGCACAGTTCTCATTCGGATCTTTAGTCCCCCGGTCACTTGTAAAGAGAAATACAGGTCTAGAGACTACTTCAGATGATTGGGTCACTCACAAGAAAACCCGATGTACGGATAATCAATGCAGCCCATTAGAACATGACAGGATAATTGTGCTTTACAATATAATTTGCATGTGGTTAAACTTAAGCAAAATGTAGCGCTTCTCTAGTGGCAAAGAAATCAACGTGTGCAGCGCTCTTCATTTCTGACATTCCTGCGCATTTTCAATTTCTAGCAATGTTTTAGCACAACAAACTTTTCCTAACAGACTCTTCTCAACAGATGATAACCTTTGCTTTACCACCATAAATTGAGAATATCCCCCTTCATGTTGGTGTTCCTTATTCACTCTCTGTATTTCCACTTACTTATCCCTGGAGACACTTTTCCACACAGCACAGATCAAGAGATTCAGTGTACCATTTGGACCGCCTGCCTCTGCTTGAATGCAGAGTTCAGGGAATGTTGAACAGTTGTGAATAACTTTTTTTCATTTTTAATCCACCCCTCCCCTTTAGGGGATTTTTGGGGGTTGGCAAGGGGAATTGGTGATCCACAATAACTTTTACAACTATATTATTATTCACACTTGGAAAGATGTTGAAGATTTTGAATTTCCCCAAGATCTCCCCAGTGTCCATTGACTATGTGGGAATTAATTAATCATTCATTAATAAGTAATGCTAGGGATCTACTTCTGTATGCCCACCCCATTAACAGAAGGAAGATATTAAGATATTAGTTCAAACAGATCCCCACTAATGATTTGTTCTGTTGGACAAATGTACTCAATTTGAATCTCTCTGGGTTTGTGCACAGGGGACGTCAGCAGGCATCCTGGGTCATCTCATTAGAAAAATGGGGCATGGTTATGGATGTTACTCCAAAAGCACTTTTCCTCTTGTTATGGATGGCCCGCAGCCTCAATCCTTCTGTCTGCCTCTTATAATGGAGGGCCCCAGCCCTTCTCCTAGTTCTGTCGAGATTGTATTTCACCTTCCTTCTGGCCTTCTTTTCTCCATCAGTTAGTCAATCTGACTGTCCCATTTTCCATTGTGCATCTAGTTTTAAAATCTCACAACCACACCACGAAAATGTCTAAATTAGGAGGTGCCGGTTTATTGGTTTATCTTGTTCTTCGCCAGACACACGGCCTCGCTCCCTCCCTTTAACTGGTTCTCAGGTTTCCAGGCCACATTCCTGGGAGTTCTTGTTTTCTGTCCCTAGCCCTGTAGGTGGCTCCTCCATCTCTTTTTTTTTTGTTGATCTGGCCTGCAATAAAACTATTTACTTTCTTTCAAAGTTAAGACCTGAGCATGTTTCCTTATTTGCTTGACCAGAGGGGTGTATGTAACTCTGCCCCCTGACTCATGTGACATTCTCTGTTGCCTGTCAACTGTCAGTCATTCCAGACCTTCAACACAAATTGAATTTAATTTCAAGTATTTTGCAGAGTTCCAACATCCATGGGCTGTATATTTATTTACTCAGTGGTCATCATTCTACCCCAATGAAGCTCTGACACAGGCACAAGCTCTGTCCCGTTCCTGACTCTGTTGAGCTTCAAAGAGTTTACAGATGGAGAGGTGAAGGAGTGTTTGACCTTTGTGGTCTGATTGGGGAGGTGTGGGGGGGCTTCGTAAGGTTTCTTTGGGTGTTCCAGCACAGGCAGAAGTCAGTTTGTCAGGAACAGAAAGGAGCGCTTTTCAATTCTGCATTTTTCTTTCTTTATATGAGACCTGCTTTAATATTTTAAATCGCATCATATGTATTTTTCTCCTGTGCCATGCCATCAATGTCCACCCTCGCGTTATAATATATTTTCGAATGACTCTGGCAATGGAGTTTCATCTTTAAAATGTTCAGTGTTCAATGCTGCAGAGTTCACAGATTTCTCTATGGCAGCTCTCTGTTTTAGCGAATCTGCCCTTTAGTGAATCTATCACATGTAGTGGGAAGTAGGCCTCATTTCGGCCTTGTCACTCGAACACAGGGCACAATTAATATTTGTATTTTTAGGTTTCTGTAGACCATGTTGGGATATTTGGCAGTTGAAAGTTCAATGCTGGCCTTTTGGTTTGACGGCCCACGGTGTGCTACCGATTTTCTTGCACCTTTGGGCCTACTTAGCCAGCTGCAGTGCATTTTTATCCTGATAGTGAAAATACCCCACATGCCCATTGTGAACGAGTTGCCCCTTGCTACAGCCGTATTTGTTTTGGTCAAAATATTGCTAAAACCATTCATATATTGTCTGTTAGGTTGTTCAATGATTTTTGCACATTTCATGTCATCTCTAGATAACATGTTATTTTAGCCCTTTGGTTTACACTTTTTTGTGTATATAGAGGGATAAATTGATCACATGGTTTTGACGTGCTAATTTTTCCAATGTTGCCCATTATTTTGACACAAAATGTTTTAAGGTTGGTCAACAAATTAGGATTTGATTTACTTTTCCCTGGGTGAATTCTGTGACCTGGCATATGAACAATATGCATGAATTGGGTATGTGCTAAAGTGGCAGTTGTTTTTATTTTTGGAGAAAACATAACTGCGTGCATTGTGATCAATCAGCAATGATTCCCCCCAAAAACCTGGCTTGGGACCCTTCTCATGTGGCCATGAAAGGGCAGGAGCTTCCTGTTCTCGACCTTGGGAGGGTGGTGTTCTGCGGGAGGATGACATGGGGTTAGGGGCAGGTCAGGAAGACTGGGAAACCCCCTTGTTTAACTTCCCCCAAAGTCCCACACTTCTAATGGCTTATTGCGAGATAGAAGAAGTGAGAAAACCTAATTTTTATTGTTGGAGACTACAAGTCTCATAATCCCCTAAGTACTGGGACGAGGAAGAGGGCCCAAGAGCAATGTTGCAGGAGTAGTCAGCTTGTTAAGCATAATGACCCACACCTGAGGGAAGCAGAGAGCTGGAGTAGTCGCAGCAGCAGCAGAAGAAAAGCACGTTGTGAAGGCACGCTCCAAACGCTCACACCAGAAGAAAAAAAAAACACTAGGGAAAAAAGGGCCAAGAGATTCTTGCAAGGATAACAAGTTTTAATCATACAAAGAATAGGTGGGCCATCAAAGAACTCTGCTGCTCAGGAACGTTCTGAGCAAAAAGGGTGGAAGTAAGAGCTTAAAAGGGGGGCACACAGCGTCATTGATGTACAGTAAAAACCTGTGCGGCTGGTTGGTGTGACCCTATGCATGGCGAGCCTACTCCATAGGGGATGCCAGGCCATTAGCCCCAGCACCGTCTGTCCGTCTTCCATCACGTGTGATCAGCGGGGCTCGTCGTCTCCAGGGAACCAAGATCGAAAAGACAAATATATTATTCTAACAGTGCTACTCTATTACTACACAGGGCACCTGGCGTGATCATGGTCTGGTACAGGGGGAAGCTCGAGGTCACTGTGACCCGCACACATTTCACTCATCCCAGTTGTGGCGTCCAAGGCTTCCACCCTCGCTTTCGAACTATAATTTATCCCTCCCGCACCTCACATTATAAATCATGCAATTGTAAAATACAGATAGGGTGACCATTCTTTTAGATCTTTTATGGTAGTCTGGTTTATGGTATATGGCCTGGAGTCAGCTGGTATATTGGAATTCGGGGGTCTTCAGACTCGGACAGGTGTAAGGGCTATAAATTGTAGTTGGCTGGGTGGGGTTGGAGGCTTGCTCTGGCCTGGTTGTGATAACACATACAGCGAAGTGCCTAGCACCGTCACATGGCCTTGCAGGATACATTCTTTCTCAGGATAAAAGTATTGCCAACAGTTTTAGAACAAAGGAGGGTTTCTGTGGAAATTAACAGTGCAGGTCTCTCTCTCATCAGCGCTTGGGCCTATTCAGGTTTGTTAATCAAGTTTGTGGCCTGTATCTAACGAGCTTTTGAACTATAATTTAACCCTCCTGCACCTCGCATTACAAATCATGCCATTGTAAAGTACAGATAGGGTGACCATTCTTTTAGATCTTTTATGGTGGTCTGGTCTATGGTGGTGGCCTGGGCTCAGCTGGTATCTTGGAATTCAGCGCTCTTGGGCCTAGGACTGTAGTAGGGGCTACAACTTGTGGTTGGATGGGTGGGGATCGGAGGCTTGCTCTGGCCTGGTTGTGGTAACATGTACAGCGAGGCACTTAGCACTGTCTCATGGCCTTGCCAGATACATTATTTCTCGGTATAAACGTATTGGCAACAGTTTTAGAACAAAGGAGGGTTTCTGTGGAAAATGCGGGACTCCCTCTCATCAGCGCTTGGGCCTATTCAGGTTTCTTCATCTGGTTTGAAACCTGTGTCTAACGTGCTGCCATGCAGGCCCTATGTTTCTGCCATAGCTACAAAATGGCGCCTGTTTATATGCGCGCACTAAGTGTAAATATCTACAATTCGCATATTATTATGTCACTGCTGGTTCGCTTTATATGCCCTTCTGGCACATTACGGGGTTCCTCATGGTATTTACCTCACCCTAAAGTGCCTAGGGCGGGTGGGATAAGGTCATTTCTGTATTTAATTGTATTTTTTGTATTTAATTGTACTACTGCCCCATGTCCCCTCCCTGCTGCCCTGTGGGTGCTTTGAAACAGAATTGGATTTACTTTATAAGCACCTAACAAGCAAACAATAAATTAAATAAATAAATAGGCCACCATTTTTGCGGCTGCGTCTGCAGAAGCGTTTCCTAGTGAAATTTTGTCTGTTATTTGTGTGGGCGGTGTATTTAACGACCGCCACCACAGATGGTTGTGACAACGCAGAAATTAATCTATCTAGCAGTGCGGCATGTTGTATTGGGGAACCGCCTGCTCTCCGGAAACCCCTCCTTTTCCATCATGACAACCCGGCATGCACTATTGTAGTGACGTATGCCAAGTCTGAATTAATGGTCATGAGGAAACCTTGTGATGCATGTAGCGCTTCGATGTGCGCCACAAGTTCTGCTGCTTGAGCTCAATAATTCATGGGTAGCCTTTTCATCACTTGTTTTTCATATTCACCTCCATCGAGGCGCACTACTGCCGCACCTGTCTGCCTTTGTCCTGTCTCCTGATAAATTGTTGCTGACCCGTCAACAAAGAGCACCTCCCCCTCCTGCAATGGGCTATCCTTTGCTTTAGGAATGCCATTTTCATCCCCTTCATATGTGACACAGTCATGTATTTCCAAGTCTTCGTCTGTACAGACTTACGTCAGAAAAGTGGCAGGGTTTACCGTTTTGCGTCGCACAACCTGAATGATTGGGCTGGAGACGATAATCTCATATGCAGACGCTCTCTGCGTTGTGTAAGGAACTCATTGTGGCAATAGTAAAGACAGACACAAGTGATCACAGTTCAAGGGTGTTTATTGAACAATGAATGCAGGGTGGAAAAACACCTAAGCTAAACCTAAATCTTAGATGGGAGCAAGCGTTGACCATCAAATGAAAAATAAGGCAATCCTAGTGGTGTTGTGTCACAATAAAAGGGCCTATTCTTAGAAAAACCTATTGCCAATTCCTTACAACTAATTACAGAAAGGGTGTGGGATAGGGTATCAAAATAAAGAAAGAAGTGTTCTCATATAATAAGTCAGGATGTGATTGCCGTGAGGTCTTCCTTCCCCACGTTTTTAGCACAGGACAAGGTGGGACTTTGGAGCACAGAACACGCACGGGTTTTGTTGGCATGAGCCGACAGTTCCACCCCAGCTGGCACAGCACATACTCAAGCTTTCCCAGCACAAACTAACAGTTCTTTATCAGTATTCTCTTTATAATGAAAAGTCTCTTGCCTTCAAGGCCTGATACTCTCAACAAACAAACACAAAGTTCTGTTCTACGAACACTTTGGGTGATGGATTCACCCCTGGGTCCCTCTCATCTGGGTGCTGACCCTTCAGACGTATTCAACAAATTAACAACAGTTCCATTTTCGTAGAACTTTGGGTGGTAACTTTCGACCCCTTGATCTTCCACGGCTGGGCTCGGATCATAGAAAACAAGGGGGACACTTCCCTTGTCTTGCAATGTTCACACTTTCATAAATCTGTATTTTTAACCAGGTTTTTGTCTTTTGTCCCTAGTTGTTGGCTTCCCTCTGACAGGTTCACTCTCGTCGGCTCCTACCAACAATTCCTCATGGGTCTTTTAAACTCTGTCCCTTTTCATTAGCATCCCTCACCCGGGTTCACTCTTGCTCATTTCCATGATACACAGTTCGTGTGCTAACATTTAACATGCAGGATTCAATTCCCTTTCGCTTCATAATCATCTGTCGGTCAAAGACTTTCGACGATACAGAGGATTTTGCAAGACCCCCGTATGACCACTTTGACTCTCTGTTCGCCTCTTCCAAAGCCTTCTGGTTATCGTAGTTTCAACAACCGGATAATCACCAGAGTTTCCTACTAAGTGAGCACCCACGTGGTGCCGGACTCCTTTGCTGCTGGTTTCCCCTACAAATACTAACAGTTCTGTGTTTGCTCAAAGGGCAATTAGCCTCTTGCTACTTTTCATTCAACACAATTCCGTTCTTTATCAATACTCCTCTCGACTCACCAGCTGTAATGAACCGCTTTGCTTTCTTTATCCTTCGAGTCAAGGTCGGTACCTCTGAGACCAGCGTCTCTCCCCGGCTTGGTTATCAGGTGAGGAGGGTCTTGAATAACGTTGACATCTGCAACACACGCTGGCTATTGTTCGCGGCCTTGTGTTTCTATTTGCAGAGGTTTCGCGGCCCTTGATGGGGAAGGGTAAGGTTACTTCTCTCCTTGTCACCCTCTCGGTATTCGCCATCTTTCGCCTCCTCTTGAACTGCTGTGCTGAGTTAGCTCTCACGTCGTGCGGTCTGCCTTGCTCGTCTTGTGCTCTGGTGCTCCACCTTTTATCCCTGTGGGAAGGGAAAGGGCTGTCAGGTGTGTGTGATTGTGGTCAATTGTCTGACTTTGCCTGACCCTATTGGGACATGTCAGGTAAACAGCTCTGGTGCTGGTCCGTTGTCTTCCATGTTGTGTGAAACTGTTTGTGTCAGAAAAGGGGATAGGGGGCAGTGTTTTGGAATACCCTACGTGGTAGAATGGGGAAAAAGTGTCGAAAGGAGGGGGATACCGCGTCTCACCCGTCGGTCTCCCACTCCCCAAGGACCCCCGATTCAGGTGATCCTCCCTCACCGGTCCACCACCAGGAACTAGATCCACTAGCGATGGCTGTGTCCTGGCCACCTGGATGACAGATCCCCGGGGACCAGCCAGGGAGACACTGTCAGGTTTCTCACAGTTGTCAAGGTAGATTTGGATCTTTCGAAAACGGCGAATAGTGAATGCTCCACGTACAAAGTCACTGAGCATCCCATTACGATTGTAGATCTTTTTCCGATTGCGAACGCAGCTGCAGCAAATGCTTCTTCACATTCGAATTGGCCAAGCATCACAAGTCGAGTGTACCACTTTAATATGCCAGTGGATTGTGACCCATTGTACTTTTTCGGGTTAGCACGGCGGTCATAAATTTGCTGCTTGAATGTGAGAATGTCAAATTCCTGGGTGTAGTCTCCAGTGGAGAGAACTGGGGCTGTGGTTATTACTTCCTGCAAATCATTGAAATTTGGTATCATGTCTGCTGTCCATTCAAGTTTGTGATTGCCTTTCTGTGCTTCTTTGAGGCCCTGCAAGAGCTGCCTTGTGTATGCTGCATAGTCTAGAATACATGCTCTGCAGTAATTGCACATGCCTAGGAATGTTTGCATGTCCTTCACTGCCACTGGTATAGGCGTGGCACGCATGGATTCCTGTCTGGTGGCATTCTTTTGCCGTTTGCTGATATTAATTGACCCAAGTACAGCGTTTCCTGCTGGCAATACTGGAGTTTGGCCCTGTCAACCTTGTACACCTTGCTGGCAATAAGTTGTAGAAGAGCAATTGAGTCTCTTTGGCAGTTCTGCTCACTGTCGCTACACACAAGCAAGTCGTCCACGTACTGTGCTTGGCACTTGGATGTTACCTAGGTCAGTGTGTAGTATTCTGTTAAAGATGCTTGGGCTTGCGCAGTACCCTTGGGGCAAAAAAGTGTGTTTGTAGCGCTTCCTTTCATGGGTAAAGGGTGTGAGGTACTGTGAGTCAGGATGCAAGGGCATCGAAAAGAAGGCGTTATTTAAATCTACCACTGTAAAGTGGGTTGCTTCTTTGGGGATACTACACAAAATTGTGGCGGGTTCGGAACAACTGGAAATTCTTTCTGTACCACATAATTTAGGGGGCGTAAATCTGGGATCATTCTCCAATTCCCCCTGTGGCCTTTTTGACAGGGTAGATCGCTGTATTGCACAGTGAGGTCGATGGCACTATTATACCTTGGTTGAGCATTGCTTGTATCATGTCTTTTATTCCCTCCTCTGCTTCTCTCGATAGCGAGTACTATTTCACCCAGGGTAATACTGCTCCAGCCTTCAGTTCAATGTGTACTGGGGTTGCTTCTTTTAAAAGCCCAACGTCCTGTGGATTGGTGGTCCACAACTGCGCTGGCACATACTCCAAGTCTGCCTCAATGAAGGGAGGTGGTGCTACAACGACCATCGGGGGCACTGCACCCTTCTGTACTGCACCATGATCTCACAGGGGATACAAATCTCTAAGATTATCTCTCTCACTATCATTGTTTTCAAAAAGCTTTGAATCTGTTACCTCCTTGAGGATTACAGTGGGATTGATGCAAAGGACTGTACGCAATTCACATCCTTGCACGTCTGTTCTTTGCACAACCACTCTTTTTGCAGATACCACCAACCCTGGTAGATCTAGAGACAAGATTGTACCCCCCCACCAATCCTGGGGACACTACAGGGCGAAAAATGAAATCTGTTGGCACTCTCAAACAGCCGTTGACAATTTGTGGCACCACCTCCATAAGTACTGTTATGCCGTAGATAAACATGTCTGGGTCTAAGGTATTCCTCAGACCACCACCTCACCAGTTATCGGGGGTATTATCACCATCGCTCTCATTGCGCACATCCCTGGTGTGGTGCAGACGATGCCGTGATCAATGAATGAGATTGTCATGTTCCACTTACTGATCAGATCCCTGCCGAGCAGGTTCACAGGAGAAGTCTGGGCGTACAATAGGGGAGCGCGCACCACCCTCCCCCCCCACCTTTACATCCAAATCTAGTGTATGGAACCGTAGAAATAGCCCCAGAGAATACTTGCATTTCAAGAGTTTGCCAGACAATAGGAAGTCCCCTTCACTGATGCATTATTTCTCAGCCCCCGAATCAACCATAAAAATGAATTGCTTGTTTCCTATCTCTGCCCCCACCAAGGGTTCCTCTTCAGCGTTAAGGGTCATAGACAAGTCTGGACATGCAAGAGTTCTCTGTGGGCTGTCCTAGTCATGGTATGTATTGTCCTGGGAAATGAGGAGTTTCCCCCCACCATGACTGCACCTTGAAACGGGGCGACTGTACCTTTCGGTGTTCCATTAAATGGTTTTGTGCCACCTGCCTGTTGGAAAGTGGCTTATTGGGCTTTACTTCAACCTATGTTGCTCGCAATCTATTCAATTCTGTTTGTGCCGCTGCCATTGCCAATTCTAGGTCTCTTTTATTGATATCTGCATGCGCTGGTACTTCCGGAGGGGACGCGTACAGGGGTGGTGAGGCTGTTGCAACAGTGGACACATAGGTCGGATTGGTGTAACCTGCTGCGGGGCGAGCTGTCAATGGATATATTCCCCTGCGCTCTGCTGGCACCCTGCCCTCCTTTCCTGTAGTCCTCAGCGCTTTCACATTGTGCTTTTCCTCCCCAATATCTTCTGTATCTTCAAACATTTTCTACAGATCTAATATCTTTCCTTTTTTGTAACTGTTTCCCCTTATACTTAACTGTTAAAAATGTATAGATGTGTTCTAAGATTCCCTTGTTATGGGATTCCTTCTCTAGCCATGAGCGGGGCATCTTGCCTCCTCTTTTCTCTGTCACCCACTGTTTGTGGTATTTCTCAATTCTGTCCCGATACAATGGCAGGGCCTTATACATATACTCTATGGGTGTCCCTCCACCCATTGTAATATTCTGTATGCCTCACTGTCCCTACACCTTTGTTATTGTGTTGTTCACACTGCTGCTGTTATTCAAAAAGTCAGTCCGTCATCTCCTCCCTCCCCAAAAAAGTGAAAATAACGATTTCGAATGGATTGTGTCCTCCCACGTATTCCTCATCTTTGATATTCGATAACCAGCCTCAGCTGCTTCGGAAAATAAATTCAGCAGAGGGTGCTGTGCGTCAATGCAGTTGACTCGATGTCCGGCGAGGGCCTCAGTCTCGAGAATGATGTAATCGAAGGCATATATAGCACGAGCAGCACCTGTTGGCTTCTGCTTTTCCAAGTAAACTAACGTTTCGGGAAACTACGGTGCGCTTCTTTTGTTCTTCGGGATAATGTTTTCTTCCTCTGCACCTACTACCCTGGAGACCGGGTTCAAGAACCGACCCTCACCGAGTTTGTCTGTGGTGTCTCGGGTGGAGCATAAGACCTTCGGCCTGCTCCAAGTGCCAGTCAATGACCGGAAAGGCTCTGAAGGAGCAAAAGGGGAAATTGGCATAGGTAAACCCCCCCCAAAAAAACCCCATCGACCACCCTGTCGAAGAAACCTTCGTCCGATGAGCCAAGAGGCGAGACTCCTCGAAGGAAGAAGGTTGAAAGATCAAGGTCGAGAAGTGTCTCCCACCACTCCTCATCGTCTTCGAGGAAGTTGAAAAAGGGGCACCAAAGGTCGCCTTCTTCGACTTTGTCGTCAGAAACCTCCCATAAGAGGGTATCTTCCACACCTGCCGAAAGGGAAGCATTTAGATCTGAAATGCTAAAAATATTTCAAAAACTAAAACACTCCGCAAGCCATGCTAATACCGCGCCTTCCAAAGAAGCCGGTAAGGAAAGGGCTTGAGCCAAAACCTGTGTGCCCTGGAGCCCGGGTTGAAGGCCAAATCCTCATCGAGAGCCGTCGAGGCCTCGACGCGAAGACAAGTCATTGAAGAATCCTTTGAGACGTAAATCCAAACTTAAATCGAGGTCATCGACGCCCGCTGCGCCCTCGACATTGGCAACGCCATCGACGCCAGCTGCACCTCAAAGCCAGCCGTACTGTCGACGCCAACAGTGCCATCTAAACCAATGGCACCATCAAAGCCGAAAGATTTTGATGACTCCTCAAGCGTCGAGTTCACAGTTTATGAAGCCTTCGATGCCTATTCCAGACAAGACCTATATTCCTTTACCAAGGAAAGATTATTTCAAATCTCTCGCCTCATTTTATGAGGAAAATGAGCTATCGGGCAATGATGCACCTTTTGGTCTTCAATTTGGTACACCAAATGTGCCTGAGAGCTTTATTTCGGAAGAGTCTAGATTGAAAGATCTTTATGATAATTTACAAACGGCAAGTGGGGTAGACACCTCACCAGAGCTGGATTTTGGTAGACTTGAAGCTGGTGAACATGCAGATGCCTCATATAGACAACTAATGTCTAAGGTTGTAGACTATAACGGGTGGAGTAGGCCTACCCTCCCCTTTGAACAGGATGATCTGACGGACATCATTGATAAGGGTCCGCAAATGGATCCTGTTTTACCATTTCATATCGCTCTCCAAAAAAGGGTGGCAGCATATTGGGATACGCCTGAGAATAATCCAGCAGTTAACAAAAGCCTGACCAAAAAATACTGCCCTTCCAGTAGTGACCCTAACTACTTGTCTAAACATCCCACTCCAGAGAGTCTGGTGGTACAGGCAGCTACTCCAGCTTCCAAGCAGGCATCTTATCCAACTATCCCTCCAGATAGGGATGACAAGAGAGTGGATGGATGGGCAAAATAAGTATTGTCTGCAGGGAGCATGCTTCTTAAATCAGCCAACTCCACATGTGCCCTACCAAAATTCTCATTCACTCTATGGGACTATATTTCCATGGCGGTAGAGCACATTCCCAAAGGGGGAGGAAAGAGAAGGGTTCTTGGCTGTTGTTAGAGACGGCAAGGAAGCCATGTGTGATTCTCTTCAGTCGGGGCTGGATTCTGCTTACAGCATCAGCAGAGCCATGGCAACAAGCACCGTAATACGCAGATTTGCGTGGTTGAGATAGTCGGGATTTGCGCCGGATGTGCAATCCAGACTCCTCAACATGCCTTTTGATGGGTCTCAGTTTTTTGTCAACAAGGCTGACGGAATCCTTGAAGTTGCAGACCTCAAAGGCGGCAGCCAAATCCTTAGGTGCCGTTATTAGGCAGCCTCAGCCTTTTCACCCCAGTGGACAGACTCGGAGGGGTAGATCTTTTCGCTACTACTCCTCATTTGGAAGAGCGAGAGAAATGGCTGGTCAAAGAGACCAAAGAAGATTCCATCGTGGTGGATGAGGGAGAGGTGCGAAGCCTGCTCAAGCAGGGGCAACCTTACCAACAGCCTCTGCATCAGTCGCCTCAAAACCTCTCTGAGGTCTTGAGTCACAAGACACCAGTGGGAGGCAGACTGTCTCGGCATCTGAAAGAATGGTGAGACATTACTTCGGATGCTTGGGTATTAGAAACCATAGCCCACCACTATTGACTTCCTTTCATTGAGACCCCAGAACCATTCACCCCGGAGCCACTCTTTGAGGGTTCCAGATCCGCTCCTTGTGCAGTGCAGCCTGTAACGTAGAGGAACAAGGGGTGACACTCTCCATATTTCCTAATACCCAAGAAGGGCAGAGGACTGAGACCCATCTTGGACTTGAGATACTTGAACAAGTTCCTCGGGAAGGACAAATTCAAGATGATCACACTTTATCAGATCCTTCAGGCCCTCCAACTCCAGGATTGGATGGGGTCATTGTACCTTCAGGATGCTTATTTTCGTGTTGCCAATCCATTTTAAGCACAGAAAATACCAGAGGTTCACCCTTGGCGGTTCTCATTATCAGTTTTGAGTTCTGCCATTCGGGCTAACCTCCGCCCCAAAGGTTTTCACCAAACTGATGGTGGTGGTGGCAGTGAGTCTCAGGAGAGGGGGGATACACGTCTACCCCTACCTTGACGATTGGCTGATCAAGGCACGTTCTCCTGAACAAGTCCTGGATCATCTCAATGTCACCTGACACTCCCTTCACAGACTGGGCTTCTCCCTCAATCATAAGAAGTCCCATATGACAACTTCTCAAAAGCTCCAGTTCATCAGAGCTGTACTGTATACATCGTTGGAAAGAGCTTGCCACCCGAGGTGAGGGCTCAAGACATTCTACAGATGGTCTTCAAATTTCAGAATGCCCAGAATCTCCCGGCCTTCGATTTTTTTAAGGTTTCTCGGCCTCAAGGCATCCTGCATTTTTCTGGTGCCAGAGGCTCGCCTGAGAATGAGATCCCTTCTTTGGGGAACCTCTTAGGTGGATCTGTTCGCAACCGGTGTCAACCTCAAATGCCAACTATACTGCTCCAGGGAATTTCCTCCAAGAGGACACAGTCATAGTGGACTGGGAGTTTCCATTCCTGTACGCGTTTCCTCCAGTACATGTCATTCCTCACGTGATCAGGAGGCTGAGAAAGTTCGGCAAACACATGATCCTAATTGCCCCAGATTGGGCCAGGAGGGCGTGGTACCCGGACCTTCTGGACATGTCCATCTGCCCTCCAATATGTCTTCCACTAAGAGAGGACCTTCTCTTGCGAGAGGAGGGTTGGGTCCTCCATCCAGAGTTCAAGCCGCTCAGCCTTCACGCATGGTTTCTGAAAGGCGGAGATACAAGGATTGAAACCTCCTGGATGACGTTATGGAGATTTTGCTTTCAGTCAGAAGGCCAGCAACCAAGTCCTTTTGCCGTTGGAACAAATTCTGCAGCTGGTGCAAAGACAAGAATGTAGACCCTTTTCTATGCAAAACACCAGAAGTGTTATCTGGTCTACTATCCTTAGCCAATGTGGGGCTCCAGGTTGGAACTATTAAGGACTATTTGGCAGCGCTATCCATCTTTAGGCGCTCGTCAGAAGATTTCAAAATCCCACTTGTGACATTTCTAAAAGGACTCAGCAATGTGTTCCCTCCATCTCCTTTCCAGGTTCCAGTTTGGGACCTTAATCTGGTACTAAAATGTCTAATGTGTGCACCCTTTGAACCTTTACATTCATGTCCGTTAAGGTTGTTATCATTTAAAACCATTCTCTTGGTAGCATTGATCTAAGCCCTTAGAGTGAGTGAATTGCAGGCACTATCATCCAAGCCACCCTTTACTATCTTCGACAAGGTTAGGGTTGTTTTGAGGGTTAAGCCTTCATTTTTACCCAAATTCATTTCTGATTTTCATCTAGGGCAGAAAGTTGTATTGCCCACTTTCTACCCTCCACCTCATCCTGGCAAAGAGGAGGAGAGATTACAAAGATTGGATCCACGCAGAGCTCTGAGCTTTTACATATCTAGACTATCCAAACTTCGTATTGACGATCAGCTTTTTATAGGCTATCCAGGTCACAAATTGGGTCAGGCTGTGACAAAACAGACCTTATCCAGATGTATCATTCTGGCAATTTCAGAAATGCTACAGACTACCGGGCAAGGATCTTCTAGAAGGATTAACGGACCATTCCACCAGGGGCATGGCTATCTCTGCAGACCTGCAAAGGGGTGTACCGATCAAAAACATTTGTGAGGCAGCTACGTGGTCTACTATTTACACGTTCACAAAGCATTACTGCCTTGAGTCTTCCCGCGGTCAGGATGGAAGCTTTGGAAAAGCTGTCCTGCATTCAGTTCATGAAAACCATTGAAAACTAAATTCTTACTCCCTCCACCAAAACAAACACTATTTGGGAGTCTATCAAAGATGAGGAATCCATTTGAAGAAAAAGTTACTTAGCCCTGGTAATGTACTTTCGACTAGGTGTTCCTCCCACGTATTCCTCATTGCCCTCCCAGCCTATTACACAGTAGAATTTGCCATGCTATTACAGTGTTTCGCTCCTTCAAAGTTTAGTACCGTCAAACCTGTGGTTATGCCGGTAGTTTCTACTGTAAGAAAAACAGAACTGAAGCCAACGGGTGCTGCGCATGCTACATATGCCGTCAATGACATCTTCGAGATGGAGGCCCTCGAGGGACATCGAGTTGACTGCATCGACCCACAGCGCCCTCTGCCGAAAAATGTTTCCGAAGCAGCTGAAGCTGGATATCGAATATCAAAGATGAGGAAGATGAGGAATACGTCTGAGGATCATCCAGTCGAAAGAGCATTACCAGGGATAAGTAACTTGTTCTTCTCCCACCCTCTCCTTCTCCCCACAACCCCCTGCTCTCAGACTCCACACACTCAACTCATACCATTAATTACAAAAAACGCCCCTATGCGGGCCTCCTCCTTACACAATAAGACAAAAACGAAATAAGCTAAATTGACAAGCTAAAATAAAAATGACTACTATTCCCGAGCCCACTAATTATGCAGGGCTCCTATGCATTTCCTGTTTTCCTCCTTATACGGTGCTTGTGGTACCACCTTCACCCCTCTATCGAGGATCCCTACCATTCCATTTTCCATTCCTTAATATTCTCCTTAGAAAATTAATAATACCAAAAAATAAAACAAACCACACCCACAACACACCAACCATTATACTCTCTGTGCATTCACGCTCTTCACACACTCCCATACATCTGTCCCCTACTTGTTATCACTTGCAAGGCTATACTCATGTTTGCGTGTCCACCAGAACTCCTCATCACAGGGTTCCAACAACACCGGCCTGCACTCTCCTCAGACCCGCGCCCCGCTCCAAAGAGCAGGCAGGAATTCTACAAAGCTGGCTCCTGCATGACCACTGGGGAATACATGTTTTTTGGGACTGTCGCTGTAGGTGGACGCGGCCCATTCAGAGAAGCTGCCTGGACACCTACGCGGGTACGGGGGGCACTGGGATCACATTGGGTTGACCAATTGAAGGCACGGCCCTTAAACGCACACACCAGAATAAATACAACCCACTGGGGAAAAAGGGCCAAGAACTCCGCTGCGCTGGAACATTCTGAGCAAAAAGGGTGCAAGCAATAGCTTAAAAGGGGGCACAGCGTCATTGATATACAGGAAAAACCTGTGCAGCTGGTTGGTGCGACCCTATGCATGGTCAGCCTAATCCATAGGGGATGCTAGGCCTTTGGCCCCAGCCCCATCTGTCCTTCCATCACGTGGCGTCAGCGGGGCTGGTCGTCTCCAGGGAACCAAGGTCAAAAAGACAAATATATTATTCTAACAGTTCTACTCTATTACTAAACAGTGTACATGGCATGATCATGGACTGGTACAGGGGGAGTCTCAAGGTCGCTGTGACCCGAACACATTTCACTCATCCCAGTTGTATCGTCCGGCGTCCAAGGCTTCCACCTCGCTTTTGAACTATAATTTAACCCTCCTGCACCTCGCATTACAAATCATGCCATTGTAAAGTACAGATAGGGTGACCATTCTTTTAGATCTTTTATGGTGGTCAGGTCTATGGTGGTGGCCTGGGCTCAGCTGGAATCTTGGAATTCAGCGCTCTTGGGCCTAGGACTGTAGTAGGGGCTATAACTTGTGGTTGGATGGGTGGGGATCGGAGGCTTGCTCTGGCCTGGTTGTGATAACATGTACAGCGAGGCACTTAGCACTGTTTCATGGCCTTGCCAGATACATTATTTCTCGGTATAAATGTATTGGCAACAGTTTTAGAACAAAGGAGGGTTTCTGTGGAAAATGCGGGACACCCTCTCATCAGCGCTTGGGCCTATTCAGGTTTCTTCATCTGGTTTGAAACCTGTCTCTAACGTGCTGCCATGCAGGCCCTATGTTTCTGCCATAGCTACAAAATGGCGCCTGTTTATATGCGCGCATTGAGTCTAAACATCTACAATTCGCATAATATTATGTCTGTGCTGGGTCTCTTAGTACGCCCCCTTTCCGCCTGGCACATCACGGGTTTCTTAATGGGATTCGCCTCACCCTAAAGCACCTAGGTGGGTGGAATAAATTAATTTCCCTCTCAACATTTGTTGGCAGTCAAAGCAGAAGTTGGTGGAAAGAAGGGACGCTGGGACTTTAAACAAGCGGATTTCAGCTGCCTGAGAGGGTCCTCTTCCCCCCTAAATCTGAAATGCAGAGGTTACGCAGCAGAAGGCATGAAGGAAGACTGCTTTTCCCCATGTGAACCTGATTGCAGATATTGCGCAGCAGGAAGCGTGCCAGAGACCATGGCTGAAAGTTGGTGTACAGCTGAGGGTCCCAGGAGAAATACGAACTCTGTGACTGGTGTGTCGGAAACAAAGACACCATCACTTGTGAAGTGTGTATGTTCAAACAAAGCCAGAAGCAGTTGAAATCCTGCAGCACTTGAAGGGAGCAAGACAGAAGCCGGTGAGTGTTACTGAGCGTTCTGATCCCTTGCACAAACAAAGGCAGGCAACTGTAGCCAAGCAGAATAACTTGCATGCCAGTGAAAGCAATATTAAACCAACAGGTGATTGTTGGAGAATGGAAAGCCACAAAAGTAGCACCAGCGTATGAGTGAACTTTATTACTAGCACTCGCTTAAGACAGTAAAACACTGAACCACGTTAATTGAATACTAAAACTGCAGAAAACAGATGAAAGACTGGTCGCATGTGCTTAAGTGTTTCTGAGGTAAAGGTTAACCGAAGAATCAATTGTAAAGCAGTCAGCAATAATGTAGCGCTGAAGTTACGTGACTGAACATTGATAATTGTGAGTTCCAGGCAACAAGCATTGCCTAAGCCCAGAGTGAAGCAAGCATTTCCCAAAGCTAAGAGTGATGCAAGCATTGCACAAAGTCCAGATTGGTACAAGTATTGCCAAGGCCTAAAGTGTTGTACAAACATTGTTCAAAGTCAAAGGAGACTAACAACAAGACATACCATTAAGCTGGTGTGGTTGGCAGGAAGCCAAGGGGTGAATGCAAGTTTGTGAAAAGGTGAAGCTTTATATTTGTGATTGTTCCCTAAAGGTTAGTATGGCTCACATTGATAAAGTCAAAAGGAGGACAAGTAGAATTACATCCGTAAAGGCATTTTGGTTGTTGGTGTTACAGAAAGACCTGGGGCTGCCCTCCTGTAAGGTGAATGTTCAGAAGAGGAGCGCCTTGCCTACAGGAAGGTGTTGAGGAGCACTAATATGAATATTGTCTTTTTCTGAAAAGTTGCTAACAGTCACAATGTTGCAAACTATTGAAGCTGTGGTCAGACCTTTGGTTGTCAGTAGATGTAAAACTTCAGAAGCACAGTTGAATGTGGAACACTATCGGGCAGGTAAGTAGACCCGCATGGTGAATCCTTGCAGAAGTTAACCTGCTATGAGAGTAATCCAGGTGAAAGCCGAGGTGCTGTGAAGTAATTCTGACAGAAGCTGTGTTTCTTTAATGTTGCTAAAAGTTGTGTGTGTTTGAACTTAACAAGGCGCTGTGTTTCTTCTTTGACATTCATAAATTGTGGCAAAGCATCTTGACATAGAACACCATTGATGCCATTTGATGAAGTGGAAATCATTATTCAAGGAAGAAGCAGAATCTTTATGTTGTTGTACATTGGTTAACAGAATTATCTTTTGACTAAGTAAAGGAGGCAAGAACTGAGTTGGAACTTTGTTGCAAAAACCAGATTTCCTTGTTTCTTTTTGTTGAACATTGGAACAGAATCTAACTTGAAACCTGGGCAATGGGAGTTCACCGGGTCATAAAGAGATTGTAAATATATTAGAAATACAATTGTTGATGCTGTTGTGAATATTTCCTTGTGTATTGTATGTTTAAGTGTCAGGTTTAGATATCATTTTAGTGTTTCCTTTAGTTTTTGTTAGGCAGGGAAATCCTCGTCAGGATAGGGAAGGTGAGGCGTTTCTTGAAACTTGTAATTTAATAAAAAGAACATATTTTGAGATCTCATCTAAACGTTGTCCGCCTCACATTTCTGACCCCTCACAGTATGCTGAAGATTTTTAAAACTGTAATAACACATTGATTCAAATCCTCCTTTTTTTCGCATGTGCAGTCCCAAAAGGATTGTGCAAACTACCCTTGTTGAAATCATGGATGCAGAATCAGGCACACCATCCAACAAAAGGGAAAATATGTACCTTTCCATCCAGAGTAGGAGACTGATTTTTTTTTTCTTCAAGTGTTCATTGAAAGTGTGTGTTTTTAATCTACTGTGCCCGAGTTGCAGTGGAAAAGAGTAGAAAGGCATTTTGCAACAATGCAAACAAATTATGAAAATAATGTTCACAAAGGAAACTATCTGCGATCCCAAAAAGTAGGTTAAATAAATGCTGCACTGGGGTATCCTTCAAAATTGCTAATTATTTCACGTTGCAAGTGATTTTATAAACTGTCCATAAACTGTCCTGAAACTATGTCTGCCATGTCAGATGTGCTGTTGGCTTCAAACACTATGGCATGTAGGATATGTGCACTATTAGCCGATGTGATTACCTACCTCTGTGAATCTGCCCTTTTCAGACATAAACTTCCAGAAATCAAAACCTTAACTTTTAACACATCTGACAGCATCTGAGTGACTTCATCTGACTTGCTGTTTCAAGCTGCACACCAAATTTTAGAGCACTAGTGGATAGCATGCAATGTCAGCCTTCAACTTGAATGTCCCGATTGGTTTCCTACATTCTGATATACTTGTCATTTTATTATGAGACAGCTACCAATTACAAATGATATAGTTAGCAGTTTTTGAAGTTAATATAATTGTAAATGCATTTCTATATGAAGAATAAATAAACCGGCCAAAACATTCTCAGTACAAATGTTGATGCTCCTGAACATCACCACCCTAGTAGGTCCTACCTATTGTCCATTACCTACAAGTACCTCTTGCTAATGTAAAGGTTGGAGATCCCTGCTACAACCTAACCAGCCCCCACCCACTTCTACCTACCAGCTCCATGCTGGATGGCTCTTCATGCATAGCCATACTCCAGGTTTTGCATTTATATCTTTAATTTCCTTATTCTTTTTCCAAGTAATTAACAACTATTCACCAATTGCGACCCCATACAAATATTTCTTCTCTGCACAATATAATGTAGAACGTCCCTTCTCCACCATTTAATTTCTTTCTACTACGCATGAACCCCTGCTCCATGGATGTCATTTGCCTCCCAGTCTGTCACTTTTGATCCATGTAGACTGTCCGTGAGCCCAGTCTTACCATTATTAAAACTAAGCAGTTGTACTGCACTACTTTCCCCCGGAATTGGGCCAACCATTGGGTTCCCGAATGGATTTCCTTTATAGGGACTAGAACAGAACATCTGTTTATTAGGGGCTGTGAAGGCATCATGAAGTATGACACAGACAACAGACTTCAAGTTCAAACAAAAGATATTTATTAACAAAAGTCAGGATGGTTGAAAGACTAACTTGCCCTATGCTAAGCAGGATTTCCCTACCTGAAATAAACCAAGGAAAGTCTAAGTCAAAGAGTTCAACTTAAGTCTGTCTGCGTCCAAAACCTATCCCTGCCCTCACATGTAGGGATGTCAAAAAAGAAACCGTGTTTAACTCAACGTTCTGAGCTTCTTCCAGCTCACAGCTTCCGTTCACCTCACCTTACCCAAGCACAAGAAAGTTCCATGAAAAAGGCTCAATGTTTACCTTTCTCCAGTTCAAGGTGATATATATAGGTCAACACCAATCCTTGAGATTCCCTTCCCCAAGTCTTTAGAATTATACTTGCTTTCATTTTCTAGAAGTCTTAAACAACAGGTCAGCCTGACCCTATTTCCGACGTGCCTCGCCAGCTCTTCTGCAGTGATGTCGCTTGGCTTGTTTTACGGCATCTTTAGCTTTCACCACTTGGGGGTATTCTGGTCTAGGCGCAGTTGTCAGACCACACGGTCCACCCATCACAGGTCATGCAAACAGGACCCTGGGCTTCTCAGCTTTCACCCACAGGTTACTCTGTACTTAGCTCCTTAGCACCAAGTCACTGACACTTCACTACTTTTATTGGGCTTTGGGCATATTCTTGTACTCCTCTGGCTATTCCTTGGTCGCCTTGTGGCTTGGCCACCATGTATCTCACACCCCTTGCCCAATTGTAGCCTTTTCACACTGCATTTATTCATTCATGTTCACTGTTTGGTTTCCCTTAGCCTTTAATATATTGGAGTTCCAGGTTTGGATTGATTCATTATGCCACGTATGTTTTAAAGTTCACTTCTCAGCTCAGAGGTAAATGTTCTTTATGTGGCCTATTTAAGTTCAGTATTCCATTTATGTTTGCTTTAAATGGTAAATTGTTATTTAATTCGATATTCACTGTGTGCTGGTTTTCAGAATGCTCAGCTTCCATTTAGTTTGGTATTAAATATGCATTGGCTTTTCAAATATCGAATTTTCATTCAGTTCAGTATTCAATAGGCAGGTAATTATGTATTCTTATGGACCGTTACTCACTTGTGGTCCGTTCGGTTCACGTGCGCCTCTCGGACACTCGCCTGCCTGCTTTGCTCTCACTCAGTGGTTTCCTGCAGCTTCCTTTCCCCTCCCGAAGTCGAAGTCAGGAAAACCCACTGTTGCGAACTCTGCTCATTCACTGTGTGGTCCCTGCTTCACACCGGCGTCTTTGATGCTGGTCTTGGGGCGGGGACAGCGTCCTTGGCATTCTGGGCTCCTTCTCAGCTGCACGCCCTTTGGTCTGGAAGCTCCCAGGCTGTGTGAGTTACAAAGCCCACTTACATCGGGTCCCGCAAGTTCACTGGAACTTCTGTCAGCATCCTGGTTCTTCCTCCTGGGCCACCACGGCTGCCTCTTTTAGGGAAATCCCCTCTGATCCAACACAGCAGGTGAAAGAACTAATCAAAGAAGTGGTGGAGGATGCCGAAAATCAAGGGATGATAACGGACCACATTAAGGCATTCCTAACAGTAAATTACCTGACAATGCCGGTACTGTATATTATACCCAAGATTCACAAGAGCATCAAAGATCCTCCAGGACAACCTATAATTGCTACAATAGGAAGCCTATTAAAACCATTATCACAATATTTGGATAAAGCTATACAGCCCCTGGTACGAAACAATGCTGCATACCTTTAAACCAGTGATTTTATATTGCAATTAAAATATGTGGAATTCATCCAAGGGCAGCATGTCCCCTTTTCCATGGACGTAACATCACTTTACACCAACATTGTTCATGAAGCAGGAATGGAAGCAATGGAATGGCTTTTACTTTCAACAGACGAATGCAAGGCGGATAATGACTTTATTGAAATTGGTACAAACCAACTTTAGATTTGGTGACCGGTACTTCATGCAGGTTTCAGGGACAAGCATGTGGTATGCATGGTACTCTATTACACCAATACATACATGCTATACTTGGAAACTGACTTTGTATTAAAACCAGAAAAGTGGAAACAGAAATTGAAGTTCTATATGAGATACATAGATGATGTCTTTGGGATATGGGGAGGTACAGTTGAGGAACTTCAAGACTTTTTAAAGATGATGGATAATATATGTCCGCGTATCAAGTTCGCTACACAATACAGTCTAAAAGATGTACATTTCCAAGATGTAGATGTCTATGTGGCAGGCAATACATTAAAAACTAAAACATTCACAAAAAGGACAGACGAGAGGAGCTTACTCCTAGCTACAAGTTTTCACCCCGAACAAACAATAGAAACTGTACCAATTAGTGAATTTATGAGGTACAGGAGGAGCATTACATCAACCGAGGAATGCAAGGCACAAGCAAACAAACTGAAAGATAAATGTATCCAGAGGAAATATGATCCAGAACTGATCAAGAAGACGGCCCAAAAAGTAGAGGA